>NC_052395.1:19963742-20307492 GCF_009389715.1 Phoenix dactylifera | reverse complement strand
TCATTAATATATTGAACTGACATGGATGACAAAAACATTTTAGGTAATTTTCTATGACGCTAGATGAAACAAGTTCATCGATTTCTTGCCTTCATTTCAGATAGGTCCCCTCCGATGTTGGCCAGGGGGTCTATGCCTGTCGAGGTCTATTGGAGATATGGATGTTGGAGAATTTATCGTTCCAGTGCCTTACGTCAAACAAGTCAAGGTATTATATATGTACAGTCCCATTTTTTTTCTGAGGGTTAATCTTTGGCAACCTTGTTAATTTACTTCCATCTGTCCTAATATTTTTCATTTTTCACTTAATGTTCTTTATTGGTACACCAGCTATCTAGTGCTGGGGGAAGACTTATAATTGCTTCAGATGGCATTTGGGATGCCCTACCCTCTGAAATGGCTGCAAAGTCTTGCCGAGGTTTGCCTGCTGAGCTTGCTGCCAGACAAGTTGTGAAGGTGAATAATTATTTACAGTGACCCTTTCAGTTCTTTTGTCATTTGCAAGCTGTGTCCCCGTCCTGGTTCAGTTTTTAGGCAATATATTTTATGAAGTTCTATTGATGCATTAGTGTTGGATTTGATTGCTTTCGATGACACAGATATAGATAATCTAGCTAATTGTATTGTAAAACATCCTAATCACATTTGACTGACGAATGTTCAGGAAGCTCTGAGAACAAGGGGGCTGAAAGACGACACAACCTGCATTGTTGTTGACATAATTCCTCCGGATCATTCAGTCCCGCCTCCATCCCCACCAAAAAAGATGAACAAACTTAAGTCTCTCATTTTCAGGAAAAGGTCAAAGGATTCTGCTAGTAAACTGGCAAAGAAATTGTCTGCTGTGGGTATTGTAGAAGAACTGTTTGAAGAAGGTTCGGCAATGCTTGAAGAAAGGTCAGTGTTATCATAAGTTTTCTCCACTCTTAGATAACAAAATCATTTTTGGGTTCTTATTGTAAATTTGGTAATCAGACAGCCTTTCCCTTTTTTACTCTGATGCTGCTTTTTAGTGGGAAATATAAGTTCAACAATAGGATTAAAAATTCATATTCTTCCTTGTCTAGAGCTTGAGATGTACATACCTGATTCTGATAACATGTATGGGCATGAGTGGGTTTTCCTCTCTTTCTTTTTTTGCCCTTTTCTTGCTATCCATATCCAGATATAGTAGCTTTGTCATTTCATTTCTAGAGCTATACTTGCTTTGCAAATTGTTAATATGTACACACTTATTGGCATGATTTTTAGTGGGGCTTCTGGTTAAGGTATTCTGAATAACTTGAGAGGCTTTTACTAAGGATTTCTGACTTGTATATTTACTCATCTTTTCATGCTTATTGCCACCTGATTCCGTGCTTTATGTGATGAATCACTCGTATCTAGTCTTACCTATCTATGCTTTATTTTGTAATGACAGATGACCTGTGTTGCAACATGAGGATCCAATGTCATGATGACATCTTGAAAGAAGGTGGTTCGAATCACAAAATGGCATTTTGGCATCACGTCATCTTCTTTAAAGATCTTTTAGCAAAGTAGTAGTATATGTAGGCTTCATTTGGCCACTTTATATGGCCTTTGGAAGATACTGATTGCCCATCTCTTGTTCCAGTTGGCTGGGGTGTCTCGTTAGGCCCTTTGGGCTACATTTTTAACAGAAAAAGTGAAAAAATAAAAGAGAGAAAAAAATTTTAAGCACTTCTATACATGTGATTAGGAAGAAACCCATCATATGCTGGGTGTTGCTGATAAATTGCTATAAACACATGTTCTTTTCTGTCACATATTTAGAGGTTCCAGTTGATCTGATTGGATTTTGTTTCCTTTGACCTTAAGCATAACCTGATTTTGATTTTGGTTTAGTACCCAGCTTCAAACTCAAATTGTTATCTTGGTTCAAAGGTGGGTCTGCCCCTCTTATGTTTGGATATGTTTGAATTATATGAAATATATCCTGACTTTGAAGTAATTGGTTGGTTAGATCTAGTCAGTTTTGTAGGTGGTCTGTGTTTTCGAATGCTTACTTAAATGTAACTGTGCTGACCTTTTAGGGCAAGGCTTGAGATTTTGATGTATTTTGGATGGAGGGTTGAGTTGGTGGGTTATCACTATAAATCATTTTAATTATATCCATATGATTATTATGCACATTAAAAATAAACCAAAATATAAAAAAGGCTAACTGCTTATGATAATTATTGCCTGCAGGGTAGTCATTTTATCCTCTGCCCCTCTACTTTTTTTATCTGAGCAAGGTTCGCCGAACCGACCGTACCGGCGTATCGGTGAGCACTGGTACCGGTATGGTTTCGGTTTAGTACTGGCTTGGAATCGGTACCGAACCGAAGCCCCGCGTGCGGCCGCGCGCGGACATCAAAAAAAAAGGAAAAAAAAATGCGGACGCGTCAAATGCCACAGAGTGCCATTTCTATGGCCAGCCCGCGTGGGCACGCTGCCCCGCACGGGGAATCGGCCACGGGCGCGGTTCCTGCACGGGGAATTGCGTGCGGGCGCGCGTTCTCCGCTCGCGAGTCCGCGCGCGATTCCCAAAAAAAAAGAAGAAAAATCGCGGCGTCTGCGCGGACGCGTTAAATGCCACAGAGTGGCATTCTGTGGCATTAAGAGGCCCACGCGGGCTCCAAGCGCGCCCACGCGCAGGGAAAATGTGGTTGGACCGGCGCGAACCGGTCCGGTTCGGGCCGGTACCGGCTTGTACCGGCGCGAACCAGCCCGGTTTGCACTAGTACAAGTACGGAACCAATCGATTCCGACACAGTTTGGGTCGGAACTGTTTTTATACGCTGTACCGTACCGGTACCCGTCGGCACCGGTTCGGTACAAACAGAACCGACCGGTTCCGGTCGGTTCAACATACCTTGTATCTGAGTTTAAGATGGAATCCTACTTATCATACTAATTACAACTATAGTTTTAAAAAATTATAAATCTTTACCCCTCCTTGACAACTCAATAGAGGTGGAGGTTGTCCATTGCATGGTACAGGATCAAAGTTAGTTGGGCAACACAATGGGAAAGGAATGAAGTATTGAATTTCCAAACAGCATTGCAGGTTAAACATGGTAGAAACTATCCACATTCAAATTGTCTCTTGGCTATCCACATTTAAATTTCCCTGAAATTTAATAGGGCAGTAAAATAGAAATACTGCTGAGGGGCAAAAGGAGGGGGAGGGGGGGGGGGAGATAGAGAGAGAGAGAAAGGAGGAGGAGGAGGAGGAGATACACCCACTATCTACAAGGATTGGGCGTTACAGAGAGGATGAAATTAGCATGCAGGATAGAGAAATTGGCAAGTTTGTTGATGACCTGAAAAGTGGATGGATTTGGTGGATTGTAGAGAGATTTCCTGTATGGAAGATAAGGAGAAATGGGCATGCTTGATGGCATTTTGGCTAAAAAATCGGCAAACAGAATCAAAAGGAAATATCACACAAAAATGAAAACTTCTATTTTTAAATAAAGAAAGATATAATGATATTTTGAGAAGTTGTTTATATAACTTTAGAAGTCTCTCTCTCTCCCTCTCTCTCTCTCTCTCTCTGGGTGGGGGTCGGGGGATGGGGGTTTTGCAAGTTTGAAGTTAAATTTTGGTTAGATGGAGGAGATTAGATCTTGTGGTAGCCTTATCTTTCCTTTTTCAGTCTTTGGAAGTCCAAATCAACTAGCGATGTGGCCAATCACTTACCACACGACGGAGAACAAAAGGAGAGGAAGCTATCTGTTTTGGGCTGGGAAGCATTTGGTTCCTTTTTGGTGCCTAAAAAGTAGGAGAAGAAGAAAAAGAAAAAAAGAAAAGAAGAAAAACAGTCATACCATAAACCTGGACTGAAACTTTTGTTCCACCCATCTCCCTTTTGATTGGATTTTCATCCAATTGTCATGCAAAATTGGGCAACTTAAAAATTGGTTACAGGTGCGACATACAGGGTATTAAGTGTTAACCAACGGGAATGAGGAGGGTGGAGAAAAGAAAGAAGGAAAGGTAAAAAAAGTAGGGAATATGAAAAAAGCAGGTCATCCACACCATCTGTCAGCCCTTTTTTTGTTTGACCATCAAAAGCAATATTTTTCTTCCTTTTCTCCACCTTAGGATTTGTTATGAGGTCCAACTTTCTGTAGGATTATTTTGATATTTTTTCTTCAGAGCTTAAAAAGGAGGAACAAAGTTTTATGAACGTTTCTAGATTATGATGACCTTGAATTTAACATTTCTAGATTATGAACATTATGATGACCCTGAATTGAAAATTCTAGATTTTCTTGTTTCTGATCTTCTTTCTTTTCTTTGATTTTTGTCTGGTTATTGACATCGTTAGCCTTGCGCCTGGCTTCCAGAGCATAACAAGTTCCCTTAGTCGCAAATCAATACATATAATTTATCGAAATGTATTACGCAGATTTGTGGGGTAAACTTTTGATGCCCTATAACTTTCATCTGTGAAAAATTTCATTTGAAACTTCAATTCTTAGACATTTACTGTTTAGCATTAGATGGTGAAGCTAACTTCAAGTGAATTCTTTGAAATTCAATTAAGTGTTTTGAAAATAGGAGTTAAAAATTACTCAAGATTTGATATTAAGATCTATGCTCTATTGTATCTCTATAGTCATTATACACCTTTGCATTTTTGGTGATCTTAAGTAAATTTCATTTTAATGATGAATTATATTGTGAAACATATATTATTTTCTCCTTTCAAACTTTACATGTTAAAAATTCATTTTATTCGATAGTAGTTGTTAGTGCCTTGTGCATTAAAATCCTTTTCTGCATCTTTTTGAATAGAACTTGTGGACATGGCGAATTTGAGAATGTCCTTTACATAGTTCGAGGTTACTTATGCCATTTCATTTGATGCATATGGTTGTAAAATCTTATATTTATACAAAAGATCCTCTTTTTTGTTGTTCTGTTGGTGTATTATATATAATTGTTAATAGTCTGAGAATTATTTCTCATGGAATTGTTTTACTAATAACAGTGCTCTTTGTGGAGGCTTTGTCCCATTAAGGGGCCAAAGGTGCTAATGACCTATGCCAATTGACTAAGTTTTGCTGAAATCACCAATTTATTGCTGTCCCATTACACCATTTGTTTGAAGCTGGAGATGTGCCAATGCACCTTTTATATTAATTTATCTAGGTTTTACTTTGTCCTATGTAGAGTAGATTTTGAGTATTCCACATAAAAAGTGAACTCAGCTTCAGGTAATTTCAAACAATTAAACAATGGCAATAGCATATCAGGTAGATTTAGAATCAAGAACACGAGTAAAGTCGATTGTGATTTCAGCAAACTAAGTGTTCATTAAATCTTCTTTGGAGATCTAATAAATGGCCTGTAGCAGTCCGCTCAATTAGTCAACCATTAATCAGAACAAAGGAATCAGTAACCACATTTAACTCTTATTAGTGAAGTTTAAGAATATTTAGGAAGTGAAGGTTTTAGAACAATCTAAGATTGAATCAAGTCCGAAAAATGGTGTCCAAGGCTGAGAAACAAGAGATAAGGATTTTAAACACAGAAACATAAGAAGGATTTCAGGTGTTTTCAGTCATTTTCGGTTGAAACTGATTTAAACTGACCGAAACCAGCTGGTCTTGGCTCCAACCTACTGAAACTGGCCAAAACCATAATTGAACCGTTGATTTCGTCTCAGTCTTGACTGAAATAGATCGATGTTGGCCAAAACTACAAACCTTGATTATAACAAATTTGCAGGGGCAAGAACCTCAAGGCAGCCTTCAGTGCAAGTCTATAAAAGATTTAATTTTTTAAAATCTCTCTTTTTATGGTTATTCAGTTCTCACTGCCTTTCTATATACTTGTCAGATTTATTTTAATGGTTTTTGTTGCCAACTGATATAAAGTGACCTCATATGGCACTGTCATAACAACTAAGTTAATAAAAGTACATGCATATCATTCTTGATGTTTACACCAGTTCTTTGTGATAAAATCACCATTCACCAATTTTTTGGATGTAAACAAGAAATTTGTCGATAACCATATCAATTATAATTTAAGAGTGTAATACATCATTTTTTTGTTTATTGACAAAATAATACATGAAAATTGATAAATCAGTTGAGCTCCGGGCTTGCCAAGTCCTTCGAGTTATTCACTTGGTTTTCTTTGGAATCCAATAGCACAATGGTTCCAAGTTCTCATAGAACTTAATGGATTTTGAACCTAATCATAAAGACAAAGATTAGCATTGATGGCTGATATGTACAGTAAGGTTGGGCCATAAACAAGTCTATGACAAAACAAATCTCTGGAAAACCATGGTTAGTTTTAGATTGCTTGCAGCTGAAAACTGAATGTTTCAGTTTTGGTTCTGGATTTTTCAGCTGAAACTTACAGCCATGTTTCTGTTTGCAACTTGATCCACAGCATGCATGTTGCTTCTTGTTATTGTTGTTTCACATGGTCTCATACCTTCTTCATTTGTCAGGATCTTGATTCTTGGTAAATTGGACGTCTTTCTTTTTCTACTTTCTTGCTATGACTGCCTGTTGAAGTGTAATCGACCCAGTAATATTCAGCGGCATATTGATAGCTTACTTCATCAATATTTCATCTTAATCTGGTTAATGTAGTTCATTTTCCTATTAAGAGGCTGCTTAACATTGAATACAATTATGGGGTTGCCTGAGGGTATTTTGCAGCTGGCTCTACTTTTCAGTGAGTGTCTGCTGTTTTTGACAGATTACAGATTTTAAGCTGATTTGATTGCACAATCATGTGTCCATTGCATGCCAGTCTTTTTCAATGCTGAAGGTATTCTATTTCTCCTCAAATTTT
Source organism: Phoenix dactylifera (assembly GCF_009389715.1). NCBI lineage: Eukaryota > Viridiplantae > Streptophyta > Magnoliopsida > Arecales > Arecaceae > Phoenix > Phoenix dactylifera. The sequence goes on along the minus strand of NC_052395.1, from coordinate 20,300,661 downwards.
CAGGCTAGGGAATGACTCATCAGCAGGGCAAACAACTTCAGGCCTGTTCACATGTGCTATCTGCCAGGTCGACCTTGCTCCCAGCGAGGGCATATCTGTGCATGCTGGTTCCCTCTTCTCCACCAGCTCAAAGCCATGGGAAGGCCCCTTCCTATGTGCTGATTGCCGCAACAAAAAGGATGCAATGGAAGGAAAACGCCCTAGTGGAGTGAAAGTGCTATAGCTTCTCTCCTTTCCCCTCGCATTGTCCCCATTCGATTATTTTGTTCTTTGAATTTAATTTGCTGCCAATTTTTGCGGGCTGCGTGATTGTTTGACTTTGGGGAGGAATGAGGCACCCATGTATGTAATATACCTGTAAAAGGAACGTGACTCCAGCGGTGATTTATGTTATTTGAATTTGATTTTCCCTCCTAACAAATTGCTGTACTAGTTGGCAAGTTACATATATCGGCAATGAGTATTTAATTATTGTATTTGTTCTAATATTAGTTTATCATGATTAGTTGTTCTCGTCCTTTATAGCAGGGAATAAACTGTTTTTATTTGTGATTCAGAAAAATTTGTTGTTAAAGTGATGTTCAAACGTTCGATTTCCTGCTCCATGCTTAATTTTCCCTTTACCCCGGGATAACTTTGTGTCCGGTGAAATACGTCTCAACCTGTTTCTCATTCCAGTGGGTGAATTAAGCTGCCCCCATTCAAAAGAAGACACTCATAATAGCAGAATCCACCGTGATGTTAGACGTGATTCGTTTAGTGTGAATGGGTCAGTTGGCCCGATGAGCTCTTCCCACTGCTTTGTCTGTGAATGGAAATGAACCATGAGTAAAGAAATATGCAAGAAGCTGAAAGATCAGATTGCTCTAAACTCTCTTAGAAGAGTTCATAGTAAAGAGTGCATGTTTGAGTCTTTTTTTTAAAAAAAAATAAAAAATACACAATATTATCTGTCTTCCTTCGTGCAACAGGAGATTCTAGAAACAAACTGTAAAAAATCGTTCCGTGTACGAGTATATGATGCAGCGGTTATTTTCTTTTCAGTTGGAGCATCAAATCTCTAAATCAATTGACGAAAAATTAATCTATACTAATACAAACCGCCACCGTCTTCAAATCTTATTGAATCAATCAATCATAATTTTCTTTCTTTCTTTCTTTCTTTCTTTCTCTTTTTTTTTGCTAAAAAAGAAAGGTAGGAGGGAGGAAGGGACCAGCCCACCTCCGTGTAGTAGCTTCCACTGGGCCTCCGCCTCGTCGGAAAAATGTTCGATACGGGTAGACTATGTTTTACTCATATCCTTTCCATTCGAAGATAAGTACGTCATACCTGGCACAACCAAGCTACAAGCGGAAGAAAAGCATAATCGCCAACAAGCGATCAAAGCATGAAGTATTCGGTTCTCGAATTTAATCAATATCCGTACATTTCGAATTTGGATAACTTGAACGGAACGACCGCCCTCTTATTACCAGGTAGCCACCTCCCTAGCCAATCTTTCTTTCGAAAGGGGGGCTCGACCCGATTATATGCTACCAAGCGCGACCGTGGGCTGGACCTCGAGCCTTTCGCGCCTCAGCGTGACCGTGGACAAGCCCTGGTTCACCTCTCGCGAAACAGCACCACCCCGGCGCGGCGCTCCCGCCCTCCGTGGCTGGCGGTCGTATCACCACCCACCTCGGCTAGGGTGGAGGGAAGAAAACTCGGGGAGGAGATGTTCGCAACGCTAGCCCGGTGGATGGCGAAGAAGCCGAAACCGAAGATGAAGCCTATCGAGCCACGGATGCCGCCTGAACAGGTACAGACCGTTAGCCGCACCATCTTCGACATCGTCAAGGAGCACGGCCCTCTCACCATCGCTGAAACCTGGGAACACCTCAAGGTCTCTCTCTCTCTCCTCCTCCTCCTCCTCCTCCCTTACACTTCCTTTTCTTTTCTAATCGCTGATTTCGTTTCAACATGAACCTCTTGTGGCCCATCCCTTCAAAATGTGATTTTTTTCATAAGGCAAGTTTGAGGTGGCCATAATTTAGTAATCTTTTCGGATAATGTCGACACATTTGATGGAGCTTATGATTAATTGAGGTTGCAAATAAACAATCATGCTTGTTTCCGATTTAGGGTGTTAGATTCGTTAAGGCTTATGGAGGGGGTTTGACAATCGAGTTGTTGTCACCGCATACTCCATGTGAGTGATGTATGATATGTATATGGGAAAATGTATAGGTATCTTGCAAGCTGCAAGTTTAAGGAGTAAGAAACAAAATAGAAGTCGCCATAGTATACTGTGTCAAAATCAAACAAGCAAGGAGTTATAATTGTAATGCCTCTGGCTCTGGATGTAGCTAGAGCTGTTACCATTCAAGGTGAGCATCAGAAGAACGAGATTGTTGATAGATTTCATACTTAGTAAGTAGATAAAGCTAGAGCAATTCATGTTGGGTATTTTAGAGTTTGCTAGTCACATCGCATGCTCGTGGGCTATTTCTTACTTGGCTAAGTGCTTTTGTTGGAGTTTTATCAACAGTATTTTTGATGCTTGGTGATGTGGTGAGCTTTTTATCATCTTATAAATTACTACCTTTTTTTTAAAAAAAAAAAAAGAAACAGACGAGCTAAAATTATGAAATAATCAGCAACCAAGGCCGTTTTGGATGTTTGCATAAGTTATTCTCTGATAAATTATGTGTACGGTGACGCAAAGTATTGTGAGGAGTCCTGTTTAGGAAGAATACATTGGATCCTTGGGAGCTAAATAATTTATTATCCCTAAAGTTTAGAGATATTGTAAACCACCTTTCTATTGGAATCAATTATCCGAAAAGATCAGGGAGAATGTGCTCCTAAACTCCTCCAAAACCTTTTCCTATTGCGCAAACTTGATTCTCTTTCTGCTTCATCACCTCACCGGGCCAATATATCAGTGGATAACTTACCCAACATCCAAACAGGTTCTAACGATCTGAGGAGCGTGCTTATTGAGAAAACTATACCAAATAATGACTTTAAGCTTTCTGATCTATTATCATTTAATGTTAATGGTTATTGATGCTCTAGCGAAAAACCACTATCGCGCCCTAAAAGATGGAACAGACACTTAATTAGAGTAAGTTTTAGGTGCACTCATGATAAGGAAATGCTAACTTATGAACACATGTGGGACAAGCACATGAGAGCTTACATGTTTTAGCATGTAATGTGTGTAATTTAGCTTTCTCAACCCCATATATTAGGAAGAGTCTCACTAACTTGTTAGAGTGGATCAAATGGGTTGTATATTGATTGTTTTCTCCTGTTATCAGGGGAGAGAGAGATAGAGAGAGATTGATAGGCATAAATGGTGAGGTGTTATAAGGAAAACATAAGGCCCTCCTAGACATGTTAGTGGAGTTGAACATTTTTGAACACTTGATGCAAAAAAGAAGAGGGAGAGATTATAGGATTCCTACAGTTTCAGTAGTGAATTCATAGGGACTGTATGAGAATTTGTAGAAAATTTTCAAATATGAAATTTTGGCTTCTAATTACTGCACTAAATGTCATGTGGGATCATATACCAAAGTATCTTTTAAGAAGTTCTGAGAAATCTATGCATAAGTATGGTGTACCAAAGAACTTGGTGGTGGCTATTTGGCTTCCAAAATCAGAAAATGTGGTCACAGAGAAAATGGATGAACATATGATATACAGGATTTTGAAATATAATAAAAAGTCATAATGGGCTGCAAGAGTACTAATTGTGCTGCTTTGAGTGATCATTATGTTAGATTTAGATCAACGGTGAGTAAAGGAGAAATAGATCAAATCATTGCAATATTGTGTTTAATAGAATTTAGGTGAAAGATGGTAAGAGTTGCCGGATAGGGCCTTGCTTTGATAAGTTTATCAGAAGAAGCATAATTAGGGAGGCTGCATATGTAGTTGTACCCTCATTAACTCTTGATATATTGTCAATTTAAATGGAGACAGCTTTGGGAAGCTGCAATAGTGTGGAAGCTAGATGAAATGCAATCTGTGGTTTGATGAATTGAAAGAGAAGCTAGTTTAATTTGATCAAATAGCTTTCAGATTCTATCACGAATATAATGGTACTTCTGAATTATTGATGTAGAAATGACCATATTTATTAGTTTAATGGTGATTTTATAATAGTACAGACTGTACAGTACTCGTGAACCTAAAATTATAAGCCAGATTATAACATGAAAGGAAGCTTAAGCTAAGAAAAATTATAATTTTTTTCTGACTAATATGAAGCTTTAATCTAAGAAGAATTACAACATTTTTTCTGACTAACCTGAATTTATGCCAGGATGATCCATCACAGGGATCACCGTCTTGCTTTGAGAACTCATGAATGCAATTTAGGAAGAAGAGAAAGAAGCTAGACGCATTCTTAGTGACCTTGACAAGCATGTGGTTGGATACAATGAGTAATAATTTGGTGGGACAAGGAAGAAACTGGTGCATGAAGGGTATTTGAAAAGTAGTTGAAGTGTTGAACTGTGTACGAGGTAGGGGTGGCCGGCATTAAAAGTGGCATGATAATCAATTTTTGGTTATATTTTGCCAACAATACAGATAAGCCCTTAGTCGATATCCTTTTTATACAATATACATGTCTAAGTTGATGTTGTTGATATTCATGAGGCCACGGTGTATGATTCTTGCATACTTCTATTGTTAGGTAATGGGATGGAAAATAAATTGATCATGAAATTAGAATTATGACGAGGAAACTGTAGATTTGTAATAGAAAACAAGTACATATAAGAAAAATTGGTTGAAATGACTGTGTTGTATTTTATATATTTTATGCAAAGAATTGAAATCTAAGCAAAGACACATAATTTGTTTACCAGGATGCATGTAGTGGAGATGTACATCCTGGTGTCAGTATATTGCTTTGATGCTTAATAAAAGTAATTTATCAGAAACAAGTAGGCTTGTGACGCTGCATTGATCAGAAAGAATGTTGGGGGAAAAAAAGGTAGGTCCAATCATGTTAGATGAGTGCAGCTAGAAGAATACTAAAGCAGGTTAAGTATTGAAACAAATTAAGGTTAGAAATAATAACATATTGGAACTATATGAGTTAATTAGTTAAAGATTGATTTTTTGAGACCCATGAGTTGGGATGGGCATGCACAAAATAGATTTAAAAAACTTGTAGTAGGAATTGTGACTTTGAGTTGTCTTGAGGGCTCAAGAAAAAGAAAGGCAAGACTGAAGTTAAAAGCAAAACAGTGATGGAGGATAAGGTCATTAAAGATGAGGAAATTGTGAGGTTATCAATTGGACGAGGGCTTGGATTAATGATTTATATGGATCATTATAATTTTTCTTAAAACCAAATTCACTGTTAACCATCTGTTTCATGACCACTCTTTGTAATAAACCTTCTAGATGGTTTATGTTTTTGCTTTTAGGCATTTTAAGTAGTGTAGATTATGATTAACAGTTTGGTTTCTCCCTTGGAATATGTTATTCTTCAGTTTTCTGGTCTTTAAGCGTTTCAGAAGAATACTTTCTTCATAAGTGTTTGATGCATTAGAAGGAATATTCTTTTTAATGCTTTAGAGCATAGTCTCTCTCTCTCTCTCTTTCTCTCTCTATGCATGCATTCACTTACAAATATATCTAAGTAGGTATATGTTAGAATAAGTGGCTCATATTAAGTGGTATTCTTATTTGAGTGGTACTCTGGTTCTAACGGAGCGGAGCGAAGCGACGGGATATATTTATCTTTGGGATAATTATGTAATATTTTATTTTACCAGGGATGCTGATAGGGATTGGGACTCTAGGGTTAGGGTTTAGCTATAAATATCTTGTAATCCTTGTTATTTGGTGATAGTGAAAGTTACGGCCGTTTCGCTCCCATGGACGTAGGTATATTGCCGAACCACGTAAATTTCTGTGCTCTTCTTCTTTCTCTTTTTCTTTTAATTCTGTGCATTGTTCTGTTCGTCGTTTGGATCCTGTATTTTGCACAACAATTGGTATCAGAGCATCAGGATTCCGTGGGTGGTTTCCTTCTTCACGTGGGTTCTATTGTGCCATGGAAGGTCACGTCATGGGGAGATCAGAGGCATCTTCTCCCAAGATGAGGAAACGCAAGAGGGTTTGTTTTTTTGTTTTCTCCCGGTGGGTTCTCTCTCAAACGCCGTGAAGAACCAAGAGAAGAGAAAGGGGTTGTTCCAAGCCGTGGGAGGTGGTTCACGTGAAGGGAAGGGAGATTTGTTTTCTCTGTTTCACGTGGGGGGCTGAGGGGTTTGTGTCCTCTCTCCCAAGGCCCTCTTCCCAAGCCGTGGGTGGTTTTCTTCACGCAGAAGGGGGAGTTTTTGGTTTTGACGTTTTCTTCTTCCCAAAGCCGAAAACGTTCTCGTCTTCTGTTCTTCCGACAGCTCCCGAGCGGAAGGAAGGAGAAAGGCCCCTGTGACGACCGGCTGGAGGTGAACAAAGGAGGAGATTCTGATTCAGCGGCGGAGAGGAGATCCGCCGTGTCCTTCCATTGTCGCGCACCGTCACGCACCTAGATCCAGCCGAGAGAAGAGGAGCCGTTTGTCTCCACCGCCATGTCCTCCCATCAGCGTCCGCATCCATCGTCACGCGCCTGATCCCGTGTGAAAGGGAGGAGAGGATCTCTGCCGTTCGTGGCCAGAACCAGGGAAGAGGACCTCCCGTGCGTTCGCGCCCGTTGCCGCACGTGGATAGACTCGGAGGAGGAGCACCGTCTGCACCTGCCAACGCGCATCTGCGGCCGTCCGTGGACAGATCCTGAGAGGAGGGGCGTGTTTGGCATTTTCTCTTATTTTTCATCAGATCCTATTTTTCTCTATTTTATTTTGCAAAAAAAAGATAAAGTTGCAGGGATGTCTTCTGCGAAGTTTGATGTGATAAAGTTCGATGGAACTGGAAATTTTGGGCTATGGCAGAGGAGGGTGAAGGATCTGTTAGTATCGCAGGGTATGGTAAAGGCCCTGTACGAAAAGAAACCAGATGACATGGGTAATGCAGAGTGCAAGGAATTGGAGGCGAAGGCTGTTTCAAATATACGACTTTGTCTGGCTGATGACGTGATGTATTATGTCATGGACGAGGAATCGCCGGCAGCAATTTGGTCAAAATTGGAGAGTCGGTACATGTCCAAGTCGTTGACGAACAAGCTCTATCTTAAGCAGAAACTGTACGGTCTTAAGATGACAGAGGGTGCTGATTTAAGCCAACATATCAACGTGTTCAATCAGATTATCAGTGATCTGCAGCGAGTTGATGTGAAGTTCGAAGTCGAAGACAAAGTGTTGATGTTATTGCATTCTTTATCCGCTTCTCCTACGTACGAAAATTTAGTTACAACTTTGACGTGGGAAAAAGAGACCCTAGAGTTAGAGGACGTCATTGGAGCCTTGTTAGGTTTTCATCAGAGGAAGAAAGCCAGTGTTGAGAGTTCTCAAGGAGAAGGCTTAGTGGTGAAGGGTAACCAGGAGCGTGGAAGAAGCAACACAAGGAATGGATCAAATCGCAGTAAATCTCGGTCTAAATCCAGGAAAAAGAAGAGCATAACGTGCTACAAGTGTGGAAAATAGGGTCACATAAAGCGGAATTGTCCGGAAAAAAGGAAGGATAAAGATGATGACAGATCTGAAGAGTCCAAGTCTGCAAATATAGTGAAAGAAGATACAGAGAGCAGTGACGGTGACATACTTTCAGTTTCGTCCAGTTCAGATCATCTCGCTGATTCTTGGATTCTGGATTCAGCATGTTCCTATCACATGACGCCCAATAAAGATTGGTTTGACACCTACAGGTTAGTTAATTCTGGTTCCATTTTGAGGGATAATGATGCATCTTGCAAAGTCATTGGAATAGGGAATATCAGAATTACTATGTTTGATGGTGTGGTTAGAACGTTGTGTGATGTTAGACATGTTCCAGATTTGAGAAATAATCTAATTTTATTGGGTGCCTTAGACTCTAATGGGTTTTGTTACAAGTCTCAAGATGGAGTAATGAAGATTAGTAGAGGTGCTATGACAGTGATGAAGGGGCAGAAAGTAGCAGGAAACATCTACAGGTTGATAGATACTACTGTTGTAGGTAGAGTTGCTGCTGCAGAGTCTTGAGTCTGATAATACAGTTTTGTGGCATATGCATTTGGGTCATATGAGTGAACGTGGTATGCTGGAACTGTATAAAAGAAATTTTTTGTAGGGTGTTAAAACTTGCAAACTGGATTTTTGCAAGTATTGTGTTCTTGGAAAATAGAACAAGGTTCAATTCAGGACTGCCACGCACAAGACAGAGGGTATTCTTGACTATATTCATACAGATGTTTGGGAACCAGTCAGAGTAGCATCACGGGGTGGACATACATATTTCGTAACTTTTATTGATGATTTCTCGAGAAAGGTCTGGGTATACTTCATGCAGCACAAGTCAGAAACGTTTGCCAAGTTTAAGTTGTGGAAAGCTGAAGTAAAGAATCAGACAGGGAGAAAGGTCAAATGTCTCAGATCAGATAATGGGACTGAGTACACAGACTCAAAGTTCATAGAGTTTTGTGAGCAGCATGGGATTAAGAGACACTTCACAGTACGCAAGACACCTCAGCAGAACGATGTGGCGGAAAGGACGAACAGGACTATAGCTGAAAGAGCATAGTGTCTCAGGTTAAATGCAGGGCTTGCAAAGAACTTCTGGGCAGAGGTAGTGAATATGGCATGCTTCTTGATTAACAGGTCACCGAGGGCAGCACTAGATGGTAAGGTTGCAGAGGAGGTATGGACAGGTAATGAGGTAGACTACTCAGGTTTGAGAGTATTTGGATGTCCTGCCTATGTGCATATTCCTAGTGAGGAGAGGTCAAAGCTAGACCCGAAGTCTAGACAGTGTATCTTTCTGGGGTATCAGAAAGGGGTGAAAGGATACAAACTTTGGGATCCGAAGGCAAACAAGGTGGTGATCAGCAGAGATGTGGTTTTTGATGAGAAAGAGATATTGAAGAGTACTCAGGAAGAGAAGCAGGTGCTAGAAAGTTGCAGCAGCAATAAGCAGGTGATGCAGGTGGAGTTAGAGAGTTCTGTCAAGAAAAATAATGTTCAGGATACAGAGACTTCTACCTCAACCGATCAAGAGCAATATAATATAACCACAGACAGACCCAAGCGTATTATCAAGCCACCAACTAGGTATGGTTTCGAAGATTTGGTTTCCTATGCATTAATCACTAGCAGTGGAGATTCTACTACTTTTCATGAGGTAGTTCACAGCCAGAAGAAGAGTAGATGGATGGGTGCTATGATGGAGGAGATGGAATCTTTGAATAAAAATCAGACATGAAAGTTGGTGGAGCTTCCAGAGGGGAAGAGAGCGATAGGATGCAAGTGGGTGTTCAAGAAAAAGGAAGCAGTATCAGAAAAAGAAGGAAAAAAGTTCAGGACACGTCTGGTAGCAAAGGGATATTCACAGAGAGCTGGGATTGACTATGATGAGATTTTCTCCCCAATGGTCAGACATACTTCCATCAGGATAGTGTTGGCATTGATAGCATATTACAATATGGAGTAGAGCAGATGGATGTAAAGACAGCTTTTCTTCATGGTGAGTTGGAGGAGCAGATTTACATGCAGCAGCCAGAAGGATTTTCAGAACCTGGATAGGAGCACTTAGTCTGTAAATTGAGGAAGTCACTTTATAGGCTAAAGCAGTCTCCGAGGCAGTGGTACAAGCGTTTTGACTCCTACATGATTCGGATTGGCTACAGGAGATGTGAGTATGACTGTTGTGTTTATGTGAGGAGCCTTGATGATGGTTCTTTTATTTTTCTGTTACTGTATGTGGATGATATGCTGATTGCTGCGAAGAGTATAAATGAAGTCAACAAGTTGAAGACTTTGTTGAGTAGAGAGTTTGACATGAAGGATTTGGGCGCGGCCAAGAAGATTCTTGGGATAGAGATTCCAGAAAATTGTGGTTATCTCAGGGTAGTTATATACAAAAGATGTTGGAGAGGTTCAGCATGGGTAATACGAAGCCAGTGAGCACACCTTTAGCGAATCATTTCAGATTGTCTACCTCACAGTGCCCAAAGATAGAAAAAGAAATTGAAGACATGTCAAAGGTTCCATATGCTAGTGCAGTGGGGTGTCTGATGTATGCTATGGTTTGTACTAGGCCGGATTTAGCGCATGCAGTTAGTGCAGTGAGCAAGTTTATGGCGAATCCAGGGAGACATCATTGGGATGTAGTCAAGTGGATTTTCAGATACTTGAGGAGTACTACAGACCATGGTATCATATTTGTTAGACAGCAAGATGATCCTTCAGTCGTGGGGTATGTTGATGCAGATTATGCAGGGGACTTGGATGACAGGAGGTCGACTACAGGCTATGTATTCACTTTTGCAGGAGGGCCTATCAGTTGGAGGTCCATGGTTCAGTCTCTAGTTGCAATATTTACGACTGAGTCCGAGTATATGGCAGTGGCTGAGGCTGCCAAGGAAGCATTGTGGTTGACGGGATTAGTCAAAGAGCTGGGTGTTCAGCAAGGTGGAGTAGGAACATTTTAGACTGACTTTATATATAAGATCGTATGGTAGGTCACAAATTGGGAGACTTCGCGCCTACTCTGACTTTCGCGAGACATGCAAGAAACGACAATAAATCTCGTCGTTAAATTATTTCAATTTTAATAATATTATTTAATATTTCATATTAATAGAAATATTATTAATATAAATCAAAAATAAAATGAAATGAAAAATGAAAATACTCAAAAAGTACTTTACTTACTATACTAATACTTATGTGTTGTGTGCAAAACACTATTGAATCAAACAATGGAGTTCAGTTGCATTGTAACAGTCAGAGTGCGATCTATTTGGCGAAGAATCAGGTGTATCATGCGAGAACCAAGCACATAGATGTGAGGTATCACAAGATCAGGGAGTTGGTTTCTTCCGGTGATATATTGCTTGAGAAAATTCGCACTTCTGAAAATGCAGCAGACATGTTGACAAAACCCGTTACTGCAGACAAGTTCAAGCATTGCTTGGACTTGGTTAACTTCTCTAGGTGCTAGAGAGGATGTGTTCCAACCTATCAGCGTCAGGTGGTGTCCCAGGTTATTTTTCTTCTAAAGGGTGAATATTCGCCAAGGTGGAGATTGTTAGAATAAGTGGCTTATATTAAGTAGTATTCTTATTTGAGTGGTACACTAGTATTCTAACGGAGCGGAGCGGAGCGACGGGATATATTTATCTTTGGGATAATTATGTAATATTTTATTTTACCAGGGATGCTGATAGGGATTGGGACTCTAGGGTTAGGGTTTAGCTATAAATATCTTGTAATCCTTGTTATTTGGTGATAGTAAAAGTTACGGCCGTTTCGCTCCCGTGGACGTAGGCACATTGCCGAACCACGTAAATTTCTATGTTCTCTTCTTCTTTCTCTTTTTCTTTTAATTCTGTGCATTGTTCTGTTTGTCGTTTGGATCCTGTATTTTGTACAACAGTATATAATTTTTGTTCCCACCCATTCCATTTGCTTTATTGTCTCATTTTTCGTTTTTCTTGTTGTTGCTTATGTGTGCATGTGTGTATATCTTTTCCCCTCTGTTCTTGTTTTTTTCTGAATAAAATAAACGTGTTAATTGTCCCTATATGGTGGCCTTCATATCTCAAGCTTAGTAATTAGGGTGGCACTACTTGTAGAGTCAGAATTTGATAAATAAGGTGGGTGAAAAGAGTTTTAAGTGAGTGCATTTTCAAATCAATACTGCATTTTCAGGAAGTGAGTATCGGGAAATCCTTCACATTTTTTGCAGTGAGTGGAAGCAGTGATGTGGTGAACTTAAGAAGCAAAAGGAAAGAGAGTTCTGTTGATGTTAAAGAATTTTGACTTCAGTACTGTTAAGTTGATTCCCATCATGTGTGATTTTTTTTCTTTCTAACAGTTCAAATGATTTTTCTTATAATACCAAATTTGGCTGGCCAATGATGCAACCTTTAACTGTCGTCTGTGTAAACTTATTTCAGGGTGTTGGTTTGAGAGGGTTGACTAGCAAAAGGCATATGAAGATACTATTGAGATGGATGAGGGAGAGGCAGAAGCTGCGGTTAATCTGTAATCATGATGGATCTCACAAGCAATTCCTCTATACTACCTGGTTTACCAATCCCAAAACCATGCCCCCGAGGCCGAGAAAGGGAACTTCAGAGCCATGACTGAATAGAATTTGAAGAAAGTTCCTATGCAGGCTCTGCAAATCAGTTTTATGATAATTGCAATTGATCACCCTTTCAGCATGTACAACTTGATTTGCAGTATCAGAAAATATCATTGCTGCTGCCGTATCCATCAAATGGCCAAGTTAAATTATTGGTAGAGAGGATGATTGTCGAGATGGCTCTACATGGCTCATCGTTGTTCTGTACATCCTTTTTTTTTGCTTGTTCAGAATAATTTAAATCTTGCTCTCTACATAGAAAGTCATCAGAAGGACTCTTTCATTACCTTTTGATTTTCTCAAAGTACGTTGAAGATGACTCTCCAAACAGGTATTTTCAGTTCAGTAGGCAGATCTTAGAAAGCCTAGGCTTTGGCTCTTCCACCAAAAGAAAAAGAGGAAAATGTCACATCTCTAACATTGTGTGGGATGCTGTGATGAAGCTGAAGACACCAAGGCAGTATAATTGAGACAACAAATATGTCACATCATTTCCGTTTGTGCAAATTACCGTTCTTGTGTTCTGTTTATATTTGGCTTCTTGTATAAAAAAAAAAGTTTACTGGGCTTTGCTATTTTTGGCACAACAAATTTTCTCGTGTATGGAAGAAGCAAATATAGTGAAAAATAAATGATCATGCTTTATGGTAATTCTCATGTAACAAGTATATTGAACTATAGGTTTAGGACTCGTTTGGTTTGTAAAAATAATTTTGCTACTGAAATATTTTTTTCTAGAAAGCCGATGCCTAGATATATGATGTCTAATAAAATGGGTTTTTACATGTTTTGATTATAAAAAAAAATGACATTCTAAAATGATTTATGTTCAATTGACTATTTCTTTTTTTGAAAAAATTGTATAAAATATTTTTTATAATCTTGTCCCATTCTATTTAAAAGTTTAAAAGTATTTTTTAAAAAAAATAATCTTAATTTTCAGTCTTATTATGTATCTTAACCAACTGGTTCGGCTATTTTCCTCCTGTTAAGTAGCACCTTAATCACTTGTTGCTAGGACTGCAACAAAGTCAGATTCAGAAAACGTCTCTCATGATCTAAGCCCAAACCTGGTCGAGTTTAGCACAGTCCAATGGCTAACCAAGATAAGTTTGTTTGGGTTCTTGGAAAATATTTTAGACCCATAATCTCGATCGAGCGTTCCACCTGCAAATTAATAGTCTGCATACCCAATCCATCAACCCAAATAAGTGTTAGAGAGATTATAAATGTCATTCTTAAAAGAAAAAAACGCTGAAGCCATGGAATTTAGTGTTTGGTCGAATAAATCAAGGATGGACTGGACCAAGGCATCAAATTTTTGACCTCTACTTTTGAGAAAAAAGACGGGAAAATACATGATTCAAAACTGACCCGGTTTTTTTGGTAAAAGTTTCATAATTCAGACCTAGGACTAACAGGTTAAAGATATCAGGTCTGATTAGACTGAACCAAGCCAGGACACAGGTGGAGTCAACCCATGGGCAGCCCTTCTTCGCGCCCAAATTGCCTTGTAGAAACAGACAAGCTGTTTTCACCATCATCATAAAAAATAATAAAATAAAATAAAATAAATAAAAATAAATAAAAAATGCTGTCAAAGGTGGTAGGTGGATACCAAATGTTAAAGAGATTTATTCATTCTTAAACACAACGAATGCAAAATTTTCCTAAAAAATAAATACTAACCTTCGTCCAAGTGTTCATTCTATAACTAGCGTCTTAGCAGACAGCTGACTCATATAAATGAAGATGATCACATACAGAGCATCTATGCGTGTGAAACCTGAATGACCTGAATCACCGTCATAGCCAATTAACCATAGCCTTTGACAATGGCAATAGACAGGAAAGAACGGAGTAAAGAAATTTTGCATTAAAACATCAATCTGTAGATTCCACTATTTTAGGTTGCAAAGCAAAATTTGTAATCTAGAGAGAACTGAAACAGGCAACAGAATGGCAAGAGTGCATCCTCAGCAGAAAGCACCAACTGGTGCAAATTTTCCTTTGTATATATTCTCTCCTTGGGCTACAAACATATGAAACGCACTACTTGATCAACCTTCTTCTGTTGCAGTGGGGTCTAAGAGCGGCCCATATGAGAGTCATCCTGCAGAGCGAAAGAATGACAAATCCATTAAGTTTGCAATTATGTTATCAAGAAAAAAATGGAAACCTACTACAATATATGCCCCTTTGCCTCCACAAATAACTATACCGCTGCCTGCACTTCCAACACCATTTGGGCACTGGAGTTTTCTAGAAATCATTTTCTTGGTTCTTGTCTTTAAATCTCTCTGCAAAATCAGTTTATTCAAATTAGCTTGCTATATTTCCAGACTTCCAGAAAAAGCAGAGTTCTAATTGCAAAATAAAAAATAGTCCTCTAAGAATGTTAACCGAACCAATGCTATAATCAAACTATAGCCTTGAACCAGTTAGACATAGAAAGGTGATGGAAATAACGCACCACTCTCTGTTTCAATGCGCAGATTGATTTTTGTCTCTGACGGGCAAAGTATTTGAGTGACTTGAACAAAAAGAAGGGGAAGAAGATTAATAGAGTCAATAATGAAATGATAAACAATGAAAGAGATAAAAACATAAATGCATCAATCATTACCCCTCGTCGTTGAATTTCAATAGATCTCTGGAAAGCTTCTCTTTTTGTCAGGAGATTGTCAGGTAGGAGCTTTAAAGGGCGTCCATAGTTCTTCCCACGGTAAAGAATTATGGCATGAGTACTTCTTAGCTTCTCTATTGCAACTAATATCCCACCACTTTCGATTTCAAGCAGCTGTGCTGTATAGGTTATTTGATGAAAATCTTGCTGCTTTGTAATTACTTTTACAACTTCTTTATGCTTCCAGTGCTGGTGAATGTTTCCAATTACGCCATCATAGATACCACGCCTACCTGTAAGAGGAATCTAGAAATGACTATATTTACATCCAGAATTTCCAGATAAGTTCAGGAAAAGAATAGTTTACCAAGATAAACCTAAAATATTGAAAAGGGGAAAAAAAGAAAAAATATACAGATGCATCTATCAGCAGGAAAGAATTGCAGCAACTGGCTGAAAGAATAACAGTTCCACAGATTACAAAGGCAAGTAGTTTCTAGGTTTGCTCCATACCCAACAACAGCAATTCATCCATTTTTAGACCTATGTTTCGGAAAGTTTGCCTTTCCTCTTCCATCAAGAGTTCCTGGTCTGCAGCCTCCTCTGAGGGACTCCATTGAGAATTAAGCTTAGCCAACTCCTTCTCAGACTTCTCAATCTTCCGCTTAATCTGTGGATCAGAAAAACAAACAAAAAAAAACAAATTTGCATCAGAAGTTCCATTTGTGAATAGCTTCCAAGAATGCTTATAATGATGACGAATAATACAATAAAAAGTTCGCGTTCTTTCTTCCTAATTTCCTTCTCCAGTTTTGCTCTCTCAGCTTCGAATTGAATCTTTTCCTCAGAGATTCCACTGTTTACAGCAGTATATTTAGATTGAATGTCTTGAAATTCTGTATAAGTTCCAACAGTGCCTGTGCTGTACAGGAATTCGTCAATATCAGAAAACAAGTTGATTGCATTTGTTCGAGCTAGTTCTTCCTTTAGTTGTTGGCCACAGATCTCAGTTTCTCGCTCAGCAATTGAACTTGCAACTCGAGCAGATAGAAAATCTTTGCCTCTATACAGGATGATAAAGTCCTTGTTTCTTAATATCAGAACTCCTCCTGTTAGACGCTGCATTCACGAGCTTCACCGTCAAGCACATGAGGAAGCTTCAGAGAAAGAAGATTTGTTCATGAGGACAGAACTTTCAATAAACTCAAGACATTTGCAACATATACTAAAAAATTATTAAAGAAAAACATTGACATCCTTTTGAAGTTTATTAAACAATCTCTAGTAATTTTGAAGGTAAGAAGTAGAACTTAGATGTTTGCAAATAAACATCTCTCACATTTTAACAGAGGGTTTCTCCAGGTCCATTTGGAGGAAACATCCTGCAACTAAGTTCGTAAAACATGATACTTTAATGTTCTAACCAGAGCATGTAGAAGTAGATTTAATCTAAAGGAAACATGTATAGTAATGTGTAAGTGGGGCTTCTTTGCTTTGTTTTGTGTCTGTTTGTCTGTCTATCTATTTGTGCATTTGTCCATGCATGCTGTGATACAATTTGGATTTGAAGACTTAAATCACAAAAATTTATATTATAATTCAAGTTTACATACTTTTATCTTTATGTATCCTAGCATTCCTGTAACTAATTTATGGGGTTATTTTTCATAGAGGGTCAGGAATATTATATTATGTAGAATTTGTCTGCAATTCTGATTCTAGGTCTAGGTTGGGTTAGAGAAGGATTTCAGTCGTTATTTTTGTGTTTTGAAGTGATCTCTATAATTTTGTGTGCAATATTTCACGGAATGAAATTTACTACTTTTGGAAGGTTTTTGATTATCCATTTGTTTGGAAAATAAGCAGTTTTGATAACAATGGAGTTTTAGGTTAATTAGGACATATTTCGAGTTAGCTGTGCAAATTAGAGTCCAGATCCACTATATAAGTTGGGAATCCTTTTATGATTCAAGAATATTTCTTTAGATTGTCTAATATTTGAGTGCCTACAGATATGGGTCCATCACCAGTAACAAAGTTTTTATATTTATATTATATTGAATGTATCCCCCCTGTGGACTTCTTTCTTTCCCTTCATATTGTCAATTTTGTCTTTTCAGTTTTCTCCTCATCTATTCCACCCTCTTTTCTTCTGTCTCCCCTCCTTTTACTCTTTTTCTCATTGTTGTTATTGTTTATAAAGACACTATTCAGATTTATCTAGATCTGGAAGTTATTTCAGTTACATGTATATACTTGCATCTCTCGTGCTAAGGGGTTGAATCAGCATGTGTTTTTTTGCATGCGTCCGCACATGGATTTGCATCTGCTTGGATGCTTGTGCATGCATCTATGCATGCATATGCATATGTGTGTGCATGCCCGCATATGTGCACTAGTGCATTTATGTGCTTGTGCATGTGCAATAGCATGCTTGCATGTGTGTGGACATAAACATGGGGCATGCGCATCGTGCATCTGTTTGTGCTGTATGTATTTTTTTATAGTTTAGGGAAGACGGATCTTATTGATCTTTGACAATTTGTAAACATCACTAATCAACAGTCGAAGTATCAATCAAAATAATCTTTATTCATATGATTGCTCTTCCAAACATGAAGGTTAGTCATAATAAAAACATATGTTCTACAGCATGCTGAGTACAGCACATAGGAAGATTGTTGATTAAATAATTCAAGTAAAAGGTTCTTAGAAAAAAAAATAAAAAGGTGTGAAAGGATTCAGAATGTACTTTAAGGCATTATTATAGAGATGAAAGAGGAAAACCCTAATTTTAGAAGAGGTACTGGCTCTTGCATTTCATTAGAATTTGATCTTTGTTATCTTGTGAGAATCCATTGCAAAACTAATCCTAATGTAACATCATACACCATCAGGCACGAAGTATATGTTTGCAACAACAAATGCAAAACTAATATTCCATTTTCAACCAAGCATTCTAAAGTATCCACTCGACATGTTATTTCTTTTTATCACATTGAAAATAAGTGGGAAAAAAAAACTTGCCTTGAGCTCACATGACATCTGCTTGTTGTTGATGTTTGGAATTCCCACTTTTACTGCAATCTTGGCTATAAGACTTTTCTCCCAAAGCTTTATAATAGCAGCAGCCAAGCCTTGAAGTTTTCTAATTTTTCCTTTCATAAATTAAGAAAAGACAAAACAGTTAGAACTCTAAGATTCTAAAACATCTAATTTTCTTATTGCGTTTGTTTGTGATTGTGCATACTCAGACAGATTGATAGATCACTGAATGAATAGAAACAGAAAACAGAAATTCTGCTGCATAACCAATGTCCAAAAGCATGTAACCTCTTTATGGCATACAAAAATACAAATCCTATGAAACTAGAACCCAATTTGGTGTAAGTAAAATTACCAAGGGCAAAATGAGTAGGTAAAGGATGTGCAAGCTTCCGTAGGTATGTCAATTCCTCATCTGTTAGCTTAGCTTTCATCAAGGGAGGGCACAGCCTAAATGGCGGCCTGAAATTGGGGACAAATTCTGGAAGTAAGTCAGCATCTACCGGTAATGGTTTTCGCCACCACCAGTCAATAAAACGAGGACCTAATCCATCCAACAATCTGTCAACTTCTCTCTCATAAAGTGTTCCTTTGATTGCTTCAGCAGCATTTTGTATTTCCCACTCCATATTGGATGTATGAGTATTCTCTATGTCTCCATCCTGCTGGATGACAGATATGTTTGTGATTTCATCGCATTTTGTTGGCGGAATTGCACCACCATCTTCAGATATGCCAAGGTTAAGTTTTGATGAAGATGCTTCCCCTCCAATGGTAATGGCTGAATTATGAGATGCTTCTGGAACCAATGAATAGTTACTTCCTCTGTGAACAACAAGGGTATCTCTTCTGTGCCAAACAACCAAGCCACCAGTCTTTGTCTGCCCAATATATGAACAGAAAATAAACTATATGAAATAGCAGAATATAAAGATTACGAGCAGTTGGAAGCTAAGTTCAATTAAAACTCACACCCATCAAAACTGAGATAATATTCATAACATCATAGTACGTGTTAAATAAAGGAGATTGCAGCCACGCATATAATATTCACAGGACATCACCAGGTATTACTATACATAACTAACTGGGGGCGGGTTATAAGAATAACTAATGTATGTGACGAGAACAAATTAGATTTACTCAGCAATATTTAACTGGAACGTCATGTCCAGCTTGATGTCAAATTTTGTGAGATCATGAAGACTATTTAACTATCATAACAAGGTCAAAACTTATAGCAGAAGATAGAGAAGGTAATTAATATATTGAATGTGCTACATTCAAGTAGAGCATAAAACAAGAACAATATTCACATTGGATTGATTGTCTTCAAATTCTAGAGTTGTGGAATTGCCTCTGAAGTGCATTGTCATTTCCTACTTGCTGATTTTCAGCGAAGTGATCAGAAAAAACATGGATCAAGACACAAAATCTTAGATTTTAATTCTCAAACAGTTTATGAATTTTGTGGGAGATCAAATACCAGATCCCCACAGTTCACTTCCAAAAACCACTAGGCACAGACAGTTATAGGACATCACCAAGCTGATGGTGTGTAATTGCAAGAATCATCTCCAAAATGGAGGCTTTTATTTTGTAGGCTGAATATATATTTATAGATGTAGGAACAGATGCCTGATCTGATAGCTCGATACTGCATCGAATCAAATTTTATTGCAATTTGTTTCCACGTAATTGAGATCGTAAAAAATAATGAATCCAATTACCAAAAACTAGATTGAAGTGACCCCCAAAAAACAATCATAAAAGCAGAAAATTGGCGAGCAACTGACCTCAAGAATCTCATGAGCTCTGTCCATGTTCCGCCGCAACGGCTCGACAAACTTAACCATCGCAAGCTCCCCCTTGCTCCAAGTTCTCCGAATCTCATCGACCACCTCCTGCGTCACCCCGGCCTTCTTCGCCTTCACCCATTTCTTCATCCTCCTCGCCTCGCCGCGCAGCCTGGCCAGCACGTCCCCCGTAAGGGTCAGCTCCGCAGCCGTGGGCTGCCTCGCCTTCTTCTCCCTCCTGAAGACGAGCTTCTTCTCCACCCCCACCCACGGCGACCTCCTGGACGGTCGCCACCGCGCTTCGCCATCGCTGATGTTGAGAGGAACGCTGAACTCAGGCGACTCGGCTTCGCCTGTTGCATTCTCTTCTCCCTCCATGGGATGGATTTCTTGAAGTTTGGTGATGCTTCTGATGATGCCGCGCATGGCTTGCCGGCTTCTACCGCTGCGGACCTTGTCGGTGAGGGAGCGGTCCCGGGCGGGGTCGTCGTCGCCTCGGCCGCCGTCGCCGCCCTCGCCGCGGGGCTTCTTCTTGTGGGGATTGGAGAGGTCGAGGACTTGGTCGGCGGGGAGGAGGAGGGGGCCTCTCATCCAGGGGGCACTAGGCATCTTGACGGCGCCGGCGAGCGGCCATGGTGGCTTCTCCGAAGACAGAGGGCTCTGGGCTTTATCTTGGGGGATGAGCTTGAGAGGGGGAGGAGGAGAGTTGAGGGGTTTGGCGGAGGAGGAGAAAGCAGTGCTCGGGGAGAGGGATTGGAGATTATCTGGACGGTGAGGAGGGCAAGGTTTGGAAGACGCGAGAGAGGAAAAGAAGAGGGCGGAAGGAGGCATTGGAAACTTAGGATAAACAGAGCCTTCTTGGTGCTTCCTCTCTGCTACCTAAATATCTCACAAGTGAAAACCCCACAACCACTTGACAGGCTCCGGGGACGGAGGAAAGAAACCAAGATAATAGTCTAGCATCAAAATTTAAGAAAACAGTAGATTTTTTTCGCCTGAGGGTCCATCAATCTATCAGTAAAATTAAACTAGATTTTTGGATTCATAAGGTCTATATAAATACATGCCCTATCTGGCCTAAATTTTAGGGGAGAAAAAAAATCTCTATAATTTGTTTAAATTTTTCTATAAAATTAAACTGAAAATTTTATAAAATTTATAAGTTAGACTCACACAATTATAGGCTACAATCGCTAGGCCTGTATTCATAAAATATCCAAAAATAATTTTAGAGTGGGCAGGTCGGAATACTATAGGAAGAAAAAAACTTCAACAAGTCTTTCTCTCTCTCTCTCTCTCTCTCTCTCTCTCTAGGGGATTTAGGCCAGTCCACTTCAATTTCTGAATATTTATACACATAGGTCTAGCCCAGCTTAAGATCATCTTACTGGTCCATTGACCTAATCCACAAATTTTACAAATTGTACAAGATTTTCAGCCCAATATCTAAATAGGCCCTATAGGTTTCTTTTTCTTCTTCTTGCAGCCCAACATACTCCCACATCGGATTTAGATTAAGATTATGATGGACTTTTAGAAGAATATGGCCTAAAAAGGCTAATAGGTTGGATTTCTGTAAGAAATTCAGTCAGATCAGCCTAATCCTTTTAAATTTCCCATAGAATCTTAAATTATACAGTCTTTTTAAATAAAGCCCATATCAATCCAATTCCTCTATAGACCAAATCTTGTGGGAGGATACAGTTCAACATGCCTATAGATGAGATTTAGACCAAAACTATGACTGAATTTTTGAAGAAAATGGATGCTAGCAAGTCTGATTTCTATAGGAAATCCAATCCAAACTTACTGAATTTCCCAAACAGACCCTAAATAATATATATTATTGGATAATTTTACTACTAGGTATACCAAACAGGTAAAACATAAAATTAAAATGATTGGTATAAAATTGACAATATCTATGGTTTTATTGCCTAATCCCTCTAAATTTCCCATAGAATCTTAAATTATACAGTCTTTTTAAATAAAGCCCATATCAATCCAATTCCTCTATAGACCAAATCTTGTGGGAGGATACAGTCCAACATGCCTTGAGATTTAGACCAAAACTATGACTGAATTTTTGAAGAAAATGGATGCTAGCAAGTCTGATTTCTATAGGAAATCCAATCCAAACTTACTGAATTTCCCAAACAGACCCTAAATAATATATATTATTGGATAATTTTACTACTAGGTATACCAAACAGGTAAAACATAAAATTAAAATGATTGGTATAAAATTGACAATATCTATGGTTCTATACTGTATGATGGGAACGCCCACATTAGCCTGGTGGCCATGGAATCAAAGCGTTTCATCATGGTTCAAATTATGTGTTACACATGCTGAGTACTAATCTTTATCTATTAATATTATAACGATAACTCTGGTCATGAGGCCTTTCATGATGCTTGTGTTTCCACGTGTTTTCCCACTCTTCATCCACTTTCCGTGGATCACATTTCCCCAACCCTGCCCTAAATTTTGATTAATTGGAGAATTACGTTGCTAACCTACGTTTATACCCTTTCCCTGAAATTTATTATCTTATTTTCTATAAACATGTGCATTGCACATCGAACACTCAGTGTTACATAAAATGCAAACTCCCATCCTTGCTTCTCCTTTCTTGACAATCTATTCAAAAGCTAACTTCTAGCTATGCTTGAACTAACTCAAAATACTAGTATATAAATAATTTGAATATATTATATATTATTTTAGTTATTATTATTTATATAGATAATTATTTTATAATTATCTATTATAAATTAATTTTGATAATATAGAATAAAAGGTATTTCGATTAAAAAATTAAAACATAATCAATATTATTACTTCAAATATATCAAAAGAAGTCTTGGATAATTTTAAACTTTTACCAGATTTTTCACATAAGCTGTTCTTGTATAGCTCAAGCCCGGCTACAAATTAAATGAGCTACCTAAGGTTCGGCTTCAATTATTAAAGAAGCCAACCTAGGGCTAGACCTTGCTCAATTGGTGTTTGGCTTGTTGATATCCCACTCTTGACCTACAGTGGATAGAGAAGATCTATGACTCCAAGTTTCATAAACATTATGCATTGCATATGCCTCACTTTAGTTATTCTAAATTTCTAACCAACATTAGGTCCTGCCAAAACGCACAAGAAAACTTAGTTACACTCTTCCACTTTCAATTTTTTCGGCTTCCCAGCTGCATCCAAAAGGCCTTCATGCACCAAAAGCAGTCCATGTCTGATGCCAAGATTGGGCAGATCTTTAGATGCAAGGGAATTCAGAATCATCAACTTTTCAGAACCAAATGCCTTATCATCAAGTCCAAGCATCTTAGCCTCGTTATCCCTTAAACGAACACTTCTTTGTACTTTATAACCTAAATAAGATGTTCCTTCCATTATCTTGAGCTTAGGCTTCACAAATGTGGAAGTAGGCACATTAGGAGATTCGGGGTGGCAATTGAGTTTGGTTGGATCAGATACGGGTTGGGTCGGATATGGGTTGGGTCAAAAATTTATCAACCTAAACCCAGCTTGATTATTAAATAGTTTAAAATTTTGGATCTGAATCCGACCTATTTATTAAAAAAATAATCTTACCCACATAACTATTTATTAAACAAATAACCTGACCCAACCCACATAACTAATTATTAAACAGGTCAAGTCATGTTAAATAGATTTTGAATGGATTAAATAGATTTAAACAGGTTAAGCGAATCGGATTAAACATGTTAAAAACAAATTAAGTAGATTTCAAACATGTTAAACAGATTTTAAATAGGTTAAATGGGTCGGATAATGATCCGACCCAATTATTAAACGGGTCAAAGATCTAAACATAAACTTAACCCATTTAATAAACATATCTAGACAAGTTGATTGAAACCTGCTTATGTTAAATCTAAATATACTTAAAGCAGGCCGTTTGTGAGTCAGATTGATAGGTCGGATCATAAATTGCCAACCTTATTCAAGACAAGCCAAGAGTTCTTCAAAGTTATCTAATTTTATGAACAATTATGGGTCATGAAAATGAACTCCCATTTTACCACAAAAAAAAAGAACTCCCATGAAGTCATTCATTAAGACAACATTTGAAAATTTTAAATCTTAAAGTCATGACTTTGCTTTTAGTTGGTTCAAAATTTTTATTTTTTTAATAATTTAGAATTTTCAAAGATGTTTCATTGTTTTAATTTTAAAAGGAAAGGAGGGAGACTGGCCATACTATAATTGTCCAAGTCCATTTCGGGATGCATCATCCAGTAATCGAACTCGGAACCTCACATTTGACCGCTATGGCAGTTCACCAAAGTTAATAACATAATAGAAGTAGAAAGCTACAAACTTTAGCAACTCTACTAAAATTAAAATTTTCAATTCTAGATTTTAGAAAAATGTAAATTTCTACAAATAATCAAATAGACATATTCCATAATAATATACTATAATTTCTCCAATTACAAAATAGCATGATTATATGGTACATCTAAATGCAACTTTTAGTAAATGAAGAATGAAAAGTCTCTCCGTGATATTTTGTTTTCTGATTTTATTGGGTACGTCCATACTCGTGTACTGTGAGGCGCCCACTAAGGTTAAAAAAAAAAAAAGTGAAAAGTCTCTGGTGTTGTATAGCAAGTAACCATACGTAGTGAAAAGATATTTTCCTCCACTTCGATGAGTAAATTTCATGCCAAAAGACTGTAATAAGACAATTTTTCTTGGTTTCTTAGGTGGATCCGAAAGGTCTAATAAGAACACTGACTTTCATCATTGTAATATTAGAGCTGAGGGGTTTGTATCACAAATAATGGCGAACACTTGGGCACACCAACACAAACACACCATGTTTTATTTGCTTATATCTGAGAATAGGCAACCAGGGCAGTGCAAAGGGGTTGTTAACACAATTTTGTCTAGTGTGTTTTGGAGAGGGATTTTATACACCCTTCTCTATACAAGTAGCAAAGTATCCTCTTAGCACACTGCCTTCCTACAGTCTCTAGCTCAAATTCAAATGGAGATGGCCTGAACTAAATCTAAGACAGAGTTGTGTCTGATGACAAGTCTGACATATCGCAGGCATCGCCTTGTTGAACTGTTGGCTGTCGAATTTCTGTTGTTGTTTGCAGCCAGCAACTTGCTTCCACTTGAGGATTGTTCACAAGACCTCCTACTTGATTGAATTCCAAATTTTTGTAGTCTGGTCGCATGCTCTCTTGATGACCTGAATACCTGGAGGACCCCATAACAACTTGCTGGGCTGGCTCATCTGCAGACAACTTCAAGACATTAGACCAATGAACAATAAGAAGACAGTTAAATGTTACTTGGGGATGAGGAAGGGAACTTGGTACCATGCAATAAAGCACTATACGTATTGAAGGATCCATCAACCTCTTCCACCCTATCCCAGTGCCTGTATGCTTCTAAGACCAGCTGTTCTACATAACTCTGCATCAGTTTTTAGGGACACTGTTAGAAGTGTCAAAAGACCTACAGTCTCATATTGGGCATGGGCACTGAATCAGAAACTCACTTTCTGCATATGAGTAAACTGGTTTGGCCAGCATGTTAATCCATCAAAAACAGCCCCCATGACTTGGCATATGGGGTTCAATAGAACAGCGCAATTAGACGCGCGAAACAAGTATTGCCTGTCACCGATGTCGCAAGTCCTCGCATGATTGATTGTTACTTCCCACATTCGATCCGACATCCCCATTCCGAGCGTCTGGTTGAATTCAAGAAGTTAGATATTGCATAGCTTTATAGGACACAATGTATGCATTTGCTATGATTGCAGTAGTCCAAGAATGAAGTTTGGGAACTTGGAAGCATGAAAAATGGAAGTTTAATTAGGATAGTGCTTGCCTGTCGGAGGTGATGAGGATCCAAAGACCATAACTTCAACAAGTCTTGGACCGTGTTGATGCCCTTGGAAGCTAGCCTCCTATGAAAGGCCCCATCCTTCCCTATCTTCTCCAGTCGCCAAACCTCATCTCCAAGAGTTGGTGGGTGGTGCTTTCTGTACACTAGATAGATTTGGAATTGGTTAAGTCATATTAGTTGGAAGGAGCTATGGAAGGAGTTGAAAACCGGGAAAAGAAAAGGAAAACAAAATAGCAATTGATACTGAATAAACATTTGATTACTTGCACATGAATAATAACGAACAATGGAAAAACAAAGAGATAAATAAAAACACTTGCAATGACAAAGATTGTATCCTTTAATAATAAATAGTGGCTAAAACCTAGTACTTAAAAGTTTTTGCACAAGGGTGTATTTTGCTTGTAGTTATCTATATATTAACAGAAAATGACATGGATGGACCAAAATTTTTGGTATACTTAGGTGTACCATAGTAAGCCACTTCACAGAGATTGGTTAATTATATAGAGCTCCAATCCCCTAGCGCCACATGGAATGTCGACATTGCAAGAAAAGTATTGTGGCAATAGTCTTAGCATTTCGGAAACATCATGTAAAATAGTCATGGGTAGGTCTTCTGTTTGATGGTCAAAGCATATCCAATGAATAGGAACTCGATTTGAATGAATCTGGTTGAAGCTGATCACACATTACTTTAGAAAAAAGTAGCATATATTAAGTTGATTTCTTAATGTCAACTGGGGCCCAACAGCTTTGATTATAGAATTCAAAGAATAGACCATGAGTCTTCCAAGAATTTCAAAGTCCACCTAAGACTTGAACTGGTGCAATTATAGTTTAGGTGCTTATAATCAGTGCCACATGTACTAAAACTCATTTATTTTCGATAAGCCAATTAGGTAGATTATCTGTCTTCTTGATGCTAAAGATAAATTACTCGCTATGATTTGGGTTGAGAATTTCAAATTTAGTTTGTCAATGTTTCTGAAAATCAATTCTTATTAATTTGTTTAACCATTGTTTTTAAATTAAGATTTGTGCAATTACGATGTTGATTGAAAAGGCCAGAACTGCAAGCAAAAATCGTAAAAAAAAAAACAAATTTGTCCGATGCTATCACATTATAACCCTGATTATTTTATGAAATATAAAAGAACTATTCATCACCATATGGATAAAAAAAAAATGGAGTTTGTATTAATTTGATGGGTAAAATACTTGGATAATATGATTATAACATCTTAAGCCATGGATGGTCTTTAAATGACCATTCAATACTATAGAGATATCACTATAACATGAATGGCAAACAAGTTTAAAATTATACTCACGTTCTCCTCGATGATCTTTGACGACAAAAGGTTCTGTCATTGCTTCTTTAATCCTTGGTCCTTCCTTACTCCCCAGCACAATTCTGGCACCAAGTCTGAAGTTTCTGCTCCTTATCCAGCTTGAATTATCCGTGAAAGCAAGTTCTCCAATGGAAGCAATCCCATCTCTTAAGTTGACGAGAACATCCCCGATAAGCAATGGTCTTTTCCCTGATCTTTCTCTAATGATGCTGTTCTTGAACTCTTCACTGGTCCAATCCTCATGATACTCCGAAGGAAAATCTCCGTCAAGGACCACTATTTCTACTTTCATGGATGATGGTAGTGGGTTGAGGGGCCTTTTCCCATTTTTTGTGTCTATGAGGAGGATTTGGAGTGGATTATTATCTTCATCTTCTATCTTGCTCCCTGTGAAGATTGGGAGTGAAAGTGGTTTATTGAAAATAAGCTTGAAGCTTGATGATGATTCTGCTACTTGGACTTGCATTTGAGGAGATCTGGAAAGATATAAGACAATCAAAATGTTATTTTTATTGCTCATGTTAGCTATATTCTGGAACTTTGGCAACTCCTCTCACTTACATCTCAATATATATATATATATATTCTCGAAATATGGATTGTGTAGTTAGAGAGAGATTACTAATTAGATTAATAAATTGAGTCACTGAATGGTAGCTGAAAGAAAGCTCCTAGAAGAAGTGCAATCAAACTAATAGTGCTAAAGAGAGTGTCAATAATTGTACCTCTGAAGTGCTTGGGCACCTTGAAATAGTGCATGCTCCACCTCCTCTTTAACCTAAACAAATAGAAGATTCTTACAAAACGGACAATTGGACAACTAAAATTCATGCAATGAAGATTGTTTATTCTCCAGCATATATTTTTCAGCTTAATTTTAATACTACAATGAACTTGCATTGATTAACTTGTTCCAAATCATGGAAATCTAACGCTATTCTCCAAAGAACAAGGAAGATGAAAAGAAATATAACACCACAAATTCAAGAAACCTTTTGGCTAATTATCAACAAATTGCAAAGAGCTAAGTTGAGGAATATTTATCATTACTTCTTGAATTCTCACGTAAAGAAAATGCAACAGAAGTGATTTGCTAATATTCTGTTTCTAGCTATTGACAAAAGGTTAAGCATCTAAATCTAAAAAGGACTATTAATCTCCAACAAATTGGGAAATAACCAGAATAAGGCCAGTTGACTCAGCATAAACAATCAGATGATTTCCTGACAGGAGGACTATAAATCCAACTCCCCAACTAATTATAGGAATAGAAGATAACGAAGAAAACAGGATTAAATATGAGAATTTTGTCATACCACTCTTCGAAGCAAGGGTTCCAAAGCCATACAGAAATTCTGCACCGATTGTGCCTTCACAGCTTCCCCAATTATACTGTTAAGGGCAGGAGGGAACAAAACAATACAAAATGTCATGCAAGCAATATGAAAAGATATTAACAAGCTATTCTTAAAAAAAAAAGAAAGTGATATGAACAAGTGATATGACAATGATATATAGAAACTTATATACAGTTGAAACATCACAGAGTAATATCACAATTCATAAAACCAATGCTCTAAGATAATTTCCATGAAATTTATCTCTAGTTATAATTTGATTAATTTCAGGCCTGTAAAATAATATACACGACCCATATAACCTATATTTCATAATCTCAGATAGAAGCTCGAGAGATCTAAAAGATATCGATGATCTAAAAAGCACTGCATGAGGAACTTTAATTTCTTGATGACCCAATGACCCCGTCCAGGTAAGTGCCCATGTTTGTTTTGCTCTCTGGCTTCAGGTTCCATCTCTAATGAATATATATATATATATATATATATATATATATATATATATATATATATATATATATATATATATATATATAGACACACACACACACACATATACATATATATATAATTTAATTGCAAGATGAAGGTCATGGTTCTAAGCAAGAAGAAGAAGAAGAAGAAGAAGAAGAGGAGGAGAGCTTCTTGGGTATTGAAATGTTCAATTTGGTCACTGAAAATCTGAGGTTGTTAGGCCTCTTTAAACTGCAAGCCATGATTCACTGTGCATGTGTGTTCATCCATATGGAATATTTAGACGTTATGAGAGCTGGCTACGGACGTCGAGAAAGAAGACGGGGATCGCATCCGTTTGTCCTCCTTTGGGTCGAGCTCGTGACCGGATGCATCGCGGAGCCTTTTGCCTGCCATTTTGGCACTCTAGTAGAATGGTTTGTTCGATGGAAGATTTCAGCGAGCAAATTCAGAGAAGGAGAAGATGAGAGCAGCAGGAAGGGGTCACAGAAGCCATGGGAAGGACAGGCATTGTATTTATATGGAGAACTGAGCTGTTGGAATGGGACCGTTACGTGTATTACAATAACTACGAGCGCAGAAGGTGCAGAGCGCGTGTTTGGAAGATGAGAGGAAAGGTAAGACTGACGTAGAGAAAGCGGACGTCATCCGGTTGAAACTTCAACTACTGCCAACTACCACCATTCAGTGGACGTCGTTAACATTTAACGTCTTTTCCTATAAAACAGTTCTGTCAGGAAAAAGAAGAAAAAAAAAGGAACCAAAGTGCTTGATTAAGCTCATGCACCACATGGAATGAGGATCTCATTGGGGGAATGAAGAAGGCCATGACTACCCGTATTCATTAAAAAATAAAAGGGAGCAGAAAAAGAAAAATATCATTTTCCCACAGTCCTGAGCGAGTCTTGAGCGATCATATTATCTTTGAAAAAAAAAATTTCTGGAAGTTCCGAGGATTTAATTTGCATTATGGTGTCAATTTGACACCCAGTCTTTCTATATAGCACCAAAAACGGCCTTTACGTCAAATATGTGGAGCATTTAACAAAAAAAACATAGCAGTACTTCAAGGCAAAAATATCATTTTTTTTTTTGAAAAGGTTAATAATATATAACCAGATTTTATTCAACTTGATTGATTATATTTGTCAAGTCATTAATATGAAAATTTGCAATACTAGAAAGAACTTTTGGCCTTTTATTTTTTTTTATAAAAAAAGCTAAGTGAAATACTTAAGAGTTCCATTACTACGAAAGAGATTGTTGTAGCTACAACAACTCAGGACTTCATCCAAAATGACTGATCAGAAAGTATTTTTTTTAGATTTTTTAGTTATGTATGAGTAAGTATCCCAGATATTCTCGACGAACTTTTAGAGTAACATTGCTTCCATTCCGGCACCGGCGTTAACTTGTTTTTTTTTTAATTGTGCAGGGTTTGATACATTGGCTTTGTCGGATGGTGAAGCATATTCGCCCGACACGGTGGGACCTCATGTTTTCGTGTTGACTGTTGACTGCTGACTAACAACCCACGGTTGACGCATACGTGGACTAGACTCTGAATATTCTTAATTTTGCGCGTAGAACGGTCAAGGTACACAAAATAAAAAACACAAACGGTTAGATACGCAGTACTAATCGCAGTTTTGCTCGAAAAATTAATGGAAGGAGTTCATGGTAACGACCATGTAAGTCGTTTGTGCGCGTTTGGACGAGAAGACCGGGAGTAAGTGGTCGGTTTGCTGAGCTTTGTTTTCTTTGTGTCCGCACGGACTTGTCCTTCTGCTGACTTTAAAATTGGTGATGAGCTGGATTGGATGATGGACCCATCCAGCCTAGCCCAACCAGTTAATTTTCTAACTTATATCCATCAAACCAAAAGTATCCCAGATCACTTAACCTAACTAGACCCCAACCACCTAGCACAAATATATGAGCTCGGCATTTCAGCGAAGAGGCCGAGCTCGAAATGCTCGTGAATGTTAAGATAATAATTTTCATCATGAATCTCAATTTTGATGTTGAAATCAACTCTTTTTTATCAAGATCGTAAGTGTAAATCATTTCCATCTTTGATCAATCTATAAAGTTATGTATTGTCATTTAAACAATAGCTTGACTAATAAATTATAGATAACAACCTTCTCTCAAGTGATCCGAGCTCAATGAAGAAGGCAAGTGATCTGAGCCAAACATGAGCTTTTCACAAATGGCTCCCTTGTTTGATAGCCCTAATCGTAGGCAAGTAGCAGACACAACGGGGGATAACCAGATCTGCAATGGGCCGGACTGGCTCGATCAGCCTAGTGCTCAACCCAAAGAAAACAGGGCTTGGGCTCAGACTTTTATTCCGGCCCAGAACCGGACTAAAGTGGGCTCGGCCCGGCTACAGGGGTCGGTATCGGACCTGAGGCTGATACCATTGGACTTTTTTCGGGCCGGGCCTGGGTTGACTTTGAGCTCTAGAATCCAGGCTTGAGAGCCCATGCCTGTCTTGGCCCATAACCGTCCCTGATAAAGCTACCAACCAATCTCAATTGTTATGCACTTTACGAAATTATAGAACTAAATCGAAGCACAAGTGGAGCTAATCGATAATTTAATGCACGAACTATCTAATTATAATTAGAGTCTTGATTTATAATTGTTATTATAGTCTAAATTTTGTGGGCAAAGTGGAGGGCATCAAATACCATTTTATCTAATGATGCAAGAGACTTAAACAATCCCTTGCGGAGTGAAACTAGAAATTATGGGTTTGTACGGTATGTTTTGTTCCTTAAAAGAGTCTTCTTCATATTTTTCAGACATAGGTTTATGCCTCCACGCATGCAAATGTAATTGTTTTAGTGACTCAACAAGTAGAAATTATGTTTTGTTCCTTAAAGATTCTCATCTTGTTTCGAACTAGGAACACTACATTTCATTTGCTGTCTTTAAAATAAAATTAAAAAAAAAAAAGAATCGGCTATCGTGGTTAAAAAGCTACAGAATCCCCCTATGTAATAATTATGAAGAAAGAAAATAAGATAAGCTGAAACTTGGCTTATGATTTGCTTTCGACCCCAAAATTAGATTGTTTTCTACAAACTGGATGGTTGAACCGAAAATTTTGTACAACGGACTTCATATATGTCTTTCTAAAAGAAAATATAGACAACATGGACGCATTGCTAATCCTCCCTCCTTGCTCTGGTCCCTTGGAGGTGAAAATAAATCAAGAATTCAAAGAAAGGTTGGGACATTCTTGTTGTCATCATGTGCAGGTTTATCTGGTCGGAGCTGTTCGGAACACAATAGCATCAAGCCTTCCTTTGTATCTCTATTCTACTTTTTCTTTTCTTTGTAGTTTTGCCCTTTTCCTCACTTGCAACAACTCGGACCTCACCCAAAAAGGCTAATTAAAAGGTATTAATGCTCAAAATCTACCTAATGCATAACCGATATAGACTAAGAACACCCCCCTCACATACTCCCTCCATTTAAGCTCTGACTTCCATATCAGGCTAAGGGACCAAATCCATTCAAATCCACTCACAAACACTACGATTGACTCATTGTCAATCCAAATAAACTTATATTGCAGTATCGCCTAGTTCATATAGGTTATGGCCCGGATTGCTCTCACACAATTTGCAACAACTCAAAACCTTATCTAAAAAGACTAGTCGGAAAGTATTATTTGGATTATTTGGTCTTATAGAAGTGCCCAAGATCTATTCAATGCATAACCGATATGGAACTAAGCAGACGCCTGCATAGATCCTCACATCACTTCTCTATTTTCTTTGATGGAGAAATTGTTCTCCCCTTATTTTCACTCTGTTGCTCTTTTCAATATCTCAATGAATTTAGCTGGAGTTTCTCCTCCGTTTCTATTCAAAAGAAGAAGATGAAAAAAGAAGATGAACTGCATAGGTCTGCAATATGCCTCCCTTATGTACAACCCTCTCTGATTCAACCAATATACAGAAAAGCTCTTTTTTACTCTCTCTTAGAGAAAAGCCTCTTTTTGCTTGATTTGCATCCTCTCACTTAAGCAATCAGGGGCTGTAAATGGATAAACAATCCAAACAATAGGTTACATGTGCAAGGCAATTAGTATATACCTTACCATGCATATTAGCACTTACAAACTGAAAAGTACATCAAAACTTGTTAGGATCCCTGATCGTTTCCTCAGTATCCCTCATGAAGTTGATCAGGGGTGTCAAGCATCGTGTTTTGGATCCAGTTATTAGATCCCAACTGCAGAGTGCTGGGAGTAGTTCCCAACTCAAAAATCCCCTCATTTGGATACTGCGAGCGCAAGCTCTCGTGATGATTGGAATACCAAGTGGAGGAACCTATCACACCTGCATCCATTGGATCATCTGTGAATGAAGCAATATAAAATAGAACAGTCCATTGCAACTCAGGAAAACAAAAAAAAATGGAGAAAGGGAAGAACCAGGTATCTACTTGGTTGCAGAGAAGTTCTTGCATCGAATGACATCCCATCAACTTTCTCCAATTTATCGCAATGGTGGTATGCCTCCAGGATCAGCTGCTGAAAATCAGCCTGCAACAAAGAATTGCATGCAGATGTAAGTTAGAATGCCCACAATCATGATGGCCAGAAGCAGAGATTTCTGAACTGAATCCTTACCATCTGCTGTTGGCTAAGGTGCTGCGGAGTTGATACAACATCATTAATCATGATTCCTACGACCTCGCAGATAGGGTTCATGATGACAGCATAAGCTTGCCTGCGATACATGTATCGCTGCTCCCCTATGGTGCAGGTCCTTGCATGGTTTATAGATCTTTCCCACTGCCTGTCTGACATCCCCGGCCCCAGTATCTGATTATTTCAGAAAGGTGGGTGTCATAAAGAAATGAAGATCTTAGGATGTTTGCAGGTTTCAATTAGAATTGTGCTTACACTGCGCAGGCGGCAGGGATCGATGACCAATTGCTTCAAGAACTCTTGGACGGTTTTAATTCCTGCAGCAGCCAGCCTCCTGTCGAAAGCTCCACCCTTCCCTATCTTCTCTAGCCTCCAGACCTTGTCGCCAAGGGATGGTGGATAATGCTTCTTATACGCTGCAACAATCTTGCAAATACTAATTCAATATATATCTTACTACAGAAATCATGCACCTATCTTGCTTCCATATTTAAATAATTTCGATCGCTATGATGCACATCAAATTCTTCCTACTGTTGGTAGAATATGTTTTCATGGCATGCATGGTTTAAGATGCATCATTGTTGTATAATATGAAAAATTAAAGAATGTATTGCTACGTGACTTCGAATTAAGAAGCTGGATTCTTAACAGGCTTACATTCTCCCCGGTGATCTTTAACTGTGAAACTTTCTGTCAGTGCTTCTTTAATCCTTGGTCCGTCATAGCTTCCAGGGAAAACTCTTGCACCAAGTCTGAATTTCCTGCTCCTTATCCAACTTGAATTGTCTGTAAACATGAGTTCTCCAATGTGAGCCATTCCATCTCGTAATGTTACAGTGTGCTCCCCAATGAGTAATGGCCTCTTCCCTTCCCGTTCTTTGACAATTCGACCGTTGAACTCATCACTGGTCCACTGCTCTTGATCCCCAGAAGGAAAATCTCCATCAAGGACCACTATTTCGATTTTGAGCAGGGTTGGCGATCTTTCGCCGGTTCGAGTGTCTGTAAGCAGGATTTGAAGTGCATTCTTCTCCTTGTCTTCTATCCTGCTGCCGGTAAAGATTGGGCGTGAGAGCAGTCGAGCGAATGCGAGTTGCAAGCATGATGATGGCTCCACCTCTTCAATGCACATCTGCGGAGATCTGGAAAGCAATGCATATTAGATTGAAACTTTGGGATTAATAAATGAGGGAAAATCTAACTTTATGCTTGTACTAATGACTGCTCGAGTCTCATAGATCTTTGGACTTTACAAGACAAGGATCAACATTAGTTCTGCCTCATATTATCAACTTATGGACATGCATGCTGGGAACATCAGGTACTAAAAGAAGCTGCATATTTCCTACCTTAATGGTGGTTGCATGACATGAACCAGTCCACGCTCCACCTCCTCATGCACCTGTACGAGCACATCATGCTTGTTTAACGTAAACTAGCAACAATTAAAGTTGAAACTACAAACATCTTAATAGATCACCATAAAGAGCATATTATGGTGCACAAGTTCAGAAAGTTGTCTCACTTGATTCATAATTCCATCTTTATTTGGGGCAGAGGAGAAGTTTTTTGTTGGATATGCATAATTTAAATTACATTAAATCTTATGCTTAGAAATAACATTTATAATCATTAAACTATAATATAAGAAGAGTAAACTACAAAAACTCTCCTAAAGTTTATATTTATTACGCCTAGACTCAACAGTTTGCAAAACCAATACTTATACCTAGTAGTTAAGTTAATGATGTTAGCGAAACCATTTACCTCGTGTAAAAAACACATTTTTTTATGTCCTTGAGTGGCTGTTATGTCACTTAAGATTATTTTAGTTATTTTTGAATTTTTTTTTCTGATATGGCATTTAGATCTCATTTAAGGTTAATAGTTTGACTAATGATCAGTTAAGTTATGAGTTAAAGTGTCGAATAAAATAAATGTCAAGAGAGTATGTATATGTTTTTCAAATTATTGGGTATAAGTATAATTTACCCCTAATCTTAAATTTTTTTTATAATTTATTCTAATCCTTGCACCCCCAATCAAAAAACTATGCCTTCCAATTAGTATTTCAAAGAAAGAAGATGTCCTTGACCAACCAAGAATGCTTGCTTGCACGTCAATGTGAGAAAACAACAAAAAATTTATGCATTTACCACAAACAAAAGGTTGGAATTAGAGGAGGAAAAAAAAAAGAACGCAATCATGAATCAAGCTTGGCTTGTAAAAGATTTCAGCTTACCACCCTCCGAAGCAGTGGTTCCAACGCAAAACAGACGTTCTGTAAGGATTTTGCCACCACCGCTTCTCTGATAACACTGTCAACAACCAAAAAAAGTAAAGAAGTCAGGTGGAATTTACACAGACCTTATCAGCAGCAAACATTAAGCAAATTTAACGATCTAACCATAGTAACACTTGAACACTATATATACTTGTTTACAACTAAATCACCACAAGTATTGCACTTGATTTAGACCATGATGATGAAGTTCATGTTTCTTACTAAGATAAAACATAGAAGTTGTGGACGCTTATCAATAGAACAATTTATAAGGGAGTAGTTCATGATATTAAGCAATAAAAAAAACTAAAGATAGCTGCTTTATAATTAGTATTATGCTTTTGCCGAGGAGAAAACACAAGAACTAAGACCAAACGAAAGAATAAGTTGGTCAGGATTCCTTACGATGCGAAGGAAGGCACAGATCTCAGCCGTTTGGCCACGGGTTGGTCTGGATCACTCTCATCTTCTGCACGGAGCTTGCTAACTGCCATGTTTAGTTTAATCTTTATTGGAAAATGTGAGAGAAATTAAGTGGTTCAGCAGGCAGCAAGAGCAAGCTAAAGGTTTGGAGTCTATAAGGAGGAGAATGTTGGGAGAAAGAGAGGAGGTTGGCGAGGGCTTTAAATATGTGACATAGCCGCAAGGGAAGCGTTCTTTTCCTCATAAGAAATTTCCCTGCAGGTTCGTGGAAGGAGGGTGGAAGGATGGCTTGTCGATGAAGTACTCGGCGAGGAGGTTTGCAATGACACAACGCAGTTGACGTCATATTCTCACGTTGACCAACGCCGGCCCCCTGGCTGGTGAGGTGCCTTCGCCTGTCTTCCGAGCTGCAAAAAGATGCTTTCCTTCTCGTTCACGGCTCGTTTGGTTTGCCAAAACATTCTTTCTGGCTGAAATATTTTTTTAAAAAATAATTTTAATATATTTGATTGATCGGAAAAAAAATAATATATTTCAAAATAGCTTAGGTTTAATTAAACATCTACTTTCTTTAAAAAAATTTTATAAAATACATACTATACTCTTAATAAAAAAAATTATCTATAAGTTTTGATGCCTTAAAAGTATTTTTGAAAACAAATTTCAAAAAAAATAGCTTCTCCATGTACTTCATAAATATTTTTTTATAAAATATAAAAATTTTATTTTTATAATAATATTTTTTTATTTTTTTAAAAAACTTTCAATTAAATAAGAAGTATTTTTTTATTTTTTTAACCTTTTTTTTTTTGTGAAGCGACACAAACAAGTCCTTAATATTTTTTTTTTGGGAAAAATAAAGTTAGTAAGACACTTCCGTGCTGTGCTGAAATTATTAAAAAAGTGGTAGGTACGTATTTTCCTGAAATGAGTGGTAGTATTCAGCTACAGTGATGTAGATGGGATAATTGGTGCAAAACCAAGAGACCTCAGGTTGGACCTTGTGCACTCCCCATGTAGGATAATTACCATCATGGTCCTTTCCCCTTCTACCCGGAAGAAACGTGGTCTTGCCATTGGCTGTTGCCTCCATCAAGACGAAACCTTTCGGGTTGAGCTGGGAGGATAAGGAGGATAACCAGTCTACTGTTCTTAGTCCAATATTCCTTAAGAAGGAAGGCCGCCATTTTTGCTACCTCAGTAATGGCCAAAGCTTGGAGACGGAATATCCTATTATTCCTTTGCTTCCATGCATAGGCACCAACTTGTGATGCCAATCAGCGTGTCCATTGCTAGGGAAGCTGGCGATCAGCATTCAGCACAACCATTACAGATGTCCATGCACCTGCTGTGTACTGCACCAATCCCTGAGCAAAGAACAGTGGGATAATAGTACCCATGAACTATTGTTTCAAGAATTTTGTACAAAATTTGGGACAGACACACCTTTCCTCCTAGATTTAGGAGGTTCTAGCCTTGAGTCTTACATTTTCAAAGTCAACCTAATTATCGTTTAAGTAGGAACTTTCGCAGTTAGATGGGATTGGAACTGGAAGAGACATTTGAGTGGGTTGCACTTGCATGGCTTTAGCGGTCAAGCTGACCGACCGGCCAAGCTGTACTTGCTCACCTGAATTCAACTTGGGCCCATGATGGTGGCAGGGACGGTAGAATTGCTACGAAAGTGGGGGAGAACACCATGGGATGAGTTGCTTTATTCCCGCTTGCTTCCCGGAAGCTAACACGTGTGTACGTGGCAACCGAGCCTTCAAAAGTTCGTAGACAAGTCTCGGATCCACTAACATATTTGAAAGCCTAATATTTCATGAGTGGCATTTATGTGCGCCATAGAATTTAGTTTCCTGATATCCTTTCCCAAAGGAGAGGCTTAATCCGCTCTAGCTTCTACCTTATCCTTATCCACACTCTCCTCCCTTCCACAATACAAACTTTCATGGCAAGTGCATTAGCTATTATTTTCGAAGACTTTTTCGAAAAAAAATAGAGGACCAATCACAGCTGCAGGAAAGTATATCCAAGGCGGCATGAACGCTGTAAATCATAGCTGCTCGTTTCTATGGAATTCATTCATCAAGTGCCCGTCATGGAGAATATAATTTCTCGTGTAAGAGGCACCTGTAGTTGCATGGAAAACTTCAAGCTTCAAAATATCCTTCTCATGTTATCATCTCGCCCTTAGAAATCCCATTAGACATTAGCATTATAGGCCACTAGACATTAGCAGTGGTGACATTCATCCTTCGCTATGGAGTCTATCCAATTAAAATATGACTAAATCCAAATATATCAGTACATGATGCATCCATTTATGAGCTTTAAGCTAAATAACTGCTAAAGAAATGCCTTGTTCAAATGAATGTTCATGCCTAGTCCCAAAATTTTTTCCACAAACCATTTCAACTCATTTTCCAAGAGAATACTGAAATCAACCATCTTGCACAAACATCTGGAAAAAAGAATCTGCCGACCATGAAGAGGAAGCAAGCATTTTGCTGTGCAAAAATTAAAACCGAATGAGGCATGAGCAAAGCAGCAAGGCATATATATATATATATATGATCCTTAAAGTAAGAATGATCTACCTCTGCCATGAATTCAAAGGCTTGCATATACGAAACCATAGAAATTTCTAAACCAAATTGTTGTAGAAGTGATTAATAATAAAAGACTTTTAAGATATTTTTGTAAATTAGAAAATAATAAGCACTTCAAGTTACCTAATCAACATATTTTACAATTAAACAAATGATCCCAGTCAGACGAGATTATTGCACTAAAATCTCATCTGGTCAAGAATCACTACTTACACTGTTAATATATGCACACAAATACTTAATACGGGGATCGATGCATCCAAATATTTTTCATATGCAACTTCAGTATCGAAGCATTAGTAGTAAAAAACCTCCTAGACCTCTTCTTTTACCTTATTTATATCCATCCTCTCTTAGTCAATAACCATAAAATTAAAAATAACAGTAGAGGCAAAAATGAAACTATGATCAAGTTTACCATCCTTAGCAGCTGTAGCAAAAATCTGTTCCTATTCATATCGTCCTTTCTCATCCAGCAGTCACTCTCCTCACCATAGCTCAGCCATAAATCTCAACGTTCGTGTGAGTTCTGCCACTGATCCTATCACAGAGTTGATTATTTTTGACAGTAATCACCTAATGCTAATCCAAAGCCCTTTTATCTGTTAGCCTCTCAATTTACTTGAACGTTTCACACTGCATTGTTTCCGAACATACTTGCTCCGCCTCGCTATTAATGATATTTTCTATCCTAAGGTGTATCTTATATCATAGTTCATTGACCCAGATGATTATTTATAATTATAGCAGCTTCATTTTCTAACCAGTTAAATTTAAGAAGAAAAACTTTAGCCTTTTCTCTGTGGACTTCCTGGGGGGAACATCCAAAATCATAGCCTCTTTTATATGGCCCTGTTATCGTCATTAGTATATCATCCTTCACTGAGAAAGATGTAGATACCTCTTTTATATGGTCCTGTTATCCTTCAGCTACTTTGCTCCTTGTTAAAGATTACAGTAATATTATCATGATCCTATCAGAGGCACACTTCTTAGTCCTTTTCCATAATTCACATGTGTAACCTTCATTTGTCTTGCTTTGCAAGAGAAAATATGCTTTGCAAGTTTTCAAATATTCTACGCCACCTTCTTCTTAAACTTTGAAAGTCAATTACCTCCCATCCTTTTTAATCCTTCCAATAAGTTTCCACCTACCCTTCCAATTGATAGCAACAGTTCAACATTCTTCAAAGAAGTACAGATTCAGAGGCAAGCCGGCGTTTCTTTTAAGAGCTCCTGTTTGTGATCCATCCATGCATCCATAGACCAATTCCTCTTTTAAGTCATGAAGATTTTGCCTCCCTCGTAAATTAGCAGATTTTGACGCATGCAGCTAAAAAACAATGCACACTGAAAAATGATAAAATGCCAGGCAACGTAGCATTGCAAATTATTGAAGAAGCCCCGCATATTCTAACTGAATGATCAACCTAAAGCAAAGATTGAAATTTTTCTACTTTCCCTTCTTTTACAGCAAGGCACGAATTCAGAGAAAATCTAACTATTAATGCTCAATTTTAAATATCACAAAGTGAAACGATCTAAACTTGACTATCAAGGACAGCAAGATACTGATTCATTTGCAGTTCATAAACCAATCTACAACATGGCCATTACAACTCAAGAGAAGCACCTGAAGCATTTTGAGCACTAACTCTGTAAAATTCATCATCTATAACTGAAAAAGGGACGAAGTTTCACTTCCAAGTTCCAGAGGAATATTAAGTCCATATTCTTCCTTGAATGACTGTGAAGAGTAAATAGTTTGTTTGCACAACCTGTTGAGATAGCTGTTCACAAGAAACAAAATTGATGCAATAGCGTGAAAGAGGCAAAACAGCTGGACAAAATGAAATTTAAGCATTTTCCTAGTACTACCAGCAAAAGTTATTCACCAGCCTCAACTCTTCGCATCCAGGGGATCAGAGTGCTGACAAATCTTAGTTACCAGAATCAGGAGCAAGTATGGGGACAAAATTTAAGTGCAGGAGCAAGGAAGACAGATTCTTATTAATATTTTACATTCAGGAAGTGCTTGAGAAGCAGGTAAAAGAGTAATATCCCAAAGAATTTCCAACATGTCGCACCATAAGTAGAAGATTCCAGCTAGAAAGTGACATACAACACCAGCATGTTAATTCTCTTGACGGGTGTCTACAAAGATAAAGAAAGTGGAGACAACAAAGTTCATAGCTTATCTAGCAAGTCCATTTCAAGATGACAAAGATGCTTTTTTGGCTCTGGAGAGTAGAAGAGTGCTATCCTTTGACCCTAACAAGGACTAAATCAGCAACACATCAGCATACAGTTGTGGTCAATAAGAGCTACATAGTTTTGATCAAGGTTGGAAAAGTTAGTTTCAGTTTCAATCAGGCTTTTCCAGTTTTGTCTTCAGCAGTTTTGGCTGTTTCGCTATGTTTGCTCAAGTTTCAAAGTTTCAGCCAAAACTAAGAAAAACTGATAATGATTCAAAAAATAAGAAAAAAATAAGCCAAGGAAACATCTACTACATAGTTTTGGAGCACAATGTATCGTTTTCAATCATCAAATTTGGGGATTGTGTGTTTCAGAAAGATGAAAGCCAGAAAGTAGAAAGAAATATAAAAATATGTGGAAATGGATGAGATGTCAAGTAATTATTTTCCGATAATATGTCAATAACCTAATTCTTGAATGCCTAGTACTATAAATATAATAGTGAAAATACAAAACAGAAGTGCATATATGTATGAAACATGATATAATAATTACCATCCTACAGAGAACCAATTATTGGCATATAGTTTATAATATATCAAGCAGGGTATGCCGTACCGGTCCGGACAGGGACCGGTACCGGATCAGCGTGAGATCCGGTATCGAGAGCTTTTCATTGAAAAACCGGCCGGTACGACTGCCATACCGATACGGGATCGGTACGGACCGATATGAGATCAGTACGGACCGATACGGGATCGGTACGGACCGATACGGACCGCCACCGGTATGCCGACCGATACCGGTACGACGGACCTCGCTATTAAGTATGAAAAAGACAGTGATTAGATATACCTCATGAAAATGCCTTGGGGACTTAAACTAAGATCTAGAAAATGCAAGCTTAAATCTTGCTCATAGATCTTGTTTCTCATGTTTTACTTTAGAAAGTAATGGTGAAAATCTCAAGTATCTATAAAAATCTATCTTTTATTAAATTTCTTATATTGAAAGAGCCCAATGCATTTAATTTTTTATAAACCCAATAAACTATATAATTGCTATTAAAAAGTGCATTTGGTTTACTTGTAGGTTAGATTTATCATCCATAAGTATTTTTACTTTCAACTCAAGAATGAAAAGATGGCCCAAAACCGACACTAGTTAGTTGAATTTACTTAGAGAAATGTAGAAATGAACTCATGATGACATCAACCTAAAATAAAAACAAAAATGGGCCCAAAATCATAAAATTATCAATATATTATGAACAGAAATAACACGTAATAATCAATTTTGGCCAAGACTGGCCAAAACCGGTAAAACTAGACCGCGACCAATTAGTTTTGGCTTAAACCGACCAAAACCAAAAAAATTGATTAAATTAGGATAGATCTGTTTGAGGTTTTAGCTGAAACTTACGTCCTTCATTTTGATGAAGTAGACATTTGGCTAGCATTTTTCATGTGTGTCAAACAATTATGGATGTGAATAAATTTAATAAGTGGTTCCAAATGCGAACAGAAAGGAAAACATAAAAGAATAAGAACACTTCAAATCAGACCAAAAGTGTAGTACGTATGAAATAAAATAGGAGGTGCTAAAGGGGCCTTCACATTATTATGTTCAGGAAGCCATCATATGTTGGTCATCGAGGGTCTGAGTTCACCCAATTTTTTTTTCCCCTGATTTTATCAAGAAGGTAGACTCGCCATCATAAGAACTGAAAGCCATACCTCCCGCATATGAATCCAGACCATTGTTTTAAGTACCAACATACCAGTCCATACTAGGGATACCATACCATACTGGTAGGGATAAAATACCCAGTATGCCCCTTGTACTGAAGTTTTGTATGAAGAAATGCACAATACTCAACATTTTACTAGTTGCGAACCGGTATGAGCACCGAAACCAATACTTAAAATCTTGATCTAGATGAAGATGACATGAAGTTCCAATATTTTGCTCCTTTCTTCATCAAAAGTTTATTCCTGGAGAAGGTACGGTGAGATTCTTGCATCCATTTGTACAATATGGATAAAAATCATGAGGGT
Organism: Phoenix dactylifera; assembly: GCF_009389715.1. Classification (NCBI taxonomy): domain Eukaryota; kingdom Viridiplantae; phylum Streptophyta; class Magnoliopsida; order Arecales; family Arecaceae; genus Phoenix; species Phoenix dactylifera. Next base: position 20,257,620 of record NC_052395.1, on the reverse strand, counting down.
TATGGTTAAATTACTCTTGTTTTTAAATCCCAAAATTTACTATTTGTATCGACCTAATGGGCTTTTATGTCTTTAAGAGTACCCTGACAAATTGAAATAAGTAGTCAAAGGGAGATTTGTATTTTCAAAACAGGAGTACAGACTAACTGGTTATTTATATTTGGTAAAATATCTACTATGCAAACATGGCATGCTACTATCTGAATTTCATTTCGCCTTTTGCTAAATGCCTAAACCTATTATACCATTGTTGTTTTTCCTCCAACATTTCTCTCCTAGTTCTTTTGAAAATATAAGGCATTATCAAGATGTCCTTCTTAAATTTGAACAAGTTTAATATTCTTCATCCGGACAAAAAAAATCCTGATCTAAATTTATGACAGTTACAACAAGTGAATACAAGATAGTATTTCGCGGAGTATCTTAATGAGATTTATTCTGTAAGATAGTATACAGGATTCAAACCATGGTATGCCATACCATACTGTACCGGTTGGTACTGAGCGTACCGTATCGGTTTGGTACCAGTATCGGTATTGATACGGGTGGCATAATTACCGACCGGTTTGGTACCGATACCGATACCGATACGGATGGCATACCGACCCTCGGTACGCCAAAAAAATTTCATATCGTACCGTACTGACACCATGCTAATGTGGCACCGGTACACGGTCTAGTACCGGTACGATGAACCTTGATTCAAACCCTGAAACAAATTCATATAATACTAGAATATATACAAAGATATGCACCGCAAAAGAAAAGGAGAAAGCACTAGGCCTGACCTCAGCAAGAAGGGCAACAAACAATATTACACCGCATCATCTAAATTCCTCCAAAACTGTGACTAGATAAACAATGCACCAAACAAGTTAAAATCAATCACAAAAGGAAATGTTGGATAACTGGTGCCCGTGGAGCTACATTTAGAAGAGCCTCCCCTCTTGGCCTATGCTTATGTCTTTCATGATGATGACTGCTCCTTGCTGAGTTCCTATGATTTTTCTCTTCCTTCTCCTCATTCTTCTGAGGGCTTCTATGTCTTTCTTTACCATGACCACGATGTTTACTCTTAGAACCTGAACTCCGATGTTCTCTATTACCCGACTCTAGATTTTCTTTTGACTGAGAAACAGATTCACCAGTATCTGCTATATCTTTGACTCTTCCTCGGGATGACTTGTCCGAATACCTTTTTTGTGATGATGATGGTTTGCCTTCTCCCAAAAGAGCATCATGTATTGCACCAGATAGCAAATCATCTTTTGATTCCTTCACTGTTGTCGAAGGAAAAGTTGAGACTCCATCACCTTCATCCAGTTTTATCACTACAGGGCGTGGCTTTGTGTGCTTTACCTTTCTGGGAATCAGTGATTGCTTGGTGAGCTTTACAAGGTCCTCAGGTACATCACCTTGACTGGCTGGCAACAGAGGATCGTTGGCACGTGGGTAATCATTCGATTCAGTCTCATCTTTCTCTGTAGGAAGGTAATACAATCCATGCCGTTTACGGTGTTCAGCAAGCAGAGATGCTGACCGAACTGATGATGCAGCAGCATCCTTTGTCTTCCCATGTTGATGACTTCGAAGGGAAAATGAAATTGACATGGATGGAGCGGTATCATCCTCAGTTAAAGTCCAGGCAAGATCAGCAAGATTTTCCTCAAGAACAAGACCCTCAGGTACAGGAACTCTATTCTGAGCATTCACAGAAACCGGACCTAGCTCTTCAGAAAACATTGATTGCAGAAGGTTCACAATTTCACCAATCCTGTTATCTTTTATAAAGCCCTGCTCCTCAGTCTTCCAAGTTAGAATCTCCCGTAACATGTGAATCAAACCAAGCAGATTCCTTGCCCGCCCATGAACTTCCACTTCATCATTCTCTGATAGTGGACCCACTGCCGTTTCAATCAAAATTAACAATTTTGTAAGAGATTCACATGTAAAGGGATCTTTGTTCTCTATCGAACTGAATAACGAGGCTGGCTTGTCACCAGTAGCAATGCCATCAGTGCTCTCCATCCCAGCAATTCCATCCGCTATGCAACTAGCAGCAGCAGCAGTGTTAGATTCTACAATGGAGGACGCACCTCCAGTGGTTGAATTGCCAAGGGATGAAAGTTGACTGATTTCCAGTTGATCGATATATGTACTGAAACAAAAGGCGAGAACTTTAAACACTGCTTGAATATAAACAGCTCTCACCAAAGGAGGGAGAAGACTAGTCCTCGGCTGCAGCAGTGCCTCGACAAGCTCCAACGGATTCCTTGAGAACTCGACATACTCCCCCGAAACCCAAGCAGCCGCAGACAGTATCCTGCAGAGAAACGGGTTCCCAAGCAGAGCAGGATCAATCAAGAGACCTCGAGCCACGCGGACGAGCTCCGGCCTCGCATCCCTGACCCTCAGCCCGATATCCACGATCTGCCGCTCGATCTCCTCCCCCCGGGTGCAGTGCGGGTTCCTGGCCATCTCCCCGAGGAGCGAGACATACCAATCGAAATCCACGATCAGCTCGTACACGTTCCTCCGGCAGGTGGTGAGCACTGCGTCGAGTAGTTCGTTGGCGAAAATGGGGTCGGACTTCATGGCGTAGTTGACCAGGAGAACGGAGATCTCGACGACGTTGCTGTCAAACACCATCACCATGATGAGGTGCAGGGCCTCGCGGCGTATGTTGGGGTCGGGGTCGGCGAGGGACCGGATCACCGCCTCCCGGCTCTCCTCCACGGCCCAGGAGTGCCGCGGGCCGAGCATGGAGAGGGCGCGCAGCCCGAGGTAGCGGAGGTTGGGGTCATCGGCGCTGGCGAGGAACTCCCTGACCTTGTCGACGGCGAGGCGGACGGCGCGGTCGTGGTCGGGGAGGCCAGAGAAGACGGTGCGGACGCACTCGAAGACAAGGGACTGGGCGGAGGAGCGGCGGAGGAGGTCGCAGAGGGGGTCGACGAGGCGGGCAGCGAGGCGGGGCTCGAGAGGGGCGAGGCGGGTGAAGATCTTGAGGAGCTTGATGAGGATCCAGTTGCTGCCGGACTCGGCGAGGACGCGGTAGAACTCGGGGGCGAGGGGGAGGTAGGGGGTGGGGTCACCGGATGAGGCGAGCTCGGCGAAGGCGCCGACGGCGGCGGAGACGACGCGGAGGTCGGGGGAGGAGAGGCAGTCAACGAGGGGCTTGAAGAGGAGGGGGGCGACGTCGGGGCAGACGGAGAGGGTGCGGAGGGCAGCGGCAGCGGCCTTGGGGCGGAGAGGAGAGGAGGGAGAACTGCGAGGGGAGAGGAGGGGGAGGAGGTCGGGCGCGAGGTGGAGGGCGAGGTCGGGCGAGGCGGAGAGGGAGAGAAGGTGGAGGGCGAGGGAGGAGAAGGGGGGAGGGGAGGAGGGGGAGAGGTCCTTGCGGAGCTGGTGGGTGGAGAGGGGGAGGACGTCAGTGGTGGAGGGGTGGAAGGAGAGGGAGGCGGCGACGTAGGCGAGGCGCTTATGAAGGGGGGAGGGGGAGGGGAGGAGCTCGAGGGCGTGGAAGGCGGCCCAGGAGGCGTCGAGGCCGTGGAGGGAGGAGAGGTAGGTGAGCTTCTGGAGGGCGACAGCTTTGGTGTCGGGGTCCGGCGAGCGGATCTCGCGGCGGATCTCGGCGACGGCGCGGGAGAGGAGGGAGGGCTCGGCCCCGGCGGGCTGGGAGCGGAGGGCCTTGATCAGGTCGTCCAGAGAGCGCTGGAACAGCGAGTCCACGAGGGATGGGGCGGGGGCGGTCGAGAAGGAGGAGGAGGAGGAGGAGGAGCCCCCCGCCATGGGCGATCTCACATAAACGGATGATGCGATTTGACGTCCAGGACTGGGAATTTGCGTCCCTATCAGGTCGTATAGATCTCGGAAGCCATGATTCCGATAGCCAAAGCCAATCAACCTGACATCTGCGTCTCCCACTCTCACGTGCTACAGTGAAATCCTGAACCACACCGCAGGGCGTGCCGGAGAGAAAAATTTCAATGGTAATATTGAACATGAGTTAATCGAAGGTAAAAACGAAAAGTAAACGTGCCAAAAGAAAATCTTAATACAATAAATAAAATATAGATATGTGCTGAATAAAATCTTGCCAAAAACAATTTGTGTTTTTTTTTGTATGCCCCATGACCTTTTCTCTACCATGACATATAGGTATGTGCTAAACGGTTTGTCATCCAACCTCTGTCCAAATTCAGAAAACAACGAGTGCATTTGCTAAGAGATCTTATCAAAATCTTATCTTTCCTCTCATGTCATTACACCCATCTCACACAGCCCAGCACTATATCAAAATCCTGTCTTAGATTTTCCGGTCAGTCTTTCAGTGTCCTAAATTATCTTTTCTGGCCAACATCCTAAATGAATCTTTAATTATTCAATATTCAAATCAATGCTTAAAATAACAGCTAATATCTAATTTACTCAATCGTCGAAATATCTCTAATCTGTCCTCGCCAAATATGTCACTATATAGATATGTTTATTCCTTCTGGGCCGAGATACATGTACCGAGATTTCGGTCCATGTCGGCATCGGCCGGCCCATGGAGGCCGAGGTCCTCCATTTCTTTTTTTTTCTTTTTTCTTTCTTTTTTTTTTTTTGGGTTGGGGGCACCAGATTTAGGACGGCTTTATATTTTCTCCCTTGCCCCTAGCTTATGTTCTCAAGGACGCCATGGGAGAGGAGGAGGAGGAGAACGCGAGGAGGGAGGCTGCGTTGGCTGCAACGCCACTCCTCCAAACCAATTTCAAATCTTCGAAGGTCACCCAGTCTCAGCTCGACAAGTTCCGGGTAGATTTCCCCTCTCTTTCTCTGGATAAGTTCCGAAATCTTTCTACTGTTTATTTTTTCTTTTCTATGCTGTTAATTTCAATGATGGGAATTCCTGTTTTTATACAGCTTCCCGAGAAAAATTTCCGCTTAGATTTGATTCAATATCATCAAAGATGTGTGCTACATGGCTCTGGATACACGGAAAATAATATTAAGAAGTGTACAAGAAACGGATATAACTGATAATTGAAACTTGATTGGGAAAGATGGTATAATCTTTTTCTGCTTCAGAGCAACGTTTCCCTTCATCCAAGAATTCTCTTTCTTTCTTTTTCTTCTTCTTCTTTTTTTTTTTTGGTTGCTATCAAGGTGTTATTTTTCTACTTTTCTCAGATTACTGGTGGCATCCTCGAATGCTCACACGGAACAGTTTGGGGATAACTTCCATAAGGTGTTCTATAATGGGCAATGTGTATCCTATACCTCATCATAAAGATTCTTGGCCTAGATCCTGCCGTTGTATAAAGGTCAAGGTCAAAACTAAAGGAAAGAAAACCTTCTAGAGGGCATTAAGCTCGGAGTTATGAAATCTGATATCATATGTTATTCTTTATGATCCTGGGTTTGAACCGCAGAAGTTCCTTGGACATTTTCTTAATATTTCATGATGCCCTGTTGATTTTTCATGTTTCAGTACAAATTTTGCAAATACTTCTAGTTATATCATGATTTTTTCTGAACAAAATTTTCATATTTTTTAATGAAATTAGGTCATGCTTTTGTAGACAATTAGATTGTCAAGTGTTAGATTAGATCCAGCACTCCAAAATGTTGTGAAGAAGGATGTTTTTAACATTTTTTTAGAATTATTTTATATGCTGCTAATTGGTTTTACTCTGATACTGCCAAAACTGTGCATTCAAGGATCCATGAACTGCAAATGTTCTTGAAATAATTACATTTGAATTTGTCTTTTTTTCCTATTTTGAACTTTTCTGAATTTTTTTCTTTATATTTTTTGATGCCTTTAATTATTTTTTGGCTGTAGTCATCGAAATTGTATCTCTGAAATTGATAGTCATTCAGCTAATCAGAATCTGAGTTTGATTCCTCATTGGGAGCATGATTAGCTGCATCATCATCAACACTTTCAACTGACTCCCTTGATAACTTTTTACCCTTGCATGTTCTTCTTGAAAATTTGTCAGCCTAGTCACCATTATGGTTGCACTCTTTGAAGCCACAGTAAATTTTTGTTAAGAGTCTTTGAAGTCTTCTCGAGCTCGATATAGCATGTGATGTGCTGGGTAAGAATAAAGCTCAATATTATCCAAGAATACTCTACTCATTGTGTTCTCATGCGGCATAATTTTGGTGATTCGTTAGATTGAATGGATGAAATTTACTGCACTGTAGCTAACGGGCTTCATGAAGGCTGAACTTTTCATTCAATATTGGATTTCTGTGATATTTTATTTGTTGGAAGGGTCTTTGGAAGATTTAGGATTGATATCTCATTTAGAGGTAAGGGTTTGGTCAAAATTATACTGTAACTTAATCATGAATTTTTCCCCAATTGCTGATTTTTTTTTGAGCAACCTTAGGTTAACAGTATTTTAGTTATAATAGGAATTCTCTAGTTCACACTTATTAAAAAAAGTTCTCGGTTTTGTATTATTATAGATCTATTTACACTTTTAAGAGAAACACTATCATCAAAATATTTGTTTTTTTTGAGATGATAAATATTCCTTTGTGGTGGATTTCACGACTCATCTTCTCTTCTCTTTTAACCCTCCTCGTATGCTCTCTTATTTAACTTTGTCTTTAGCTCTTCTTTATCATAAAGGTTCTAATTTTTGTTTTTGAATTGCGGATAAGTTCTATGGAAATAACCTTTGAATTGTGGATAAGCTCTATGGAAATAGCCTCTCTGCACATAGAGGTAATGTCGCACGCATTTGACCCTCCCCAAACCCCACAATGGCAAGAGCCTGGTGCATAGGGCCGCCCTTTATAACAAGGGACAAGTTCTCAAAAGGGGGAGTTTGATGTGGCTCGGATTTAGAAATATTTTAGATTGTGTGGACAAAACATGAATCTCTAAGAGAGTTGAAAGCTCCTAGAATGCAAAAGTTCTCGCTCAATTGTTGGAATTTGGCAAATTTAGGTTTTTGGGATTTTTTTTTTTTTTTTTGATTTTAGGATCAATCTCTCATGGCCGTCGGCTAAATATTCATTACGTAAAAATAGTATTCTAATCATGATAATAGTTTTATACTTTAGAATCAAGTTTGTTATTAAAAGTTTTCTAAACTTAGTTTTGTTGGGGATCTATGTAAGCTTTCAAGAGTAGGGCCATGATTACGAAGTTTGAGATCTTGAGAAATAAACTTTTTGTGATGGATTCAACTATTTTTCTCCTGCTTGCTTAACCCTCTTATGAATCCTTGATTTTTATCTTAATCTGTTCTTCCTTACAAAGGCTCTTAAAGATTCAATTATTTGGCTTGGGCAAAGTCAAAGAGTTGTTTCAACAATTTTGGCTGTTCAGATGCAAATTTCAGAGTTTTGGTCTGAAGTCCTAAAGAAATAGAAAAATATAAATAGAAGAGAACAACATTCAGATATCAGTGGAGAGTATATTGTATGATTTTGAACCTTCAGTTGTTTTTAATGTAATTTGAATTATTTGACACCTTTTAGAAACTGTAAGAATAAAAATAAAGCCTAGGAATTAGAAAAAGAATAAGAGAAGATATCACAAATTACACCAATAGATCAGACAAAATATTAAAGTGATAGTATGTTGTTTAGTGAGAATCTTCTACACCAACAATATAAATTAATGTTGTTGAAATAAAAAAAATGTTTTTTTAACATTTTACAAAAACATATCATAGTTTGTGATTTTTACTGTTTTCTGTGATACTTTACAAGTTGTGAGCAAGGTTTACAAGATATTGCACTTTTTGATTAGGTTTACAGAATAATAGCGTATCCTAGGAAAAAAAATGCAAACCAACACCTACTTGCTTGTAATTCTACTTAAAAATTGTAAATTTTGAATTCAATCTTGCAAAAAAGGCTTTTGAGAGGCTTAATATATCACACAAGAACAATCTCAAAAAGAATGAAAAATAACAAGCCTCAAATTAAGATTATTGCTTAAGACATTTTGGACCGTATATACAATAAATTTGGCCCCATAAGTTAGTTGTAGTTGAAATTATGAAACTAACCCGAATTCCAAATTGCCTTTGGTTGATGTGAACATATTTTAGTTTTATTTTTAGAGTTATAGATAGACTTGAAACCATGATCTGTCTAATGTTTCCTTTCTGTGCTCTATATGTTTCCCCACATATTCAGAGTCGAATCATCAGGCGGGGCTCTTGAATCTTCCATAGGTGTGGTTTATCACATTCTCATTATATTATTACAGCTCTCATTCTTATTTGTTGTTATTGTTGCATTCTACAGGAACTACACAATAAACGATTGTTGTTAAAAGGAAAAAACAAAGGATAAAGCAAAATTTAAAGGTACCTTCTGATCTCTAACCTTTTGTTATCATAATCAGTTCATTCATATTTTTGTGATTTCTTCAGGGAATTCTGGTAGGGATGCGAATCTGTGCTTGGAGGAGCTTGACATTAAGGATGGTAAAGATATATCTGCATCTGGTGACACTGAAGATTCAAATGTTTCCAAATTAAAAGAGAATACTTGCTTGGTAAGTGCAACAAACTGCTTTTTCTTTTCTTGATTAATAAACATTTAAAGTCCATGTCACTTCTTAATTCTTGTGATCATCTTTGTGTAATTTCTTTGTAGCAATTTAAAGGATCGGTCTATGCTTAATCATGATAATCATGATACATCTGCTGGCTCTGGAATAAATTTGTGGATATGCGTGAATGAATTAAACAGTTTTTTTCAGATTGCAAAAAAGAAAATAGATAAAAGGCACCCTCCAGTATCTTCAGATATACAAATTAATCAGGATTAGTTTACCATAAAATTAATAATATTGTTTCTTATGCTATTTATTAATGAGGCGAGGCTGTAGGATTTTGGGTAATTAGTTTTACTAATACTTCAAATCTTTATATTTGAATGGCAGGTTGCTTCAAGTCTATTTTTGTCACTCAAAAAAATTCCCAGTTGACTTATTGGACCTAACTCTTTTTTCTCATTTCATCAGGTAGAAAAAACAAATCCAGACTCAAGGAAGAGACGGAAGTTACATTGGGGGTAGTGTTTCTTTCTCATAACTTGTCCTTCTGTTTGTGACCTTGTTTCAACATTTTTGTCGCATTCATATTTGTCATGAATCCATGGGTGCATCCTTGATCCATGACAAACATAGAAAACTAAAAACTTCACATGCTTCATACTGTCATTTATTTTTTTGATTTTTGAAATAATTCTTTACATCAAGATGTCAGAATATCGTTATATTTTCTGTTTAAGTTGAAGGTACATGTTCTTTATGAAGCATGCTATAGATGGTTATAATTTACTTCTTTCAAGTTTTATGAACACTGTGTTTATGGCTTTGACCCCAATGATCTGTTCTGAGAAAATGAATGTGTCAGATGCATTCTTGTTCCCTAAGGGAAAGTGGGGGCTTTATTTAATTTTTCATGTTCCCACTATAAAGATATTTGATTGATCTAGTATAAAGCTGATCATTAGATGCATGTATTTTACCCCTTGTTGTTAAATACCATCACATATTTCTGTTGGTTGTCTAAAGAACCTGAATAAAGTTTCTAATTTAATCAAACTTGAGTTGCTACAGCAGAGCTCACAAATCAGATGTGCAGAGAGTAACAGAGGCAATATTCTGAAGGATTTTTCTTATGTCTTTTAGACTTCCTTCTAAGACAGCAGGGCTTACAAATTTTCTTAAAACACATTGAACAGTTCTGGAACATTAAAGAGAGCAGACATGATCATAGAGAAATGAAGAGACATATTGACCATACAACTTGGACTGCAAAGGAAACATAACAGTAATTAAAACAAGCTCTAAGTGCATTAACTTCCAACACTCCCCCTTAATGCACTTTCTTCACAACTCCAATGAGATTTCTGAGATAACAAAACTTGTTCTTTGGGAGTGCTTTTGTCAGTATATCTGCTAGCTGCTCTTCACTCTTGCAATACTTGTGCTGAATTTCACCATTCTCTATAGCTTCCCTTATGAAATGGTATTTGATTGCAATATACTTGGTATGATCATGACTGATTGGATTTTTCCCAATAGCAATGGCTGATTTGTTGTCACAAAACAATATGGTTTCTTCTTCCTGTCTTTCTCCAATGTCTTCAAGAATTCTTCGCAGCCACACAGCTTGTGAAGTTGCTTTTGCTGCAACCACATATTCTGCTTCTGCTGAAGATTGCGCCACAATGTTTTGCTTCTTAGATGCCCATGAACATATGCCTGAACCAAGAGAAAAAACATAGCCACTTGTGCTCTTCATATCATCCAAACAACCAGCCCAATCACTGTCACTGTAACCAATTAAACTTGCACATTCTCCAGCCTTGTAAAAAATCCCATAATCAAGAGTGCCTCTCAAGTATCTAAGAACTCTTTTCCCAGCTCCATAATGGTTCTGACTTGGTTCTTGCATGTAGCGGGAAAGTAAATTTGCAGCAAACATTATGTCTGGTCTAGTGGCTATAAGATACAAGAGGCTACCAACTAAACTTTTATACATTTTAGCATCTGCCTTCTTAGCACCATCATCCTTCTTCAACTTTTCATTTGGAACCAAGGGAGTAGAAACTGACTTGCATCTGTCCATTTTGAATTTTTTAATAATGCCTTCTGCATACTTCTTTTGAGAAATGAAAATGCCATTTTGTGTTTGGGATACTTCAATTCCCAAAAAATAATGCATTAGCCCCATGTCACTCATTGCATAAGCCAGCATCATATCTCTTTTGAACTCTTGAATCAATCTCTCATCATCACCAGTAAAGATTAAGTCATCAACATAAATTAAGACTATCAACATGGAAGCTTTTTTCTTTATGACATAGAGAGTGGGTTCACTTTGGCTTTTCTCAAAGCCCTTCTTGGTGAAGTACTTGTCTATCTCACTATACCAAGTCCGTGGAGCTTGCTTCAGCCCATAAAGGGCCTTTTTCAGTTTGTACACTTTATGTTCCCCCCCATTCACCAAGAATCCCGGTGGTTGCTCAACATATATCTCTTCTTCAAGTGTCCCATTTAAAAAAGCAGATTTAACATCAAGCTGGTATATTTTCCAGCATCTTTGAGCAGGAAGAGCAATGATAGTTCTTATAGTTTCAAGTCTTGCAACTGGTGCAAAAGTTTCATAGAAGTCAATACCTGGCTTTTGCGCGAATCCTTTGGCGACAAGCCTTGCTTTGTGCTTTTGTACATCTCTTCCTTTAGGCCGATCAACAAGCTCCCATGTATGGTTTTTTTCTATCATACCCATCTCTGCTTCCATTACTTTGACCCAAACTTCTTGCTGTTTTGCTTCTTCAAAGCTTCCAGGTTCTAGGACAGAAAAATTGCATGCCTCATACACTTCACTCAGACTTCGCATCCTTCTTGGAGGACTTTCAGCTGAAGAGTTGATGGGAGAAGACAATCCCGAGCTTGAGCTTGGATTTGATGGGGCTGTAAATGACTGAGAGGAAGCTCCATCATCTGAAATTTCTGGAGTATTGTGCTCCACTTCACATGTTTTAGATGGAATCTCCTGCACTCTATTGTTAGTCCACTCCCATGAAGCTTTTTCATCAAAAATAACATCTCTACTGATGATTAATTTTTTAGTTTCAATATTATAAAGCCGATACCCTTTTGTCTCCGAGCTATATCCAACAAAGATACATTTTACATTTTCATATCAAACTTTGCTCTCTTCACACTAGGAATGTGTGAGTAGCAAATGCAACCGAAAAACTTTGAAATGCCTTACCGATGGCTTGATTCCACACCAAGCTTCAATTGGAGTCTTGTTCTTCACTGCCTTTGTTGGACTTCTGTTGAGAATATAAGCTGCTGTATGAACAGCTTCAGCCCAGAAGGTTTTTGGTAAGCCTTTCTCATTTAACATTGAGGTAGCCATCTTCACAAGAGTCCAGTTATTGCGCTCAGCTACTCCATTTTGCTGTGGGCTATATCCCTGCTGTCAATTGCTTCCAAATACCTTCATCTTTGCAATATTCTTCAAAATTTTCTGAAGTGTACTCACCTCCCCTGTCACTTCGAATAGTCTTAATAGTCTTGCACTTTGTTTCTCAACGAATGCCTTGAATTTCTTGAATACAAGAAAGGCCTCTGATTTTTCTTTCAAAAAATAAACCCAGGTCATTCGAGAGAAATCATCAACAAAAATAAGAAAGTACCTGTAGTGATTCAAAAAGGGAGTTCTCATTTGTCCACATATATCCGTGTGTATAAGCTCCAATGGTGCCTTTGCTCTCCATGAGCTTTGTTTTGGAAATGATCCACGATGCTGCTTGCCCATTATACACCCTTCACATGGATCCAAACTGATTTCAATGTCAGGCAGCCCATTCACCATATTTTTTCTGCTTTAATAGCTTTAGCCTATGGAAGTTTAGATGACAAAATCTTTTATGCCATAGCCAAGAATCTTCAACAACTTCTCCTTTAAAAGCTGAAACTGATTCATACTTGAATTCAATAAAAAAATTTCTGTTCTTGGTCATCTTGACAGATGCAATTGCCATAGTCTTATTTTTTCGATCATAAATTATGCAGCCATCATCTTCAAAGCAGAGACAATAGCCATTCTCCACTAGTTGCCCAACACTTAGCAAGTTCTGTTCAAGGTTAGGAACAAGCAAAACATCATGAACATGCTTCGTTCCTTTTCTAGTTTCAACAGCAATGCTTCCTTTTCCTTTGGCTTGAACAATAGCTCCATTTTCCAACCGTACCTTAGGTGTGACTGTAGTATCAATACCAACTAATATTTTTTCATTTGGTGACATATGATTACTACACCCACTATCTAGGTACCATACACTATTCTTTCTTCACAAGCTACTTGGCAAGCATAAAATAAATTTCCTTCATCATCATCCTTTTGCTCAGTGAAGTTAGCTTGATTGTTTGTCTTAAATCTGCAATTTTTTTCAATATGCCCAAACTTCTTACAGTGATTGCATTGAGGCTTTTCCACGATGCCAGCAACTTGAGGTATCATGGTTTGTCTTTTTGCAAATCTTATATAACATTTTAGAGTCATTGGAGAACATACCTTTCTCATATTTTCTTTCTTCCTTCTTTGAGTCATTCTTCTTCCATCTTCTTTGTTGATTGCTTGAATCACCTTTCTTGAAGGATCTTTGAGGCTTCAAGTTGAGCTTTGATTGAAAAGCACTTTCAATCGATTGGTCTGAATGCCATTGTCTCCTCTGCTCATGAGACTCCAAGGAACCCATCAATTGCTCAACGGACAAGGTGCTGAGATCCTTTGACTCTTCAATTGCTGCAACAATGTAATCATATTTTTCCGGCAAGCTGATTAAGATTTTCTCAACTATCTTCTGATCAGAAATATCTTCACCATACGTCTTCAATCTGATTGACCACCTTAATGACTCTGGAGAAATAATCTTTTACAGATTCAGATTGCTTCATTTTTAAATTTTCAAACTCCCTTCGTAAGAATTGGAGTTTTACTGTTATGGCCTTACTGTCACCTTGAAACTCCCGTTGCAAGGTCTCCCAGGCTTGTTTGGCTGTATTGGCTCTGATGATTCTTGGAAAAATGGTTGGAGAAACTCCATTTTGAATCTTGGAGAAGGCTCTAGCATCTGTCATTCTGTTTGCATCAAGTCTCTTCCTTTGGGCATTAGAAAGTCCACTCTCATCATCAGGATCTTTGAAACCTTTTTCAACAATGTTCCAAGACCTCAGACAAGAGCAAAGTCCTCATTTTCACCTTCCAAAATTCATAATTTTTCACCTCCAAAAACTGGAATAACAGAGAAAGAAGAAGCAGGATTTTCTGCAGCAGAGGAAGCCATCTGGTCCTGTAGTTGCTGTCTTCTTTTGTGGGAGAAATACGCCTAGATATATCTATCGAAACACTGCTCTGATACCAGTTGTTGGTTGTCTAAAGAACCTGAATAAAGTTTCTAATTTAATCAAACTTGAGTTGCTACAGTAGAGCTCACAAATCAGATGTGCAGAGAGTAACAGAGGCAATATTCTGAAGGGATTTTTCTTATATCTTTTAGACTTCCTTCCAAGACAGCAGGGCTTACAAATTTTCTTAAAACACACTTGAACAGTTCTGGAACATTAAAGAGAGCAGACATGATCATAGAGAAATGAAGAGACAACATTGACCCATACAACTTGGACTGCCATAGGAAACATAACAGTAATTAAAAACAAGCTCTAAGTTGCATTAACTTCCAACAATTTCATGGTATCTTTAGCTTTTTCAGCTCTTTCTATCCTAAAAGCATCAATATTGTAAGCCATATGCGTCCAAAACCTAGTATGGTTTAGTTTGCTAAGGGGCGTAGTCAGCAGCGGTGAATAACTTTGAGACTTTCTTTTCTGGCATCAAAATTTAAGTCCTATATGAAGGATTGCTATGCACATTGGCTGCTGCACTGAAAAGCACTACTTGAGTGTTTACTAGGAGAAAACAGCATACAAGAATTGTTGCTTAAGCAAGCATGATAAAGGTAGAACAAAGTTGAGTGTGGACTTGAATAACTGCAAGAGTTAGGCTTTTGTTAGTGTAGTTGGAATTAGTATTTATATTCTTCATTGGCTCTTGTTAGCCATCCTAACTGCAAAATTCTTCTAATCAACTAGTCTTAGTTTCTCAGTGTCTATGTTAGTGGGTAGAATCATAATAATTTTAGTGATGTTGAAGGCATCAACAGTTTGAACAACATTACAAGAAAAATTTTACACCATATATCTTGGTAAAATAGACACTTCTTAGGGTTGAGATGGCCTGGTCTATAGAGGGAATCTATCTATGCAGCATGGTGTGTGTTATTGATCTTCTATGAGAGATTTAATTTGTTGGGATTCAATGCATGGAAACTCCTGTCAACCTAAACGTGACTGTGGTGAAAGTTGTGAAAGATGAAAGATATTAGTGGAACCACAAAGGGAAATTGTGATTTCTCATTCATGTATTCAACTTAATAATTACTACCACTCTTAGGTTCATATGATGTATGTGAGAGGAAACATGGATGGATGTTATCTATCTTTTAAAGATATTTTCTATTATTTATGTAACTTGATAGATACATTCCTGCTATCAGCTGGCGGCACCTATCCTGTTTATCACCTTTTGAGTGCAAGAAAATAACCATTATAGGTATTGTTGGGGAAATAAGATTTTTCCCCAAGTGACACAAATGCCCCAAGAAGCCGCACAATCGCCGACCCTGAACAGCTGAAATCGGCGTCCGACCTCGGAACGCCCGACCTCAAGACATCCGACCTCGAGACCTCCGACCTAGGAAAATCCTGACGCTCAAGGTCTACCCTTGTCAGCCACCTACTACGGCCGTACTCCTCCGAGGTCCAACTGAGGACCATGCCCTGCCACTGCTTCCGCATTTATTGCGCGTGGCCGCTGTAACCCTCCGGTTCACTCTACCATTAATGCGGATCTCCGGCTTACTCCACCATTAATGCGGATCTCCGGCTTACTCCACCATTAATGCGGATCTCCGGCTTACTCCACCATTAATGCGGATCTCCGGCTTACTCCACCATTATTGCGGATCTCCGGCTTACTCCACAATTAATGCGCATGGCTCCTGACATCTACGGATCCTCGGCTCTCCACGGCAAGTTAGCCCAGCAGAGTCTGGTCAACCATGATAAGTCTCTGATCTCGGCCATACCTCCGACACCAATGCAATGATTCGCCTGGTAGCGTACTGGTTCGGGTCGTACGACGCCCTCACCGCCGACATCAGCACAATGATTCGCCTGATCGTGCGCCGACCTGAGCCACATGCCGAGCCGTACTATGGCCTCGCCCTGTTACATCACAGGTAAACCGACCCCCACCTATAAAAGGGAGCCTTAGCTTCTCAGGAGGGGGTTGGGAAATTCCGCGCCTTACAAGCCACTGTTCATCTCCTCCTTACACTATCTGCCCCCTCCCTGACTTGAGCGTCGGAGGGCCGGCGCCGGAAAACCCGGCCACCGCTTGTCTGCAGGCACCCAGACGGAGGACGCCGCCCGCTGACGGATCGCTGCCCCGCCGTGAGGATCCCCAGCTCCCTCTCTCCGGCCACCCCAGACGAAGGACGCCGCCCGCCGGACTGGTCGCCGCCCCGCCGTGGTGACCCGCAGCTCCCTCTCCCTCGACCGAAGATTGCCCCCGGGTCCAATTTCCAGCAACAGTTGGCGCTAGAGGAAGGGCCCGAGTAGCAGTCATGAAGTTGAGAAGTAAGGGAGCCTCCAACGTCTCCCGGCGTCCCCCGCAAAGTCCTGGACGCTCTGTCCAGAATTCTCCAACTCCGGCTGACCCAGTTCCTCAGGGTCCAGCCGGAACAGTTCAACGCCTTAGTACAGCAAGTCCAGGCCCTTGCCGCCGCCGTTCAGGGCCTGCGACGCGAGGAAGCTTTACCAACGCTTCCCCCGCGGGCCCAGGTCCCGCCGGAATTTCTTCCCAACGGCCCGGTTCTCCCCGGCCAGAATCTACATGGCTCCTCCAGAGCCAATAACGAAGAACGGACTTCCCCCCAGAGAGAGCTACCGGGGAGGCTCTCAACAGAAGGACTCCAGCCCTCTGAGGCTGAGTCAGCCCCGGACCGCCGTGAGCCGGCGCAAACCGCGGCGACAACCCGCTGGGGTGGGGGTGAAGCTCGGACAGAAAGTTGAGGCACTTGGACGCCAAAATGCAGCGCTCTCACAGTAAAGAAGGCGACTCCGCAGGAGGGAGACGTTGAGCTTCACTACCAAGTCCCCCTTCTCCCTGCCGGAATCGGAGGATGAGCCGGTTCCCGCAAGGTCAAAATGCCTCAGGTGGAGCCCTGTACAGCGGAATCACCGACCCCTTCGACCACTTGGAGATGCTAATCGGGCCCTCATGGCCCCTACAAGGGTCCTCGGAGGGCCATACTTTGCAAGGCCTTCCCAGAAACCCTCCGAGGGACCGCTCGGCTTTGGGTTTTCTGGACTGAAGCCGAACACCGGTGTCCTCTTTTGAGGCAACTCGGCAGGCAGTTCGCCACCAACTTTGCTGCCAGCCGGCGCCAGCAACGGACGTCAGACTCCCTCCTCGACATCAAACAGAAAGAGGGGAGTCCCTCAAGGAAATACCTGGACCGCTTCACCGCCGCCACATGGGAGGTCCGCGAGCTAGACCAGTCGGATAGCCATGTCGGCTCTGAAGACTGGGGTTCGCTCCTACCGATTCCTCTTCTCCATCGAGAAGAGCTTCCCGGCCGACTTCACCGAAATGTTGGCCCGGGCCCGGAAGTATGCCAAGGCCGAGGAGGCAGTTGCCTCTAGGCGGGGAGCAATCGAGCCCGCCTCTAAGAAGCAGAAGAAGCGCCGCCGAGGAGCGCGGCCAACAGAGGAGCCGATCCCCTCGCCATGAGAAGAATCTCCTCAGACTGAGGAGCCCGCCCCGTCAGCAGGGGCGACCTCAGCAGAGGACCCCTCCTCGACCGAGGTCCCCACCGCGGCCTCGGACGTACCCGGGGAAAGTACGAGAACTATACACCCCGTCAACGCCCCCCGGGCCGAGATCCTGATGGAAATTGAGGGTCGGGACTTCTTCCGACCCCCGCCGCCTATGCGAGACACCGGATTTCCCCCGTAATCCCAGGAAGTACTGTCGCTTCCCCGAGGACCGTGGGCACGACACGGGAGGACTGCTTCCAGCTCCGGGACGAGATAGAAGCACTCATCCGTCGAGGAGTACTCAACCGGTTCGTGAGAAACCGGCGCGAGGAAAGGAGGCCGGCGGAGGATGTCGTACCAACCGAAAATCCAGACGACAACAGGCCCATTGCCCGGCACCATCAACATGATTGGAAGGGCCTCAGCAGGAGCAGCCGCCCCGGGAGCACCCCCGAAACGCCCACGCACTGATGAAGTCATCTCGTTCTCGGACGAGGACTTAGAAGGGGTCGAGACCCCTCACGATGACGCTGTGTCATCTCAATGATTGATAATAAGTTCGATGTAAAGCGTTGTCCTAGTTGACGATGGAAGCTCAGCCAACATTTGTATATCATGCCTACCAAAAAATGGGGGTTGACAAGGACATCTCCCGGGAGGATCAACGCCCCACTGGTCGGGTTCACCGGAGATTCGGTCCCGGTCGAGGTGAGACCAGCTTCCTTGTCACAGTTGGGCCTCGCCCCCGGGAGAGCACTGTGAGGACGGACTTCCTGGTGGTCCGACTGCCCTCGGCTCTACACGCATCCTTGGGCGCCAGGGCTGAATGCCTTCGAGCCGTAGTTTCAACCCACCATCTGCTCATGCGGTTCCCCACCGGGCCAAGGAGTAGGCGAGGTCCGAGGAGACCAGCTGGTCGCAGCAATGCTACACGGCGGCCCACGAGTAAGCAACCGACCGAGGCGACAATCCAGCCAACGGGCCCTTCATTGCCCATAGAAACTCTCGATGCGAGGGACACCCTCTGGAAGAAGCAAGTAGAGCCGTGAGCTCCTGGTTCAAGTTCCACTAAAAGAAATTTTCTCAAGCTAACCGTGCAGGTCGGCTCCGGCCTCGGCGCCGCGAGAGGGATCGCCTCGTCAGCTTCCTGCGGGACAATGCTGACGTCTTCGCCTGGTCGCCTGCGGACGTGCCGGGAATTGACCCTGAGGTCAAGGTTCACCGACTCCAGGTGAGGCCAACCAGCAGGCCTGTAAAGCAGAAGAAAAGGGCTCCGCCCCGGAGCGGCAAAGTGCTGCGGCCGAGGAGGTGGACAAACTCCCTCGAAGCCGGCTTCATCCGGAGGTCTCCTACCCGGACTGGCTCGCCAACGTAGTCCTCCGTAAAGAAGGCCAACGGGAAATGGCGTATGTGCGTGGCTACACCGACCTGAACAAGGCCTGCCCGAAAGACAGCTTTCCCTTCCAAGCATCGAACCAGCTCGTCGACTCTACTTCAGGGCACCACTGCTAACATTTTATGACGCCTTTTCAGGGTACAATCAAATCCGAATGGCGCCAGAAGACGAGGAGAAGACGGCCTTCATCACCGACAAGGGCACCTACTGCTACAAGGTGATGCCCTTTGGCCTAAAAAAACGCTGGGCCACCTATCAGAGAACTGGTCAGCCAAATTTTCAAAGAACCAGATCGGCCGAAATATGGAAGTCTACGTGGACGACATGTTGGTGAAAAGCCGAGCGGCAGAACACCACATAGCCGATCTCGACGAGACATTCGCCAAGCTCAGAAGATACAAAATGAAGCTCAACCCGGCGAAATGTGCGTTCGGGGTCAACTCGGGCAAGTTCCTGGGTTTCATAGTGACCCAGCGCGGAATTGAAGCCAACCCGGAGAAAATCGGGCACTGCAAGAGATGTCGCCTCCGAAGACAGTTAAGGAGGTGCAGCGGCTCGCAGGGCGAGTTGCCGCCTTCGGAAGGTTCGTCTCTCGGTCAGCCGAGCGCTGCCTCCCTTTCTTCAAAAGCCTCAAACGGCCGAAAGACTTCCGGTGGTCAGAAGAATGCCAGCGAGCCTTTGAAGAGCTCCGGAGCCTTCTGGCCTCTCCCCCGCTGCTCACCAAGCCCCAGAAGGGCGAGGTTCTTTATCTATACCTGGCCATCTCCCCGGCCGCAGTGAGCTCAGTCCTCGTCCGGGAAGAGGACAAGCTCCAAAAGCCGGTCTATTACACCAGCCGGGTTCTCAGGGATGCTGAGACCCGATATTCTAAACTTGAGAAGACCATCTTCGCTCTCATCATCTCGGCTCGGAGACTCAGGCCTTACTTCCAAGCCCACACAATAGCTATATTGACCGACCAGCCTATGAAGCAAATATTGCAAAGGTCGGATCGTGCGGGGAGGATCGCCAAATGGGCGGTTGAGCTCGGGGAATTTGACCTCGAGTATCGGCCCAGGCCGGCTATCAAGGCCCAAATACTCGCTGACTTCATCGTGGAGTGTACCCTGCCGGACGACCCCGAGTTGCCACCCGTATCCGCGGAGGAAGCCCCGAGGCAACCATGGGTCCTGCACTCGGACGGGTCTTCAACCTCGGGGGTAGTGGAGCCGGACTCATCCTCACTAGTCTAGACGGAGTGGTGGCCGAGCAAGCCTTGCGCCTCGAGTTTCCGGCTTCGAACAACGAGGCCGAGTATGAGGCCCTCATCGCCGGGCTCAAGCTGGCAAAAGAACTGAAAGTGGAAGACCTGACGGCCTTCAGCGACTCCCAGCTGGTAGTGAACCAGATTCAAGGAGACTTTGAAGCTAAAGAGCCATCCATGCAAAAGTAATCTCCAAAAGGTGCGGGAACTTACGTCTGCCCTGAATTCTTTCAATATTCAGTACATTTCCAGGGCGGAAAACTTCAGGGCAGACCAGCTGTCCAAATTGGCAACCTCCCGCATGAGCGAGCTTCCCAAGGGAACAACGCTCGAGTATCTTCAGATCCCCAGCACGGAAGAACCCGAGCCCACCATGTGCATCGACTCCGAGCCAAGCTGGATCGATGGGCTCGTCTGCTATCTCCAAGACGGGACCTTACCTCATGACGAGACGGAGGCTCGCCGAATCAAGCGCCAAGCCCCCCGGTATGTCCTGTACGAGAATAGACTTTATCGTCGATCATTCACTTCTCCCCTTCTCAGATGCCTCCGCCCCTCCGAGGCGGACTATGCCCTCCGAGAGGTCCATGAAGGGATCTGCGGAAATCACATGGAGAGTCGGGCACTGGCCCACAAGATCCTGCGGCAAGGATATTACTGGCCCACACTCCAGAAGGATGCGACGGATTTCGTCCGGAAATGCGATCGGTGCCAGCGAAACGCCAATATCCAGCGCCGACCTTCGGCCCTGCTGACTTCTATCATCGCCCCCTGGCCATTTGCCCAATGGGGGATCGACATCCTGGGGCCCTTTCCCCAAGCCTCCGGACAAAGAAAGTTCCTGGTCGTCTCCATCGACTACTTCACCAAATGGGTCGAGGCCGAACCCGTCGTCCGGATCACCGAGCAAAAGATGCGGGACTTCGTGTGAAAGTCCATAATCTGCAGATTCGGACTACCCCGTATCCTTATATCTGACAATGGTCGACAATTTGACAATGTTCATTTCAGGGAATTTTGCTCTGAGCTCGGCATTGATCACCGTTTCACCTCGGTCGCTCACCCCCAGACAAACGGGAAAACTGAGGTAACTAATCGCACTATTTTGCAGGGACTCAAGGCTAGGCTTGATCGGTCCAAAGGACAGTGGGTCGAGGACTTGTACAATGTCCTTTGGGCGTATCGGACCACGTTCCGACTGCCCACAGGAGAGACCCCCTTCAACCTAGCATACGGCACTGAGGCCGTCATCCCGTTGGAGATCGGCCTGCCTTCTCCAAGGGTGGAGCATTATGACCCCGACACCAATTCCTCCCAGCTCAGGAGCAACTTGGACCTCGTCGAAGAGACACGAGAGGTCGCCCGGGTCCGCATGGCAAGATACCAACAGCGAACGGCCCAATACTACAACTCCAGAGTCAAGCCCAAGCTCTTCAAAGTAGGGGACCTCGTCCTCAGGAGAGCCGAGGCTTCTCAACCGACCGAGCAAGAAAAGCTCGCCCCGAATTGGGAAGGGCCGTATCAAATCGCCCGGGTACAACGACCAGGGGCATACAAATTGAAGTCCCTGGAGGGGACTCCGATCCCGCGAAGCTGGAACTCCGAGAATCTACGAATGTACTACTAGTAAAACCCCCTAGGGGTTCAAGACAATCAGGACAATGGGCTCAGTTCCTTTTCTGCAAAATAATTCTCTTATCTTGACGACTGTAATTCTCTTCTAATGTTGGGCCGTCTGTGATCCCCAGATTCCCCCGGCCAAAATCGGGATGCCTCGAGACTCGACCGTAGAGTTCCAAACTCCCTCGACCTCGAGAAGTATCGCAGGACGATGAAACATCGGCTTGACGCAAGGATCCCTCGACTAAGGTCGGGATGCCCCGAGGGTCGACCGTAGAGAACCAGACTCCCTCGACCTCGGGAAGAAGCCGTGAGGGGTGGAAAGGGTGGTTCCACCCGGGGCGCCACAAAGTGGACCCCCGGGAGCGGTCGACGATTCCCGATCCCCGAAGCGGACAATACTTTCCCTCGACTAAGGTCGGGATGCCCCGAGGGTCGACCGTAGAGAACCAGACTCCCTCGACCTCGGGAAGGAGCCGTGAGGGGTGGAAAGGGTGGCTCCACCCGGGGCGCCACAAAGTGGACCCCCGGGAGCGGTCGACGATCCCCGATCCCCGAAGCGGACAATACTTTCCCTCGACTAAGGTCGGGATGCCCCGAGGGTCGACCGTAGAGAACCAGACTCCCTCGACCTCGGGAAGAAGCCGTGAGGGGTGGAAAGGGTGGTTCCACCCGGGGCGCCACAAAGTGGACCCCCGGGAGCGGTCGACGATCCCCGATCTCCGAGCGGACAATACTTTCCCTCGACTAAGGTCGGGATGCCCCGAGGGTCGACCGTAGAGAACCAGACTCCCTCGACCTCGGGAAGAAGCCGTGAGGGGTGGAAAGGGTGGCTCCACCCGGGGCGCCACAAAGTGGACCCCCGGGAGCGGTCGACGATTCCCGATCCCCGAAGCGGACAATACTTTCCCTCGACTAAGGTCGGGATGCCCCGAGGGTCGACCGTAGAGAACCAGACTCTCTCGACCTCGGGAAGAAGCCGTGAGGGGTGGAAAGGGTGGCTCCACCCGGGGCGCCACAAAGTGGACCCCCGGGAGCGGTCGACGATCTCCGATCCCCGAAGCGGACAATACTTTCCCTCGACTAAGGTCGGGATGCCCCGAGGGTCGACCGTAGAGAACCAGACTCCCTCGACCTCGGGAAGAAGCCGTGAGGGGTGGAAAGGGTGGCTCCACCCGGGGCGCCACAAAGTGGACCCCCGGGAGCGGTCGACGATCCCCGATCCCTGAAGCGGACAATACTTTTCCTCGACTAAGGTCGGGATGCCCCGAGGGTCGACCGTAGAGAACCAGACTCCCTCGACCTCGGGAAGAAGCCGTGAGGGGTGGAAAGGGTGGTTCCACCCGGGGCGCCACAAAGTGGACCCCCGGGAGCGGTCGACGATCCCCGATCCCCGAAGCGGACAATACTTTCTGAAGCAGAGCTCTGCCATTGAACTAGCGCGCACCCTACTTCGGTAGAGCGCCCACAGGCCCGCCGACCTGACACAAGACTCCTCGACTAAGGTTGAGGCGCCCCGGGGTCCGACCAGAGGGTCTCAAGCTCCCTCGGCCTCGAAAAGAACTGTAGATCGATAAAGCCTCCCCAGATCCTCTCAACTTCGGTGGGTGTCGTCGGGTCCGTGAGAAGCCCGAGCCCCCTCACAAGTCAAAATGACTCCGGAGGACGACGAGGAAGGGAAGCAACCTACCCCGCCATGTGAAACATACCTCCGAGAATGCAAGAGGTACATCCAACTCGATGCCCTCCTTGTCAAGTTTTATCTACATACCGCTAATCATCTAACGTTGGAGTCCTATCTCGCCCCAAAGTCGGGCTACTCCAATGGGTCGGCTTAAGACCGATCTCCTAACTACATTATGCATGCTCCGTTCGACAAGTCTCCGCTCGTCAAGTCTCAACTTGAACAAAGTCTCCGTAAGTTAGGGCCCAACTCGGCCCCCATACATAGACTCCGATGTCTAGCTGAGAAAGCGGTCCCGGCCGCAAGTGCACCAGCCGAACACAGATACTAAGGCGATCTTCAGAGATTCCAGCCTTACTCACTGAAATCTCGGCAGAGTCCGAGAGCAATAACTATGAAAACCTTCGGCGATAATTCGACTATTAGCCCGCGCTCCCTACAAAGGACCCGGAAGTCAAGTTCGGAAATCCGACTAGACTCCCCCGAATAGCGGCACGAACAGACCTAGCCCGGTCCTACTCGAAGGGCTAAGGCCCGACCTCAATGCCTTGGATTTTCCTAAAGGCCGAACGTGACGACTTTCGCCGATTCTAAGATCCGAGTTACAGGACTTAGAAAATTTTCTGGAAACCTAATCTCGGAGCTCCCTTTGCTCGGAATGACTAAGATCCGAGAAGGCTAAGGTATAACTCAGGAAAAGGGCAACTTCGTTAAGTGGCCCGAGAACTAAAATACAGAGTTAGAGGTCGTCAAGGCGGTTAGCTAAGACCCTAGCCTCATTCACGACAAGAAAAGGAAAGACGAGCTCCACCATAAGTTCGCTGAATAAAGCAATCTCGAAACGCCCAAGGGCGCGGGTCTCGCCATAAACACTCCAAGAAACACGAGGGCGCAGACGAGATTCGCCCCCCAACTTTAACGATAGACTTTACTTCCCACGTCCGAGCCCGCAAGCTGCTCGAACTCGGAAGTCGGGGGGTAGTGTTGGGGGAATAAGATTTTTCCCCAAGTGACACAAATGCCCCCAAGAAGCCGCACAATCGCCGACCCTGAACAGCTGAAATCGGCGTCCGACCTCGGAACGCCCGACCTCAAGACATCCGACCTCGAGACCTCCGACCTAGGAAAATCCTGACGCTCAAGGTCTACCCTTGTCAGCCACCTACTACGGCCGTACTCCTCCGAGGTCCAACTGAGGACCATGCCCTGCCACTGCTTCCGCATTTATTGCGCGTGGCCGCTGTAACCTCCGGTTCACTCTACCATTAATGCGGATCTCCGGCTTACTCCACCATTAATGCGGATCTCCGGCTTACTCCACCATTAATGCGGATCTCCGGCTTACTCCACCATTAATGCGGATCTCCGGCTTACTCCACCATTAATGCGGATCTCCGGCTTACTCCACAATTAATGCGCATGGCTCCTGACATCTACGGATCCTCGGCTCTCCACGGCAAGTTAGCCCAGCAGAGTCTGGTCAACCATGATAAGTCTCTGATCTCGGCCATACCTCTGACACCAATGCAATGATTCGCCTGGTAGCGTACTGATTCGGGTCGTACGACGCCCTCACCGCCGACATCAGCACAATGATTCGCCTGACCGTGCGCCGACCTGAGCCACATGCCGAGCCGTACTATGGCCTCGCCCTGTTACATCACAGGTAAACCGACCCCCCACCTATAAAAGGGAGCCTTAGCTTCTCAGGAGGGGGTTGGAAAATTCCGCGCCTTACAAGCACTGTTCATCTCCTCCTTACACTATCTGCCCCCTCCCTGACTTGAGCGTCGGAGGGCCGGCGCCGGAAAACCCGGCCACCGGCTTGTCTGCAGGCACCCAGACGGAGGACGCCGCCCGCTGACGGATCGCTGCCGTCCGCCGTGAGGATCCCCAGCTCCCTCTCTCCGGCCACCCTAGACGAAGGACGCCGCCCGCCGACTGGTCGCCGCCACCGCCGTGGTGACCCGCAGCTCCCTCTCCCTCGACCGAAGATTGCCCCCGGGTCCAATTTCCAGCAATAGGTATATTTTTAAGGTGGGGAAGTATCTTTCAGAGATGTGAGGCGGGGAGTGGAGAGATGCATGGAATTGGTGGTTAGATCACCACTCAAAGCATCTGCAACAGTTTCGCCAAGAAATAGGTGTTTAGAATGTTATTAATCAGCTCTCAATGTCCCAAAAACAACCCATAAATACGTCATGATTCATATCCTTCCCTATCTAAGACAATGTCATGATACATATCCTTCCCTATCTCAAATGTGCATTTGGTTTGCTCGCCTTTTGACATGGGATGAAGCTTGTATTCAAAACATATTCGTACTAGGAAATTGGAATTACAATATGCAATGTCAAAATTAAGTAATCTGCGATGGCACATACTGTTTGTAAACTTTTGTGGTTAGAGTTTCTCCTACAAAGATGAAGTCTTTATTTGGGACCTTAGGTTCGCACGGATATCAACTGCCAGCATCTTGAGAAAGGCTTTCAAGATGGCACAACTGTCAAATTTATTCAAAAATTTGTGTGCTTTTGTAAGGCCTTTGAGTAATTGTGTACTTTTGTAAGGCTTTTGACTAACTTGTATTTTACCTATATCTTTCCTTTCTGTTATGCACTCATGCAAATTGATTTTCTAGCCTGTGTTTGATGTGATCCAAAGCTTTAAAGGCTATGATCACGATGATTGCAAGTTGGGGCAGCGATGATTTGATTTCTAATGAAGGACTGCTCCACATGATTGTGGTTGAATTTAGGAGACGATTGCTTCTTTTGACCCACTAGGTGTTCCATTTAGATGCATCAGAATCCCATACTGGACCTTGTTTGCTAAAAGAAGAAAAAAGAAGGGAATGGAGAATGGATTACCTTGCTACAAGCTTCTGTGGCACACATTTGGGCTAATGATGGCCAATTGTGGAGTAGGAGGAGAACAAGGTTCCCTTTCACCGACCCTCCTTCCCATTGAAAACCTAGAAAAAAATTTTAAAGAAAGGTGCCACTGACCCTTTCTTAATAGGTACCAGGCCGAACCAGCAAGTGCCAGTCAGCACTGCTGAATATTGGTAGTTGACGGTAGTGGTATTTAACTGGTTCTGCACACTTCGACCAGGAACTGAGCAAACGGCCCTGGTCCGAGTAGTGGGTACCAGCTTCTGACCTGGTCGGTAGATTACATGCCTTACTGCCTGGTTCAGTCTGTTATCAGAAATGCTGGTATTGGTGTTTAAATTAGTCAGGCTACTACATCTTTAAGTGCCAATATGTTGTGGCTCATGTTTTTTATAGAATCGGGATCTGTATTTCGATGGTAAATTCTAACACATTTCTTTTCCATTTGCAGGCTTGATGCAAAGGAAAGATGGGAAAGGAAAGCAAACATGTAGATTGTTGAGAATTAACATGCCAGCTCAAGTTGCATGATTGATGCTGTAAATAACTTTTAAAAAAAAAATCAGCCAAAATTTTGTACTTTCAACCTTTGTAATGGATCCAAATGGGAATTATTTTTAAGAAAAATGGTTGATCTTAAAGCTATGTCTCAATTAAATATGAAGGTTGCTCTTATCAGTTTGTGATGTTGCAATATGCATTATATATTCACTTCAGGATAATTTTTAAAAGTTGGTACTGATTTTCTTGATGACAGGCCTGTCAATGCCATCAAATGTGAGTGATGAAATGCGAAACAACTCGGCCATGTAGATTTATATTTGTTGCGAGACGCCATGATAATTTTACATTTTTGTGAAAGGTATTGCATTTTTACTAATTCTTCTAGGCATGAGAAAACCTTACTAGCTATGGTACAAAATCAAATCAGTGCCTTATATTTCTATCTGGATCTTTTTTTTTCTTAAGAAAAATTACATTTCTGGCTTACAATTCTGTCCTAGACATACTATGACAAGAAGTACATCAAGCCATCTGTGTATATTATGTTACTGATGCTCGGTCACTTGAAGTTGAGCAATGCTTAAACTAGTAATAAAGTTGGTAATTAGCTTATTACATGCACCCAACTTGTTTGGCTACTGACAGTTTATTAACTGTCATATGTTTCTAATTCCATTCGACAAAGTTGACAATCAAGTTTTCTTACTGTTTGATCAAGAAGTTCGAAGCCTGTTAAGTTGGATATTTGTTGTACCTTTTATATGATGCTAGATTCAGCTCAGTTTCTTGCTGCTGCTTTTTTCGGTTCAAATGCTCCATAACTCCGAAGCACAAATGTGATTCTGAAATTAATCTGTTTGAACGTAGAAAGAGGCACATCTAGTTATCTTTCTGGTTTGTGTATCTCATTGATGTTTATGTCAACAATATAAACTGAGTTGGAATTATGTGATACCATGATGTTACTCCTGACCACTTGGAAGATAGTGCTCCACCATGGTCTATACTTGGGAGTAAATGAGCTGTGCGTCTGGGATCATAACCAACTCAGAAAACCCATATAAGAGATCATGATGGATTTCTGAGTGAGATCCAAGGTCATTTCTCAGATTGCTTGATGGACCTTAGGTGTCACCCCTTGTCCCCTTAAACATGATAACCAGTTTTCTAACATAGGCACTACATGGAGTAATGAAAAGGGGTTATCATGTTTAAGGGGAAAAGGGGTGACACCTAAGGTTTTGTAGCATTTGCAAAGTTTCATTATGGCAATTTATCATATCATGTGATATCTGCTGACTTTAAGCTGCACCTTTACAACCAAATATTAATCTCTTTGTTTCTGATCTTAAACAGGAGATCACTTATTAAGCATGGACCAGTCAATTAAAATGGAATTTCTAATACTCTCCTTTGAGAGACCACTAGCAAGAGGCTACGACGGAATTTGAAAAAAAGAAACAAAAATTGTTTGATTTTACTATATTTGCGATACTGAGCAATTAGTGTGTGAAATGTTTAGAGTGAATCATTAACACAACATTGAAGAAACAAAGTCGTGTTTTCTTTAATTCATCACTATTTTTATATGTGGCTACAAAAAATGAATAGAATGAGGGAACGGATGTCAGGATATCAGACTGAACCAAGTGCTTCATGTGACAATAATTTATGATGAAGAGATATTCTGTAGAACATTTATTACTTTTGGATATTTTACAAAGAGTTATGTCATCAGGACTATAGTTTGTAGAGAAGGAATCCAATGGGGTATGAAGGACCACATATGTTCACAATGTGTACGTGAAGCAGCAATGGAACTCACACCAACAACATGATCCATTGCAAGCCAGGTGAAAAAGCTACAAATTTTGCTATCTATATATGAATTGGTTGTAAAGGATTTATTGGAGGTCAAGTAGGGAGAGACAACTGAAACTTTTAATTTCATTATGCTCATTAGAAACAGGGATTTTAAAGCTTACGCTACTTTGGGCATTTTAAATTACAACTGCGGTTCGCATATCACATCCCAACCAACTCACTCACACTGAATGGGAACATGATAGCTGCAGCTACAACCATTAGGAGATCTGCCGAATGTTATTGAGTACTTGACAGTTATTCGGCAGAATTCTGAGATGTGGCAATGTCACAAAGCAAGAAGGCTATACAGCAATATAGTACTTATGGAACATGGAAAACCTGCCTCATTATTGAATTTAAAGAAACCATTGTAAAGCTTATTTTGTCTTGTCTGGTGGATGCCCTTTGATGTCCTTTACATGGAAGGAGTTTCCTCTATATGATGTTGTTCTTAATTTCTCAAATTAATTTGTCTGATTGAAATCAAAATGGGGGAATCAGAATGTATTAGAATGGAAATTGGAATGGTTATATTTTTTCCGACGCATTTGGTTCGACTGAAAATGGAATCAAAATTGGAACTTAATTTGAATTCTAGAGAAGAGTTAGGATTGGATTTTGGAGGATTGAAGCAATTCTCATTTCCTCTTCAAATCAGAATCGAAAGATACTCTTCCCAGCTAAATAGCTGAAATGGAAGCCACTCATTTCTATTCCCATTTTAAAGTCCAATTCCCCTAACTAAACATATTATTAGTGTGTGTTTAGATATTTTACATGATTGGGCTGAAAATTCTGTAAAATTTGTGGATTAGGCTGTTCATATAACCTAAATTTTATAGAAAGAAAAAACTGTAGAAATCTTTTATTTCGTTCTATAGTACAAAGGCTAGGACCTGAGCTAGATTTGAACAGTTTCTTAGAAAATACGAGATGAATGAGCCAATAAATCCAAATCTTATAGGATTTTAAGCTCAATCCTATAGCAATATTCAAACAGGCCCTTGAAGTTGATGAATTTCTTTTGACATATGATGTCCTGGGAATCAATCATACACCTCAAAATACCGATTTTTTTTTAACTCCCAGGATTTCAATCCAGTTGTTAGACAATGTGGTAACCTTTATAAAATCAAGCAAACAGAGGAGTTATATACTTAATAAAACGAAGAGATGATGAGGAACTCCATCACCAATGGATGACAAGCAATGTGCATACAAAACAAGTACTCTTATAAATTGTTCCGGACGGCTCGAACGTCCATTTCCAAGCACGCGCCATTATATAGAAAGCAAAGGACAACCACCTAGCTAGTCCACCAGTTCTAAAATCCACATCCCAAGACTAGGAATTTAATAGCAATATATAGTACACCCAAGCTCTTGTTCTCTTCGACGTATTCTATATTGGTGCACGGTTCACATTAAAAATAAAAAAAATACTACTTTGAGCCTTCAATCTATCACTATATATCCATGGGAATGAGCAAACTTGGAAACCTTGGGTCAATTTATAATGGATTACAGTCACAGAACTCTATAAGGTCAGGTGCATTCCAGCAACATTTTCCATATATGGCAAGCTCAGACAAGAGATAGGTGCCTACGTTCGGTGAGTGTCTCTGTGGCTTTGGAGGCAGACAAATGGGCGCGTTACTCTCCACCATTTCAGAACTTGCAGCCTTTTTTGCAGGGGGGCATTCCACCTCTTCATGATGAAAAGAAATAAAAACTTGGGTCTTGACATGGACATTTGGTTGGCTGTAGTTGTCAACCCTTGAAATAGCTAAAATTAAGGCACGTCCACGTGTCTGTTCATCGGAAAATTTTAAGTTTTGTCATGAATAAGTTTAAGTCTCCTTGGTGAACTCCTAGATGGCTCTACTGCCTGCAATCTTATACAACCTTCCCTATAAGTTCCTTTGGCTGGGTAAAACTAAAGTTTAAATAAGCTTTGGTTATGGAGGACATCATCTTGTGTATTCTTAATTGGGCATAAATAATCCACCTTATCAGAGCCCAATTTGGTCTTGTTTCTCTGCATTGGTTAACCAGTTTCTTTAAGCCATTCAAGAGTTGTTTCCAGGGGTATACTGATGATATAGGTGGGACATCTGGGGCATGGTAAGTGGAGATATTGCATTTTGGGCCAGACATGTCTATATGGAGACCAATGGAGCTACAGACTGGGTGGAGGAAATTTTCTACATTGGTAAACAGAAACTGCTTAGAGCGCTCTGTGACTTATTATATTTTGATTTTTTTGGATATATTCATACTATAATCGTTGAGTCATCCGTTGTAGCCAAAAAAAGAAGAAGAAGTTTTTGGATGAAGGGAGCAGATAAATTCGATCTATTATTTAAAAAAAATGGATAGGGACCTATTAGTATTACCTTTTGCACAGCACCCGAGTTTCACCTCCTTATATTAAATTGTAATATCATATAATAATATAATCATTATATAACATATATTATTGTAGTTACATTATGATAATTAAAATTATCATACAATATTTGGATAATTAAATAGCAGTAAATAATACAATACATAGTAATTATAATATCTATCTGATTGTTAGCTAACATATAGTGTTATTATGTATAAAAGAAGCTTAAACAAGCATTTCATTGCTTGTTGGGGTAACAATTCTACATTATTTTAATGACAAGTAAATCTCTTTTAGCATCAAACAACTAATCAACTGCAAATGCACGTGTAATCATGGATCACGGACAATCAAGTAAAAATAATTTTTACAATTACAATGTTTCTACTCATGGTTGTTGCATGCTGCACGCAAGTGGAATCATAAGTAACTACTTAATGAATTCAAAAGGAAGGCATATGAAGCATGTAAATTTCTACTTTAGAAATCATTAAAAATCTGTTTGGTATCATTCTTGTTTTCATATTTTAGTGAACTATTACACGAAGATTAATATTGGGGATGCTAATTGCATGAAATTTTTTTCATTCCTAGATTTGTATTTTTATTTTTTTGAAAATAATAAATTTTTGCTGCCAAAAGCTTTTAAGATATTACAGAGATTTTTTTTTAAAAAAAAATTTCATGGTACGTAGTTATTCAATCTAGTTTCTTCTTCTTTTTTTTGAATTTTTGAAAATAAACACAAAGATCAAAGGCAATATTTTGGCCTTAAGTAGTAAGAAAATAATTTTATCTTATCAATTCCACTTGTTGCTGGAAATTGGACCCGGAGGCCGCCGCGAAGCCGGAGAAGGAGGAGCTCCGCTGCTACAGGGGGCGGACGGCGGTGCGCCGGCCGGCTGCGTCCTCCACCGTGAGGCGTGGGAGCGTCCGAAGAGGGGTGGTGCGTCCAGTCCTGTCCTATCCTGCAAAAAAGCCGGTGGCCGGGCTCCCCGGCGCCGGCCCTCCGATGCCTAAGTCAGAGGGGGCAAGTATGTGGAGAGAGCGGGGAGGAGAGTATGTGGAGAAGACACAGAGGATATTTGGATAAGATCAAGAAGATGAAAGGGATGATGTCATCAATTGTGTCTGTGCTTCCTCCCACCCCGTCCCGGAGGGTTCAGTCCGGGGAGTTTTTGTTAGGGGTTTCTCAGAGTCCAGTCTCGAGAGTCCTCCTCCTCTTCCCCCCAGGCTTCCTTTTATAAAAGGATTTGGTTATCTGGGAGGTGATAGGAGGTTTGTCCTGTTCTGTGATAATTGGGTACGATTTAGCCCATTAATGGCGTAGTGGAGAACGGGACCGGATCAGACCGGAACCAGGGAGTTGTCACGGTCGATCGGACCTGTTGGAGTTGTTGAACCGCCGGCCGTGGTGGGCCTGGGGTCCGTGGATGGTAAGTGCATTTATTACCGAATGAACCGGCGGTCAGGTAGAGCCATACGCTCTGATGGTTCAGTGATCCGGAGATCGTCTTGGGCCGTGTTCATTAAATGACTGAGTGCATCGGAGACTTGAGGGAGTCTCATGCATTAATGGCAGGTCGTGGCGAATGCCTGCGAAGATCTTATGCCTTGATGGCTTGGAGATAACGGCAGGTTACAAGCTGTAAGAGTTGTCAAATCACTTGGACTTTAGGCGGAGGTTAAACATTAAGGCATCGGCTCGGCAGGGGTGCCGAGCCGAGCTGGTCGCCCAATGGGGCGCCCTGTGGCGGGGCCGTTTTGAGTACTCCTGGTCGGCGCTCTTTAGGCGAGTACCTTCTAGCAGAGCGCCTCTATTCGGCGCTTTTTGCCCCCTGGTCGGCTCTCTTTAGCCGAGCATCCCTACTTTGATTATTTTGGCTAGGCGCCTCTTCTTGGCGCTCTCTCTAGTCGGCACCCCTTGGCCGAGCACCTCCCTGGTCGGCACCCTTTGGCCGAGCAGTTCTCTGGTCGGCACTCTTTGGCCGAGCGCCTCCGTGGATGTATGACTTGGGGTTTTTCCCCCAACACTACCCCCCGACTTCCGAGTTCCAGTTGGCTACCAGCTGGAGCGCGGGAAGTAGCTTTAGTTGGGTCATTACAAATTCCAAAAATTTCGATTTACTGCGCGTTTTGAATTATCGGAAGCTTCGAGGTGCCTTTAATAGGCGGCGTCTCTTTTTTCCCGAAAAGCCTCATTATTGGGACACTTTTTGCGAAGCGTCCTCGCGTCGTGGGCTCATGATGGGGCGCACGATCTTCGATTGCGGACGCCTTTCCGCACGATCCGATGGGGCGCTTCGATGTTCGAAGCGCTAGCCCTAATTAAGTGCGTCGTTCTGTCTTTTAGACCGACACGTGTTATCATCTAACCGGGACGCAGCGTTTTCTTCGCTGATCCGGGCCGTTGGGGAGGTCTATATAAACTCTCCCCCGGCCCCCTGTCCTCTTTCTATTGCTTTCTGCTTCCAGCTTCCTATTCTTCCAGTCTTCCTCAGACCGAAGTCCCTTTTCTCCGGCATCTTCCCCAGGTCCCCCTTCTTTTTGACTTCTCTCTCTTGCAATGGGTTCTTTGCCTAGTGAAGTAGTGTCCACCATGAGTGTCCTGGAGGTCGAGATGACCGAAGAGTGGTTTTTCCCTCTTCACGGGTTCCGTTTGGAACCCGCCAGGCGAAGGGATCAGATAACCGATCCTCCGGTGGGCCGGATCGGAGTGCACTCGGAGTCACTCTGGGCCGGCCTCCGGTTTCCTCTTCACAGCTTCGTGAATGAGTTGCTGGCGGTATGCCAGTTGGTTCCGGCGCAACTTACTCCGAACGCTTGGAGGACAGTGATGGGCTTCCTGTCACTGTGTTTACTGTAGGGGATTCCTACCTCTGTCAACGTCTTCCGGCGACTTTTTATTTTTAAGTCGAATCCGGGAGACGGGGAGTGGCTCTACATTGCCCTTCGGGCGGGTCGACCACTCTTCCATGGTGCCCCCTCATCCATTCATGGTTGGAAGGAGAAATTCTTCTTCCTGGGCTCTGAACGGTCCTGGGGGTTTGACCCCAGGTGGAGGCCGGCCCAGCTTAAGTCCATCAACAGGCCCCCCAGCTTTCTCCGCGTGAGCAGGAGATCCTCGACACCATCCGTAGCCTTGGGGATGGGATTTTGCTGAACGGCCTCATTAGCGAGGACGCTCTGGTGAACGTGGGCCTGAGCTCGGCACGTCCTCAGGGTAAGGATAGTTACAGCAACCTTTTATTTCCTTAATTGTTCTAATGTTCTAATTTTGTTCGTCTTTACAGACATCGCAAAGATGGTGACGAAGGGCGAAGTTCTTTATGCTCGCTTCCAGAAGAGAGCGGCCGAGCTCTCAGGAGAGCCCGCCGAGCCGAGAAAGAAGCAGAAGGTCTCGGCAACCTCGACTCCCTCGGCGGCAGTGGTGGCCGAGGCGGGTCCTTCCCACCCCGCGCATCCCGAGGCGGGGCCCTCTCGCCCTGCGCATCCCGAGGCGGGGCCCTCTCGCCCTGCGCATCCCGAGGCGGGGCCTTCTCGCCCTGCTGACTCCGAGGCGGGTCCTTCTCAGCCCGCGCGCCCTGAGGCTGATCGGAGAGAGGGCGCGGGCTCCGGGGGCTCGGGCTCCAGAGCCCCGATGGCGCCCCTATGCCCGGCGCCCTTGGCGCAGGTCCCTGGTCGGCAGGACGCTCCAGTTGCCGACCAGGGGAGGAGTTCAGCGGGTCCCGTGCTTGCACGCCCCGCTATAGTTGTGCGGCGGTCAGATCGGCCGCTCATCCGACCCCAGCCCCCTAGCTCCGCGGCGGGGAGCAGTCAGGGAGCCCCGGGGTCGGCTCTGCCTAGGCCAGCCGATGCTGGCCTTCCGGGCCTATCAGGCTCGGAGGAACGGGTGCCCTATGCACCCACCTGGTCAGTGTTCGAGGGTGACTCAGCCCTCGAAAACCCACAAGTGGCGCGCGAGGTATTTCGGCTCGCGCTGCTCCCGGCTGACCGGGCCATGATGCAGTCCATGAGCTACAACACTTTCATGGACATTACCCGCTGCAATACCGTCCGGGTGAGTAAAATTTTCCTCTTACGTGATTTGTAGAGATTTTTTACTCGTGGCGCCTTACGTCTCTCTTTTACAGCACTTGCACGAGACGGAGATGCTGATGCACCTGGTTCAAGAGTACCGGGAGAAAGCCCGGAGGTGCCAGCGCAGCTACGAGGAGGCCCAGAAGAGGTACATGGCCGCCGAGGCGAAGTACCTGGCCTCTGAGGAGAAATACCAGGCCTCTGAGGCCGAACAGCAGGTGCTCCAAGGGAAAGTCGGAGCATCTGATGAAAAGATTCGAGCTCTGACCGCTGAGCTCGATGAAGAGAAGGGCGCGCACGCATTGGCGAGGTCCGAGCTGCGCGCCGCAGAGGCTCGATTGGCCAAAGCCGAGCAGGCGTTGGCCTCCCGCGAGCAGGAGGTGGGGGATGCCCGCCTCCGACATTCGGAGCTCGAGCAGGAGCTGAGGGGCCTCGAGCGGAGAGCCGCGTACCACGAGGCCCGGGAGATAGAGGCCCGGGAGAACGCCCAAAACGCAGTGAAGCTCTTCCGCGAGTCGGAGGAGTTTTGCGAACTCATGGCAGAGGAGGGCGTGAACGGGCTGATCCAAGGCTTCCGGGATTTCCGCAACTAGTTGCGGCGGCTTCTCCCGGACTTCGATGTAAACCTGCTCAAACCGGGAGCGGGGGTCGAAAGGCCGGGGGCGGAGGCGGAGGCAGAGACTCCGGAAGTCGACCAGGGAGGTCTGGCCGAGGCGGCCGAAGCCGTCCCCGAAGTTGCCGAGGTCACCTCCGAGGCTACCCCCATTGCTGCCGAGGCCACCGAAGAGGTCCCGGGTGCTGAGCCAACCAGTCCCGGTACTGCCGAGGCCGAGGTGGTCGAGCTCGAGCCTTCGATGTAATTTTGGTTATTTCTTGTAAAGTCGGGATGGCCTCCCATACTTGTAAGGGCCAAACCCGAATTTTGTACTTAGCCTACGGGCCTTTTTGAAATGAATATACATTTCTTTTTGGAAACTCGTCTGTCGTAGTCCAAAATTTTTCTGCTCGGATCCGTTTTAGGTTCCGAGGATACGGGCTCTAGGGCCTCAGCTTTTCCCGCCACAGGATTTGAGTTTAAGTTTGGCTTGCCGAGCTCCATTGCTCGGTCCTTCAACTAGTGGTATAACAACGCTTGAGCTTATACCAAGGATTCGGGCTCGGAGAGTTTTTCGGTGCCTAGTCCAGGACTTGACCGAGCCCTAAGGCGGTCACCAGGACTCAAACTTCAGCGAAGTTACCTATTTTCAATCCTCGCGTTGCCGGGGCGGACCACGTTCGTTTCTAACGAACAAGTCGAATGCCCGTCAGCTTGTGACGAGGATTCGCCGGACTTTGTATGATAATGTGCTGGTGTCACGAGCACTCCTTCGCCGAGGCGATCGAAGACGCTCCTCTGCTCGGTGTCCGTTCCTTGAGGACATCGGCAGAGAAAATCCGAGAACAGAATAGGTAATGTAAACATTAATGTAGAAACATAAATGGGTACCTTTAACATGTGTCCTCGCGCCGAGGCGACTGAAGACACTTCTCTGCTCAGACTCCGTTCTTTGGGGACGTCGGCAGAGAAAAATCCGAAAATAGATAGAATAATGTAAAAGCATTACATAAATGGGTACCTTGTACCGTGTGCGTCCTTGTGCCGAGGCGACTGAAGACGCTTCTCTTGTACCATGTGTCCTTGCGCCGAGGCGACTGAAGACACTTCTCTGCTCGGACTCCGTTCTTTGGGGACGTCGGCAGAGAAAAATCCGAAAATAGATAGAATAATGTAAAAGCATTACATAAATGGGTACCTTGTACCGTGTGCGTCCTTGCGCCGAGGCGACTGAAGACGCTTCTCTTGTACCATGTGTCCTTGCGCCGAGGCGACTGAAGACACTTCTCTGCTCGGACTCCGTTCTTTGGGGACGTCGGCAGAGAAAAATCCGAAAATAGATAGAATAATGTAAAAGCATTACATAAATGGGTACCTTGTACCGTGTGCGTCCTTGCGCCGAGGCGACTGAAGACGCTTCTCTTGTACCATGTGTCCTTGCGCCGAGGCGACTGAAGACACTTCTCTGCTCGGACTCCGTTCTTTGGGGACGTCGGCAGAGATCCGGTGATGAAGAGCGGGCCGAACTCGTTGGCTGAAGCCGATGGAGCACGAGCCGAGCTCGTCCGGTCAGAGAGGACCGCTAACTCATAGCCGATGGAGCACGAGCCGAGCTCGTCCGGTCAGAGAGGACCGCTTACTCATCTCGATGTCTCGAGCATCCCTATAGCCGGGGCATCCCGACGTCTCGGGGCATCCTGACTGTAGTCAGGGTAGGAGCACGAGTCGAGCTCGTCCGGTCAGAGAGGACCGCTAACTCATAGCCGATGGAGCACGAGCCGAGCTCGTCCGGTCAGAGAGGACCGCTAACTCATAGCCGATGGAGCACGAGCCGAGCTCGTCCGGTCAGAGAGGACCGCTAACTCATATCCCGACGTCTCGGGCGTCCCTATAGCCGGGGCATCCCGACGTCTCGGGGCATCCCGACGGATCGGGGCATCCCGACGTCTCGGGGCATCCTGACCGTGGTCAGGGTAGGAGCACGAGCCGAGCTCGTCCGGTCAGAGAGGACCGCTAACTCATAGCCGATGGAGCACGAGCCGAGCTCGTCCGGTCAGAGAGGACCGCTAACTCATAGCCGATGGAGCACGAGCCGAGCTCGTCCGGTCAGAGAGGACCGCTAACTCATATCCCGACGTCTCGGGCCATCCCGACGGATCGGGGCATCCCGTTGCGGCAGGGCATCCCAATATATTGGGGCATCCTGACGTCTCAGGGTAGGAGCACGAGCCGAGCTCGTCCGGTCAGAGAGGACCGCTAACTCATAGCCGATGGAGCACGACCCGAGCTCGTCCGGTCAGAGAGGACCGCTAACTCATAGCCGATGGAGCACGAGCCGAGCTCGTCCGGTCAGAGAGGACTGCTAACTCATAGCCGATGGAGCACGAGCCGAGCTTGTCCGGTCAGAGAGGACCGCTAACTCATATTCCGGCGTCTCGGGTATCCCTATAGCCGGGGCCTCCCGTTGCGGCAGGGCATCCTGACCGTGGTCAGGGTAGGAGAAATAATCCTGACACCATGAGATAATCAGGAAAATCGGTGAGCTCAAAATGAGTATGCGGACCATAAGTTTATTATAAAATGGAATTCATAAAACGAAATTCAATAGTTGAATAATGGGGAACCCCTTAGGGTTCTACTGATGGTACATGCGGAGATTTTCAGAGCTCCAGCTCCGCGGAATAAGAGTCCCGTCTAGGGACTCTAGCTGATAAGTCCCGGGTCGGCGGATGCGCGTGACTCGGTATGGTCCTTCCCAGTTTGGGGCCAGCTTCCCTTGCTCAGTTGGTCGGGAGGCTTCAGCTCTTCTGAGGACAAGATCCCCTGGTCTGAAAGATTTGATTTTGACCCTGGCGTTGTAGTACTGAGCTGTCTTTTGCTGGTACCTCGCCATACGAACTCGGGCGGCCTCCCTTGTTTCCTCGATCAAGTCGAGGTTGCTTCTGAGCTGCGAAGGGTTGGAGCCGGCATCATGATGCTCGACTCTTGGAGAGGGAAGCCCAAGTTCCAGTGGGATGACGGCCTCCATTCCATATGTTAGGTTGAAGGAAGTCTCACCGGTGGGGACACGGAACGTGGTCCGGTAAGCCCACAGGACATTATATAGGTCTTCGACCCATTGTCCTTTGGATTTGTCGAGCCTGGCTTTGAGACCCTGCAAAATAGTACGATTTGTTACCTCGGTTTCTCCATTCGTTTGAGGATGCGCGACCGAGGTGAAGCGGTGGTCAATGCCAAGCTCGGAGCAGAACTCTCTGAAGTGAATGTTGTCGAATTGGCGACCGTTGTCAGAGATGAGGATGCGGGGAAGCCCGATTCTGCAGATAATGGACTTTCAAACAAAATCCCGCATCTTCTGCTCGGTGATCCGGGCAAGGGGCTCGGCTTCCACCCACTTGGTGAAGTAGTCGATGGAGACGACCAGGAATTTTCTTTGCCCGGTGGCCAGTAGAAATGGCCCTAGGATGTCAATTCCCCACTGGGCAAAGGGCCAAGGGGAGCTGATAGAAGTCAAAGGGGCCGAGGGCCGGCGCTGAACATTGGCGTTCCTTTGGCACCGGTCGCATCTTTGGACGAAGTCCATAGCATCCTTCTGGAGTGTCGGCCAATAGTACCCTTGACGCAAAATTTTATGGGCCAACGCTCGCCCTCCCAAATGGTTCCCGCAAATCCCTTCGTGGACTTCGCGTAGGGCATAATCAGCCTCCGTTGGGCGGAGGCATCTGAGGAGGGGAGAGGTGAAGGATCTCCGATAGAGCTTTCCCTCGTACAATATGTACCGGGTAGCGAGGCGTTTGATCCGGCGAGCCTCTTGTTCGTCGGTGGGGAGGACTTCGTCTTGCAGGTAGCCAATGAGTTCGTCCATCCAGCTTGGCTCGAACTCAGTGCAGAGGGTCTGCTCGGGCTCATCTGTACTAGGCTTTTGGAGATACTCCAGTACTGCCTCCTTGGGAAGCTCGCTCATGCGAGAGGACGCCAGCTTTGATAGCTGGTCGGCCTTAAGGTTCTCCGACCTGGCAACATGTTGAATATGAAAAGAGTCCAGGGTCGAGGCGAGATCCCGTACCTTCTGAAGATACTTCTGCATGGTCGGGTCTCTGGCTTCGAAGTCGCCCACAATTTGGTTGACGACGAGCTGAGAATCGCTGAAGACCTTCAAGTCCTTCACTCCTAGCTCCTTGGCTAGCTTGAGCCCGGCGACGGGCGCTTCGTACTCCGCCATATTATTGGAAGCAGGGAACTCGAGACGCAGGGCTTGCTCGGCGACCACCCCTTCTGGGCTAGTGAGGATGAGCCCTGCTCCGCTACCCCCCGAGTTTGAAGAGCCATCGACATGCAGAGTCCATGTCAAATTCGGGGTCTGCTCCACTGGTGGTTCAGGTTCGGGCTCGATCTCATCCAGTATAGTGCACTCGACAATAAAGTCTGCGAGCGCTTGTGCTTTGATCGCCGGTCTGGGTCGGTACTCGATATCGAATTCTCCGAGCTCGATGGCCCATTTGGCGATCCGTCCCGCGCGATCTGATCTTTGTAAGATCTGCTTGACCGGCTGGTCGGTTAGCACAGCCACTATATGGGCTTGAAAGTAGGGTCGGAGCCTTCGAGCCGAGATGACCAGAGTATAGGCGGTCTTCTCGAGCTTGGTGTATCGGGTCTTGGCGTCCCTCAAGACCCGGCTGGTATAATACACTGGCTTTTGAAGTTTGCCCTCCTCTCGGACCAGGACCGAGCTTACTGCCACAGGAGAGACGGCCAGATACAGGTAGAGAAGCTCGCCCTGGTGAGGCTTTGTGAGCAGGGGAGGGGAAGCCAGGAGGTGCTTGAGCTCTTCAAAAGATTGCTGGCACTTGTCCGACCACAAAAAATTCTTCGGCTTCTTGAGGGCTGCGAAGAATGGAAGGCAGCGCTCAGCCGAGCGGGAGATGAATCTCCCGAGGGCTGCAACTCGTCCTGTGAGCCGTTGTACCTCCTTGACCGTCCTGAGAGGCGTCATCTCTTGGAGAGCCCGGATCTTCTCTGGATTGGCCTCAATTCCTCGTTGTGTAATAATGAAGCCGAGGAATTTGCCGGAGGTGACCCCGAATGCACACTTGGCTGGATTGAGCTTCATCTGGTACTTTCGGAGTGTGGAGAATGCTTCATTGAGGTCGGCTATATGATCTTGTGCCACCTTGCTTTTTACCAGCATATCATCCACATAGACCTCCATATTTCGGCCTATCTGGTCTTTGAAGATCCGGCTGACCAGCCTTTGATAAGTTGCCCCGGCATTTTTCAAGCCGAATGGCATCACCTGGTAGCAGTAAGTTCCTCCGTCGGTGATGAAGGCGGTCTTTTCCTCGTCTTCCGGCGCCATGCGGATCTGGTTGTATCCGGAGAAGGCGTCCATGAATGCCAGCAGCTCGTGACCCGAGGTGGAGTCTACGAGCTGATCGATGCTGGGGAGTGGGAAGCTGTCCTTTGGGCAGGCTTTATTCAGGTCGGTGTAGTCCACACACATACGCCACTTCCCGTTGGCCTTCTTGACGAGGACCACATTGGCGAGCCACTCCGGGTAGGCTATCTCCCGGATGAAGCCGGCTCCAAGGAGCTTACTGACCTCCTCGGCTGCTGCTCGCTGGCGCTCAGGGGCGGCGCCTCGCTTCTTCTGCCGCACAGGCTTGCTGGTTGGCTTTACTTGGAGCCTGTGGACCATGACCTCTGGATCTATCCCCGGCATGTCCGCAGGCGACCATGCGAAGACATCCATGTTGTCTCGCAGGAAATTGACGAGACGACTCCTCTCGTGCTCATCGAGGCCAAAGCCGACCTGCACTGTTAGCTCAGGAAAGCTTTCTCGTAAGGGAACTTGGATTAGTAACTCACCGGGCTGTACCCGCTCTTTCTGAGGGTCGACCCGTGCCTCCATGACCTCAGTTGAGGGCTGGTCAGTCGCTGGGGCAGGCACCTCGGCGGGTCGCTTTGCCTCGTGGGTCGCCAGGTAGCATCGCCTTGCCACCATTTGGTCTCCTCGGACTTCGCCGACCCCCTGGCTGGTGGGGAATCGCATGAGCAGGTGGTGAGTGGAGACCACCACTCGGAGGGCGTTGAGGCCTGGCCTTCCGAGGATGGCATTGTAGACCGAGGGATGGCGTATCACGAGGAAGCTCATCCCCATGGTACTTTCACGGGGGGCGAGCCCGGCTGTGACCAGAAGGTCGATCTCGCCCTCTACTGGGACTGAATCCCCAGTAAATCCAACCAACGGAGCATTCATCCTCCGTAGCTGCTCTTTGGTCATCCCCATTTTACAATATGCACCAAAGTACCAAACGTTCGCCGAGCTTCCATTATCAACTAAGATGCGTTTTACATCAAATCTATTTATGATCATGGAGATGACCACGGCATCATCATGGGGAGTTTCGACTCCCTCTAAATCATCATCTGAAAAGGAGATGGCTTCAGAGGCGCGCAGGCGCTTTGAGGAGGTTTCTTCCTCCGAAGCTTCTCCAGCCAAGGCTCCTCCTCGGATAGTGTTGATGACGCCGGCGATGGGCCTGTTGGCATTCGAACCTTCAGGCTGTGCTGCTCCTTCGGCGGGCTGCTTCTCTTCACGCCGGCCTTGCACAAACCGATCGAGCACCCCCCGGCGGATGAGTGCTTCGATCTCATTTCGGAGCTGGTAACACTCCTCGGTATCATGGCCTTGATCCCGGTGGAAACAGCAATACTTCCGGTTATCGCGCCGGGTTCGGGTATCAGGCTTCGGAGGTGGGAGCCGGATGCGATCCCGACTCTCAATCTCCATGAGGATTTCGGCCCGAGGAGCGTTGAGGGGAGTGTATCTTTCATACCTCCCTTCAGGTGCAGGGGCTTGCAGTGGGAACCTCGGGCGGGGTGGTGACCTCTGTCGTGGCGGTCCCCTCAGCCGGGGTGGACTCTTTGGGCGGGGCGGATTCTTAGCTCGTTGCTGAGACGGGCTTTTAGGCTGGCCGCGCTCCTCGCGGCGTCTCTTCTTGGGGTTCTGCTCGGCTCCGCCCCGCCTGGCTGCCACGGCTTCTTCTGCCTTGGCGTACTTCCGCGCCCGAGCGAACATTTCGGTGAGGTCCGCGGGAAAACTCTTCTCGATCGAGAAGAGAAATCTGTAGGACCGAGCTCCAGTCTTCAGCGCCGACATGGCGATTGACTGGTCAAGCTTCCGGACCTCCCATGTTGCGGAGGTGAACCGATCCAAATACTCCTTGAAGGATTCTCCCTCCTTTTGTTTGATATCGAGCAGGGAGTCGGATGTCCGCCGCTGGGGCTGGCTGGCGGCGAAATTGCCAGCAAACTGTCTGCCGAGCTGCTCAAAGGAGGAGACAGTACTCGGCTTCAGCCCGGTAAACCACAACCGGGCTGGTCCTCGGAGTGTCGCCGGAAAAGCTTTGCACATCATGGCCTCCGAGGCTCCTTGTAGGGCCATTAAGACCCGGTAGCTTTCCAGGTGGTCCAGGGGATCAGCCTTGCCGTTGTAGGGCTCTACCTGGGGCATCTTGAACCGCAACGGAACCGGTTCATCTTCAATTTCCTGGGAGAAGGGCGACTTTGTATTGAACTCGAAGTCGCCGTTATGTCCTGACTTCCTCCCATGGAGTGCCTGGATTTGACGTTCCAGCTTCTCGACCTTCCGGTCGAGTTCATCGTTCTGGAGGATCGCTGCAGCGGTTCGTTCGGGCGCAGGTTGCCCTGGAACCGACTCAGCTTCTGAAGGCTGTGGCCAACCTCCGTGGCCTCTGGCTGGGCGCTCTCTCCAGAGGAAGGCCTAGACTTGGGAGTCCTGACCTTGAAGGGGAAGTCCACTTGTGGGAGGCTCCGGCTGAACCGGAGCTGGAGGAGGCGGTGCCGTTGGGATGCCCCTGGGCTGCAGGCTTTGGACAGCGGTAGCCAGGGCCTGCACCTGTTGTACCAGGGCATCGAACTGCTCCGGCCGAACTTGATGAACTGACTCGGTCGGAGGTGATGAGTTTCGGACGGAACGCTCCGGGCTAGGTGGAGGACGTTGAGAGGCATTGGAAGCCCCTTTGCTTCTTAGCTTCATGGCAGCGAACTCGGGCCCTTCCTCTAGCGCCAACTGTTGCTGGAAATTGGACCCGGGGGCCGCCGCGAAGCCGGAGAAGGAGGAGCTCCGCTGCTACAGGGGGCGGACGGCGGTGCGCCGGCCGGCTGCGTCCTCCACCGTGGGGCGTGGGAGCGTCCGAAGAGGGGTGGTGCGTCCAGTCCTGTCCTGTCCTGCAAAAAAGCCGGTGGCCGGGCTCCCCGGCGCCGGCCCTCCGATGCCTAAGTCAGAGGGGGCAAGTATGTGGAGAGAGCGGGAAGGAGAGTATGTGGAGAAGACACAGAGGATATTTGGATAAGATCAAGAAGATGAAAGGGATGATGTCATCAATTGTGTCTGTGCTTCCTCCCACCCCGTCCCGGAGGGTTCAGTCCGGGGAGTTTTTGT
This sequence comes from Phoenix dactylifera, assembly GCF_009389715.1. NCBI lineage: Eukaryota > Viridiplantae > Streptophyta > Magnoliopsida > Arecales > Arecaceae > Phoenix > Phoenix dactylifera. The sequence goes on along the minus strand of NC_052395.1, from coordinate 20,213,454 downwards.
TAGGGATTTCTCAGAGTCCAGTCTCGAGAGTCCTCCTCCTCTTCCCCCCAGGCTTCCTTTTATAAAAGGATTTGGTTATCTGGGAGGTGACAGGAGGTTTGTCCTGTTCTGTGATAATTGGGTACGATTTAGCCCATTAATGGCGTAGTGGAGAACGGGACCGGATCAGACCGGAACCAGGGAGTTGTCACGGTCGATCGGACCTGTTGGAGTTGTTGAACCGCCGGCCGTGGTGGGCCTGGGGTCCGTGGATGGTAAGTGCATTTATTACCGAATGAACCGGCGGTCAGGTAGAGCCATACGCTCTGATGGTTCAGTGATCCGGAGATCGTCTTGGGCCGTGTTCATTAAATGACTGAGTGCATCGGAGACTTGAGGGAGTCTCATGCATTAATGGCAGGTCGTGGCGAATGCCTGCAAAGATCTTATGCCTTGATGGCTTGGAGATAACGGCAGGTTACAAGCTGTAAGAGTTGTCAAGTCACTTGGACTTTAGGCGGAGGTTAAACATTAAGGCATCGGCTCGGCAGGGGTGCCGAGCCGAGCTGGTCGCCCAATGGGGCGCCCTGTGGCGGGGCCGTTTTGAGTACTCCTGGTCGGCGCTCTTTAGGCGAGCACCTTCTAGCAGAGCGCCTCTATTCGGCGCTTTTTGCCCCCTGGTCGGCTCTCTTTAGCCGGGCATCCCTACTTTGATTATTTTGGCTGGGCGCCTCTTCTTGGCGCTCTCTCTAGTCGGCATCTCTTGGCCGAGCACCTTCTTGGTCGGCACCCTTTGGCCGAGCAGTTCTCTGGTCGGCACTCTTTGGCCGAGCGCCTCCGTGGATGTATGACTTGGGGTTTTTCCCCCAACACCACTCTTATGTCAAATGCTTTAATGGATACTATTATACGTCTTCAAAGAAAAGTAATACAATTTCGCTTTTCCTTTCTCTATTAGGGGACATTTTTTTTTTTTTTTGATAAAGGACTAAATACTCTTAATTGGCTTTCCCTCTCACTTTCTCTTTCATTTAATGGACACTACTTACCGCAATTTGACATTATTTACTACAATTACCATCCAACTCTGTATCACGAGATCCGTTGCCGTCGTCCCATTAGTAGTAATTCTCCTGCCACCACCATTCGGGACCACCGTAACGGACCACCGTGTCACGTTCTCAGTAACCGACTCCTTTCCCTTATCCAGATCTTTCACCAACCACCATGCTACAGAACCCAACCCTGGTACCAAATCAAATTCCTAGTATCGCTTTTCTCCCACGAAAACGTACCAATGGAATTTTTATTTTTATTTTCTTTTATTGCCAGAATGGGTACGAATACATCAAATAAAGTCAAAAAACAAAATATCTCAAAATATCCAAGACAGCTTCCCATCCCAGCCCACACGATACTACCTGTATGGTTGGCTATATAGGCAGCCATCCAATCCACAGTTCTATTAACTTTACGAAAAACATGTTAGGCCTGAAAAGCCACTCCATCCCTCGTCATGGCCTAAATGTCTCGAAGCAAAGGGTGGTTGTCACACCCCTCGAACTTTCTGGATCGAACTAATAACCGTAACCGAGTCATTCTCCAGGATAAAGCTCGCAAACCTAGTCGTGCATGTCGAAGGCTTACCAAAACGACTTTCAACTCTGCATCAAGAACCGAAATATCGAATAGCTGACAACCACCTGCTGCCACCATCTTAGCATTCGGATCCCTAATAACAAATTTCGCGCCACCTCGCGTATCTCTGTCTAAGATAGATTCATCAAAATTGATCTTAAAAAAGTTTGGAGGTGGGTCTCTCATGTGAAGAACAATGGACTCCTTTTGGCACTAAGATTGAGCTACAAAAGCATTAGTTTCTTACGGCATCGGAAAAAAAAATATTTTCTTTCCAAATCTACCCCCACCTGATTCTTCCCCGTATGGCCGTACAAGGAGCCCAAAATTTCTTCCAGGGGTAAAACCGTCCAGGCGGAAAATAATACTCCGCGGTCGCCGTCGGACGGCGCCATCTGGAGCAGGGCACAACTTCTCACCAGAAGCGGAGTGACGCGAGGCGTGATCTCGACGCGGCCCAATCCGCGCGGGGCGAGAGGCGGCATGGGAGATCCACGTTTCCGCCCGCCCGCGGCACGCACTCCACCCCCGCCGCGCGTGCGCGCGCCACGCCCCGCTCTGCTATCAACGCCACCCTTTTTCTCCAAAATGCTATAAGCTTGGCTTTCAGCTGCAAATAAATATATGTGTGCTCCAAATTAACTAGTGCAGCACGAAATTTTCTCACAAAATTTCCAGAGCAAATATTTAGGTTTCTTTATTGCACCTTATATATCGAAATAGTTGTGGTATTTTCGAATTATTGGCCTCAGACATAGTCTCTTTCATGCGCATAGGGTGTGCTTGATACCAACGAATGTAAAAGAAACACCTAACTTGGTCTCACGAGTGCATGGATAAATCAATGTTCCCAACCCCTATGGTCAGCCAACCAACTGGTGTGTGGTCCACCTCATTTTTCCATGTCCCGAAATTTTGCCGTCCTTATAAAAGTGGATATCCGATAGCTGTCCCCTTGTCGTCCACTGGGCGCATTGTTTCAACGGCTAGGATATGACTGATATCCGTCGTGCCAAGGGATACATATATGGTAATGCAAAACACGGTAGGGTTATATATGTAATTTAACAATCGCAGTTTCCTTTAACTTTCCGGAAATCGGGGGAAATCAAGCTTCCGGAACCGCCAAAGGATGATTCAAATGACCATTATGCACCTTGCAATGCCGACCACGACCCGGCGAAGTGGTGCTTACGGGGGCCGGGACGCTCGCCCATCGCGCCCCATTTCGCACGTACGACCCACACGTGCCTGCAGTCTCGTCTGCTGACGCGGCGCGGCCGCCTCATCCCTCCACGTGTCAGCGACTATAAAAAAAACGTTAAGAAAGAAAGCCCATTTTAATCTCCCCCTTATCAACGGATTGCGAGAACTCTCTCTCTCCTGCCTCGTCCGCCCGCTCCGTCTCCCTCCTCCTTGGGAAGAAAGAGGAAATAGTTCCATAAATTTTTAAAAAAGAGGCAGAGAGGGGAGAGAAGCGAGAGAAGCAGACGTCGAAGCCCTGGAGCTATTGGAGGTCGGTCGGTTAGGGTTCGGAATTTTTAAACCCTAGCTGAGGGAGAGATTTGCTGGGTGGGTAGGGATGGCGACGCCGTTGGCAGGGGATGGAGTTCTGGCTTTGATGCCCCAGAAGCCGGTAAATTCCATCGATCCGGCCTCATCCTCGTCCTCGGTGCCCTCTTCCTCGAACGGATGCATCAAGAACTCGGCCCAGAAGTCTCCGATCCTGGTGTTCTTGTATTTCCAGAAGGCAATCCGGTCGGAGCTCGATCGGCTCCACCGGGCGGCGGTCAAGTTCGCCACCGACCGCAGCGGGGACGTGCAGTCGCTCGCCGAGCGCTGCCGCTTCCTCTTCGCCATTTACAAGCACCACTGCAATGCGGAGGACGAGGTACGGCTTCCTTATCTTGCTCTTCTTTGGGACAAGTTGCAGATTTTTAGGGCTTGATCGGTGATATAGTTGTGGTAGGTGTCTTGGTGAATCGGTTAGGTTTTCATTACTATAAATAATTGTTTTTGTTGGATCTTGAGGCCTTTGATTGCACGAAATTTGGTTCTGAAATTTTTGACCTGGATGAGTGGGGTCAGCTTGCAAAAAATGGTGTAAATTAGTGCAAAGTACGAAATTATCTGGATCAGGAGGTGCTAGAAAGGTTCTTTCATGAATTTTCTGAGCTTAAGTAGCGATTTTTTTCTCCCTTTTTCGTTCCTTTATCAGTTTTGGGCTCAAATGAAGGTTTCGTTCGCATCTTGATTTTGTTTGTGTTTACTTATGTTCTGGGTTCCGAGATGCAATTCGCCAACTGTAGGATATGCTGAAACCACCTTTTCTTGGAAATCAAAATGTCATCATTTTGTGCTGTTAGTGATTGTGTGTTTCAGCCAGCTAGCTGCCGTTCTAAAACTTATTATAATGGGACTGTACCTTGAAAGTTTGTAGATGTGGAAAATTGAAGGTCTTTGTTAACCTCTATCACCCCCCCCCCCCCCCCCCCCCTCCTTCCAAAAAAAAGAGGAAAAAGTCCAAAAAAAAAAAATGTGGAGCAAAAACCGAGCAGAATGTCGTCAAAATGGAGTCTGGCATAATACCTTGCTGCCGCCACCTCCTCTCACTTTCTGACTCATATACTCTAGCATGTAGGAACAGCTTCCACACAAATACATGGTTCTTTGCCGAAGTCTGTAGAATTTGATAAACAAGAACTGCTGGAAATTATGGGGAAAAGTTTTTCCATCTTTTTCCAGATAGCCACCTTTTTCTTGATAGGCTTGGCCCCTTACTTTGCCCTTGAAGTCCATGGCTAAATATCAGCTAACCATGGATATCCTATATAACAGATTGCTGCACGTTTGCTTCCTCATTTAGGGATTTTAATGGCTGATTTTTCTTGGCTTACAATATAAGTATGTGGCTTCCCCAGGTTAGACATGTGTTCTAGTTTATAATTTTTTGAATTCCTCCAAACTTCTCTCTGTCATAAATAAGTTGAAGTTCAACAGTATTTACTTTAAGGGTTACACTTTCCAATATGGCTCATCTGCCTCTAAAATTGCAAGGTCTTGCATATGATTCTTGAGCTGATTAAGATGAGTATTGGCTTTGTTTTGTTGATATTGCATTTATTGTATACTTTTTTGTTATTGATACTATGATCCAATAATTTGACGTTGGCTTCTTGTTGCATGATTGCTTCTTCATGTTGCTGGAGCCTCTTATATTGTTCCATATCTATCACTATCCAGTATCCGTAAATTACAATGAAAGAATTTAAGAAAAAAATCTCTGGCAAAAGAATGATCCTGCGTAGTTTACAGGTGGATCTTTCTAGGAGGATTGGCAAAGCATTGTTCTTTTGTTAATTCTTTTTCTACTGTAACTTTGAAATGTCAGTTTTGATCATTTGGAGTCAAAATCCTCAGAATCAAATATCACATACAATATCATTATCAGCGAGCAGTGTCCTTGTCATCTCAATAAAAGAAATGACATTTGGAGTTTCTTTTTTTGTTCTTCTTAGGTTGCAGTAGATATCCAAGCATCTATCGTTGACAAATGCCAGTGGAAGCCTAACTATGTTATATTGATCAAAATGGTTTAGTGGACAATCGATCAGTCATAAGCATAAGATTAGTTATGCTAAGATGGTGATGCTTGGGTGGACACATGGTAAAGTGGGGAAAAGTGATTTAAAAGATATAGAGAATTAATACATATGTCACCGGCAGAGGATAAAGTGAGGAGAAAAACTTGTGATAGTTTGGACTTATTTGGCATGCAGCGATGGTTCTTATGAGTGTTTTAATTTGTTTATTTTTTGTGCACATTGGGGGTAGCGATGGTGAGGGAACATCTCAAGAAGAGATTAATTGGTTGGATTTGGAATATAAAAGAAGAGACTAATGAGTTTTGGATGTGTATAACAAGGAAATGGTTTTTAAGTTAATTCATACTGTAGATTCAGACCTTGGTTAAAGGATGCCTATAAAGTAGTTATGTGAGGTGAACTCTGAATTGGAGAATTATGTTTATTTTTCCTTCTGGATGAGCCAAGCGTATTTGATTTTGTGGTAACCTAGTTAGACAACCTTCTTTTGTCTTTATCTACAACATGATAATATGGCCGGCTGAAGTTGACCCTAGTTGGCTCTTGTTCGCTCCATGTATTGGCATACCAAAATTTTATTGGCTAAATTGTTATAAATACTTAATCTATTGTAATTCTTTTTTTTTTTTTTGAAAAAGTTTCTGTTGAAGGACAATTATATAGGTTCTTCCTTTTAATTCATTTATAGCTGAAACCTTTTTATGTAAATATGAAATAAAGTAAAATAAATTGCTAAGGTTTATACTGAACACCAAGTTGCTTTTTTTTTGGGGGTGGGGGGGGGGGGGGGTGGGGGGTGGGGGTTTGAGGGAGAAACTGTGCATAATTGTAGATCCTACAATGCATACTTAAATCTTTCTAATACAGCTACTTTGAAGTTAAAATAAACAGCCTATGGCAGTCGGAATGCTTGCCATAATTGCATCCAAAAAAATTAATTTGGTTTTGGTAACCAATCTTTTTTCCTCAATGTGACAGGTTATCTTTCCAGCTCTTGACATCCGTGTCAAGAATGTAGCACGGACATACTCTCTTGAGCATAAAGGGGAGAGTGATCTTTTTGATCAGTTGTTTGATTTGTTAAGCTCGGATGTGCAAACTGACAGTTTTCGAAGAGAACTTGCTTCTTGCACTGGAGCCATTCAAACATCACTTAGTCAGCACATGTCTAAGGAAGAGGAGCAGGTATTATCTTTCTAATTCTCTTATTGAATGTGGAGATATAAATCATTTTACTGAATTTACTTCCTGCTTTACAAAGTGAGAAAAGGTGCTAGAGAGAATCTATAGTTTACCATTCACTGTCCTTGTGACATTTGTGATAATGAATGTAAATCTATAGTTTACTTATTTATAGTTATTATGGACATGGATATGGGATAAGGATACAGCATGATATGGATTTGCTGATATGACGAATTTTGAAAAACTAGGATACGATATGACTAGGATATGTCAAGTAATATTTATACACATACATGTATAAATGTATATGGGTGCATGTATTTTATACATATCTACTCGCATAGACACGCAAATGCATATGTATTTATATAAGAAAAACATCCATAAAGCATTGTAGGATATCAAAATAACATAATTCATACTTTATATGGTAGCATAACTTTTACAAGCTCATCATCATCCATACTTCGTAGACCACATTCCATACTTCATATTTTCATACTAATATCAATAGGCTACAAAATCCACCCCCCCCCCCCCCCCCCCCCCCCCAAAAAAAAAAAAAATTTTTTTTTTTTAATTTTTGTAAAATAGAATATTTGATACAAGTATAAATAGGGTATCCGAGAAGTATCCAATGAGTATCATTATGTGATAAGGATTTGAAGTATCCATGCTTCTTAGATGTAAAGTTTCCAATTGACCTAGTTGTTATGACTTACGTCATTCACTTTAAAGATTATTTTACTTTTATAGCCTCACGTGTTTGCATCCTGCTACGATAGGAACTTTGTCTTGCTAGGATCTGTGCTGGCATAGAGCACCGGCATATTGCCTACAAGAATGAAACCAGCTTTCTCAAATTAATATGCCAATCACTAAAAATGGCCCTATATGAAAACTCTCATCTAAAAACAATTCTCTCATAAATTCAGGTGGATTAGTAGAATGCTGAATTTTATGATCACATCCACTTTCCTAATCGTTGATATAAGATCTCGCAATGCTGATCAAGTCAGAGTATTATTTTTGTAATGAAGATCACTAAAAAGGGCCTTGTATGTCATCCTTCCCATCTGAAATTAATCCTCTTATAAATTCAAGTGGGTTAATCGACTGGTTTTTTTTTTTTTTTGCTACACAAATTGACTGTTCAATTGTCAAGATATCCTCCACTTTCCTAATCTAGTTGGTGAGAGGTATTGTAATGGTAATTAAGCTGACTGCAAGGGTGATCAAATCAAGCATCACAATTCAAAAAAGAAAAAAAAAACAATTTAGTATTCTATGACTCATACCTTATGAACTCACTGAAATGGTTGTATAGAGGGATAAGGACAGTATGTTGCAAGGAATGATTGTTGTTCGCCTATGTGTTGCTAAATCTGGCTACATTCATTTAATTGTACAAATTGAAGTCAATTGTTGACCATCTAATTTGAAAGGCATGCCAAATCATTAATTTGAGGGGTAGTTAAGGGTGCTAATTCATGCTTTTTTAGTTGATTGGAATATGTGGCTTTCTTGTTGGGTTCCTATATGTGTCAACCATGATCTTATGATATGTTGCACCCGTGGCAGATTTTAGTACTCTCTCTCACCACATTTTGCAACCAATTATAGAACTATGGTTCAGTTCAAGGTAATGAAACATTGGTTCTTCCTATTGTTTGGAATTGTCTCCCAAAACTGTATTAGGTGAGGCTATCAAGAAGCACTTGAGCAATCTTTAATCATTTTTTAACTGTTGAATCTAGTATTTTAGTGAGCTCTTATAGTCGAAGGTTTGTGATCTCACAACAAAGTGTAGAAATCCTGTCTTGGACAAGGATAAACTAGTAAAACATAAGAGATATTATGGGCGTTATAGAATGATAATATATTTGGATGTCATTTCGTGCTAATGCACTAATATGGCTCTTTAGTTATGATTGTATAGTCATGCCTACGTTTTGAATGAGTGTGTTGCATTGACGTTATGCACATGTTGAATGGCCATCAACTAGAAAGAAGTGGTAAAATCTGAGATCTGAAAGGGCTCAAATCACACCTAAGAAATGAAATAATAACGCAATATTGTATCAAGGACATGAAAAATCATTAAAGAGAGTTTTGCACTTGTAAAAGTCAAAAATGGTGGCAAAGCAAGGCATTTGCAGTAAAGCTGGCACCAAGACAGCGAAAAGGGCATAAAAGATCAACACCTCGAAATAGCTTGGTGAATGCGTAAAAAGGTTTACAGTGACCCTATTGCTTTAGTTCGTGGTGGATCCGAACAATTTATAAGAAATCAACTGATGTAGCAACCAACAAGTACTATTACCAACTAGACCATACTAAGCATCGAAGGAGCCAACAAATTCGTGGGCAAAGATTGCAGTAAGCAAATATTTTCGGCGGATTTTCTTATAAATTTTTCGTTAGGGACAGTATCAAATTTAAGCCAAGTTTTCATATTTATAATAGAATAATTCTAGTATGTTTTCTTATCGAATTCTATTTTGAGTATGATTCTGTATCGGGTTTAATGCTCGAATTAGGGTTAGAGTATCATGTCCTATAAATATGCGCATAATACATTGTAAGGGGCAGATTTTAAGATATTAATAAAATTCTTTTTGAGAGAATTTTTTTTACCAAGTGAAGGAATCTTCAATACAGTTTTTTTTTCTATTTGCGTGTTGATTTTTCTAAGCATAATCTTGTTGATCAAATCGTCCCATCTTCCTTTTTTTTCTCTCGTTGCATCATCAACCCACTGAATTCTAATTTTTCACTTTGCATGGATGCCTTGATAGATCTCTAAAAGAAGAGTATCAAAGCAATAAAACTTTAGATGATGTTAGGGGTTGCCAGTAATCTTAAATCCAAGTTGGATAATGTTCAACTCCGGATGAAGGAAATATAGCTTGAATAAGCTCTGCAGTTATTGGAGCAATCGAAATGAGCAGCATGAAGATGGATTTCCAAAAGTTTCCTGCAGTGCTTTGTTGGGTGATATAAGTCTGCTGCTACGGATCTTCTTGCTTCCAATCATAGAATCCCTACTATTTCAACTGGTGGCAAACTTCTAGTGTTGGCTCAATTTACTGCTTCTAAGATTCTAGTGATGGACATCAACAGAGGTTTGATGATGGCTAATTGATGACTAACTGCCAGATTGATGAACTGAAGCTCCGATTATTGCCAGTGAAAAACAAGGGCAAGAGATAACTAGATTTGAAACTCCTTTCATGGTAATATGGGAAAACCAAGGGCATAACACCCTAAATATACAAAATCAAGAAGGTGGTAAGTACAACACCAATGGCACAAAAGAATTGTACATGCAAAGTTAATTTGCAGGAAGGATTCAGGTGTCAGTGCTGAGGGCATGTGGGCTAGTGTCACTGTGCCAAAATATATAACAAATCTAAAAATTGGCTGAGCACCAAAAGGTATTAAACCATTTTAATCTGTGCTGGCTTGATAGGTTGACACCCTGCAATGTGCAGGTATTGCAGCATATATGTGTGCACAGAGCCAAGCACTTTGTCGACACAGCACAGCATGGTCAGCATTTGAATCCTTGACATGCTGTATACCCTTAAAATGCTCTTTATACGTACATACATACATACATACATACATATATACATACATACATACATACATGCATACATACATACATACATACATATATTTATATGTGTGGGTGTGTGTGTATACATGTATACATGTATAAGCATTGATAGATTAGGTGTTTCCACAAATCTATGGAAAACCATTCTTCTGTGGACTCAGTACTGCAAGCAAACAATGAGTAAGAGTTAGTGGGAAAGTGATTTTGTTAGCTATGAGTTCCTTATTCATCTATCTTGTAGGTCATTACTTTTGTTTGTTCTGCTTCACAGTTCAATATCTTGGACAATTTTACCTATAAATGCCATCCATAATATCTTATGTTATCCTCTGTCTATGTAACATTTGTAGCCGATTACAAGTGTTTACTAGATGTTTGCTAGTGTTACAGGTATACCCCTTGCTTATTGAGAAGTTTTCATTCGAAGAGCAGGCTGATTTGGTCTGGCAGTTTTTATGTAGCATCCCTGTGAATATGATGGCAGAATTTCTTCCCTGGCTTTCAGCTTGTATTTCACCTGATGAGCATCAAGATATGTTAAAATGCATGTGCAAGATAGTACCAGAAGAAAAGCTTCTTCAAAAGGTAAGATGCCTTTTCTTAAAGAAAAAAAAATCTACTTTTCCTTGTAATCCCTTTGAACAGGCTGCATTTGACATGAATTGTAAAATAATGAAGGTTATATTCAGCTGGATGGAAGGAAAAGGCACTACAAACATGAGGCAGAGTTACTGTGATGATTCTCAATCACAGAGCAATCTCAGATGTGGGCCTGGCAAGTTGGTTGATGACATTGGGAAGTGCACATGTGCAAGTGGACATTCCAATATTGGAAAGAGGAAACATACAGCATCAGAGCGCAGTGCTGTTGATTTTCCGGGGCTGCACCCAATAGACGAGATATTGCATTGGCATAATGCTATCAGAAAAGAATTAAGTGATATAGCAGAAGAAGCACGGAAGATTCAACTTTCTGGCGATTTTTCTGATTTGTCTGCCTTCAATACGAGACTACAAGTTGTCGCTGACATATGCATCTTCCATAGGTATGAGACTTCTTGATTGCCTTTTTTTGGCAAGAAAGTTTAACAGATATTAGTTTATGTGAGATAATGAGCACTCACTGTTGGCTGGTTAAAAGGCAGTATTCTAGTAATGCTCATGTAACTGCTGCTTTCATGCTTGTATTTTCTCGAATTCCTTTATTTGCCAAGTATTTTGCTTTTGCCATTCTGACTGCTTTAGCCACTATTATTGCATGAATATGGATGTGGCCTGTGGGTTTCAGATTTGGGCTTTTCATGTCAATGTTTTTCTTAAAAAAAGAAATTCTAGCCAAACAAAGCTTCTATCATTTGTTGTTCCTTAAGTGATCCTTCTATAACCCTTGTTGCATGTTGAATACGGTCCGTGTTAGGCTCTCAAACCATGTATAAACAGAGCAGTATGTAAATTAAAAAAAAAGTTGGAATAAAACATGCATTTGATCGTGGGACATGTGCTAGTCTTGGCCGCCACCCACACATGCTGCTACTTCCAATACATGATATAAAATATAATAAAATATTGAAAGCCAAACTTGTATGACAGCCCTCAATGCAAGTTCTCTTTTTCATTTTTTTTTCAATAACCAAGTTTCTTTTCCACTTGCACAGTGTTGCCGAGGATCAAGTCATATTTCCTGCGGTAGATGGGGAAGTTTCTTTTGTGCAGGAGCATGCAGAAGAAGAAAGACAATTTAACAAGTTCAGGTGTTTAATTGAACAAATTCAAAGTGCAGGAGCAAATGTAACTTCTGCAGAATTCTGCTCTGAGTTATGTGCACATGCCGATCAAATAATGGACACTATTCAGAGGCACTTCTGTAGTGAGGAAGCTGAGGTAATCTTATTATTGATGACATGGACTTTATTATACTTGTGAAATTTGGGCTCAAATTGCTGCTTCCCCCCTTCTTCCTCTAGGTTCTTCCTCTTGCCAGGACACATTTCTCTCCTGAGAAGCAGCGGCAACTTCTATACAAGAGTCTATGTGTGATGCCACTGAAATTGTTAGAGCGTGTTTTACCATGGTTTGTCTCAAAGCTAAGTGACGAGGAGGCAAGGTGCTTTCTCCAGAACATGCATCTGGCAGGTTGTCAATTCATGCTTCATATTTTTATGTCTTTATGTATTCTGCATGTTTTTTTTTATGGCTTTTTCATTCAGCTATTAAAGCCATATGATACATTGCTGTATTTGTGGTGCAGCTCCATCATCTGAAACTTCACTTGTTACTCTTTTCTCTGGATGGGCATGCAAGGGTCGATCCCAGGATATTTCCAGTCCTGGCAAGTTTATATGTTTGACTTCCAAGGCAATTGGTTGCTGTCTTTTAAATGAGAAAAATGAGTTAGAAGAAGGTTGTAGTCAAATGGTCTGTGCATGTGCTTGTCCACTTAGCACTAAGGATAAATCATCACTTCTGCAATACGAGAATGATGCTAGGCCAGTTAAAAGATGTAACTTCTCAGAAACATGTGGACATGCTAGTGAAAATGGTCACTCAGAGACAGTTGAAAATGAAAAATCATTGTGTAGCCAAAAGCCTTGCTGCGTACCTGGATTAGGAGTTGATAACAGCAACTTAGGGATAGGTTCACTGGGTGCTGCAAAGTCTCTGCGCTCATTGTCTTACAATTCTGGTGCTCCTTCTCTAAATTCTAGTCTCTTTAACTGGGAGACAGAATTTATGTCATCTAATACAGAAAAAACTCAGAGGCCAATTGACAACATCTTCAAATTTCATAAAGCAATCCGCAAAGATTTGGAATATTTGGATGTTGAATCAGGAAAGCTTATAGATTGTGATGAGGCTTTTCTTCGGCAGTTCAGTGGAAGATTTCGTCTTTTGTGGGGTCTATATAGGGCTCATAGTAATGCTGAGGATGATGTCGTATTTCCAGCTTTGGAATCGAGGGAGACTCTTCATAACGTGAGCCATTCATACACTCTAGATCATAAACAGGAGGAAAAACTATTTAAAGATATTTCTGAAGTTCTTTCAGAGCTTACACAATTGCATGACAGCTTAGAAAGGACAAATGATGAAGTTGATGCAGCTGGAAATGACTTCAATTCGTCTGGTCAGGGTATTGACTGGACAAGGAAACAAAATGAGCTTGCTACGAAGCTTCAAGGCATGTGCAAATCTATACGGGTGACTCTGGATCATCATGTCTTTAGGGAAGAACTTGAGTTGTGGCCATTATTTGACCAACATTTTTCTGTGGAGGAGCAGGATAAGATTGTTGGTCGTATAATTGGAACAACAGGAGCAGAGGTTCTTCAATCAATGTTACCATGGGTAACTTCTGCACTTACTCTAGAAGAGCAGAACAGGATGATGGATACATGGAGGCAGGCAACCAAAAACACAATGTTTAATGAGTGGCTAAATGAATGGTGGAAGGGCGCTCCTGTATCATCACAGGATGCAACGGAGTGTTTTGTTCTTTCGAAAGGTCTTTTCTTTGCTTTTGTTATTCTGCAATTTGTATTTTCTAGGAAGCTTTGACCATCTAAACATAAAGGGAGTATGATGACATTCTATTCTGTATGTAAATTGTTACGTTTACTCTTCTTTTGGTCTCTTAGGAACTGATCACCAAGAAAGTCTCGACCAAAATGACCAGATGTTCAAACCTGGCTGGAAAGATATATTTCGGATGAATCAGAATGAACTTGAGTCAGAGATACGAAAGGTTTCTCGAGATCCAACACTTGATCCACGAAGAAAGGCATATCTTATTCAAAACCTCATGACAAGGTTTGTTGTACGAACGACTGTTTATATGCATCATAAGTTTTTGTTAACAAGTCTTGTAATAAGTTGGAAATGGTTATTGCAGTCGCTGGATAGCTGCTCAGCAGAAGTTACTGCAAGCAAAAACAGAGGAAACAACGGAGGGGGAAGATGTACCTGGATGCTCTCCATCTTTTCGAGATCCAGAAAAGCAGGTGTTTGGCTGTGAGCACTACAAAAGAAATTGCAAGCTCCTTGCTTCATGTTGTAATAAGTTGTTCACATGCAGATTCTGCCATGATAAAGTCAGTGATCATCCAATGGATAGGTATCACTCTCATTTCCACTTAGGTCAACGTAGAGATGAACACTTAACAACTTATCTGAAAATAAAAATATGCTATAAAGCTGTAAGATGAAAATTCTAAGATTAGTTGAACCTATTCAGAAATATAAAGACTTAGAATTTCTGAATGAAAGTATTTAAAATATTATCTGTAGATCTGTTATAACATGTTAGTTTCTTGTGGTAGTCTTGATATTTTTCTTCAGTTATCTGCAAAAGTAATGCATGGGGAATGTAGTTTAAAATAAGGAGCTAAATAATTAATGCTACCAATGTTTATAACTCTACTTGTGTTCATTAATTTTATTCTCAGGTAGACTTTTTTTTTTTATTGTAATGATAATTTATTGGGGTTTTGAGGGGTTATGTAATAGTTGGAGGTTGTTGGGTAAATGAACGCAGGATCTGTTGGTTTGCTGGGGCTGCAGAGGAATTATAGGCTTTGGACCTTAGAAAGTGAGCATGGAAAGAAGTGGACAACTGTAATGGTTTATCCTGGGGCAAATTATAAAGGCAGAAATATAATTGCCATTATTCTTACTCTGGGATTATATCTATGGTTGCTGCCTGCTCTAGTAAAGGAAGATGATTTTTCCCCCCTTTTCTGGAGAAGGCATGACAATCAATTCTTGTTCTTCTTATTGGTGATCTAGGCTAAGCTAGATCCTCTTTTGGCATTGGGAATAAGAATGCAAATTTATTAGGCTGGGTCTTTTTTCAACATTATCTATATCCAACCTGAAACTAATTTGATCGGAAGATGGTTGGTGTTAGGTCATTTTGATTATGATAAGTGAAAAGCTTTGACAATTTGAAGATAGGTTTCAGGGTTATAATGCAATCTTTGGATCACTAGGTCACAATATCAAGAGCATGTAATAACTACTGAAAGGAAATATGATATGATTGGATTATCATGAAGAGTGAATGAACCACATGGAGAAGATTACAAGAGATTATTACAATCTTGACAGTGAAGTTGCTTCCATTGGATAGCAAGTAAAATTAAAGGTATTGTGTGATCCATTTATCTGCTACTTTATTGAAGAACAAGAGCATGCTATGCCTTGAAAAAAACTAAAACAGCCTACCTATGATTTGTGATAATTATGTTCTGAACCTCCTAATTGAAATCAAAGTTTACTGAAATCAATGGTAGAGCAAAACAATTATTTTCATGAATATGAGGTCTTCCAGGCTTCGTGGGGATTTCCTGGGTCATCTTGGTCAAGGATTTGATGTACAGGAATCTCCATTACATTCTCACAGATCTGCTGAAGAATATAGATTGGTCATTTTGTGCCTCAAGAATGGTAAAACATGAGTCCAAGGAATCATGGTAATCAAGCTGGCTATACAAAATAAAGAGTAGGAAATAGGAATTTTGCAAAGAACTGCTTGATGCTAATTGTTGACAAGGTTAGGCAAATGTTTGATGAATATTGCATGACATTGGAAGTGTTTGATATGCAAGTGAAGGAACTCTGTTGTCGTTGATATATGAATCAATCAACCTTTCTGTATTGGTTGTGGTCATGGAGCATAGAATCATTTTTCGCTTAGCACCAATTATCAAGATGGAAAACGTTCAATTTGCCACTGCAAAGCCCAGGGTTGTACAGGAATGTGGTATGCCCAATTTACATGTTGGATTATAAGCAGGCAGGGGAAGGTTAGGTGGCTATGCGAGAAGAGATGAAAAATACTTATAAAGAACCAATCCTTTTCTTGAACTACCAGCAATCTCTATTCATCGAATCCCATTATCATCAAGTTTGAGCAGTATGGTTGAGCACACTAGAGAATTCTACAAGTTATTCTAGTCAATAAGGGTGTTGGGGTTTGAGGAGGTAATGGCAATGGGATATTGGGCTTGCCTTCCACTAGACATTTAGGATGATAAGTTTTTGACTGCACGCCATTGAGCAAAACTGCTAGTTGGCGTTACAAATCAAGGATCAAAAAAAGGCATGGTAGCATCAGAAAGGCACCTTTCAAATCCTGGATTACAAACTATTTAACAAGGTAGTGGTTCGATAGCAGACTAGATCGCTAGAGGCTAGAAAGCTTACACTGAAACTTGGCAGGCTTTAAGTGTGGGAGACAAGGCATAAAAGTAGTACGTCCAACTCAGTGATTGAGTGTTGTAGTTGGAGAATATGACAAGTACCGTTGGGCATGTATCAATGCTTTGAGGAGGATGGTGAAATCTTAGCTGATCAAGTGAACATTATTGGCATAGCTTAGCTGTTCACACAGGAGCGGCCCAATGTATTTGGGGGCCTAAGGCCGTTTTGTGTTTGAGGCCTTCCCTACAGTGGGCCGGCCTAAGGCGAATTCACAGGGGGCCTTTTTTCCCATTTTATCTTTGAGACATTTTCTGCGGTGGGCCTTCTTTGGGCCGGGGCCTTAGGCGACCGCCTCAGTTGCCTAAGGGTTGGGCCGGCCCTGTGTTCACACCATGGCTGTGTTATGGACAACATTGTTCTTTAGTGATCAACACCACGAGCATGATGAACCTTGTCTCTTAAGGCTGTTATTAGAAGTTGTCTCTGGAAGACCAAGGAGGTTCTATAGTGTTGTCTCATTTTGCAGGCTGATCATGTTGCCAATTGCAAGAGAGTTTTTGGGTGAGCATTAAATGACCTGTAATGCCAATACTGTGAGCTTAAATGACTGAATTTTGGACAAGGAAGGGCTGTAGTTGTGATTCGGGGCAACAACTATACTTTCTTTTATTTCATCTGCCTCCAAGAAGAACGAAGAGATGAGAAAAGATAGGAAGGAGAAAAGGAAGAGAAAAAATGGGGACACAAAGAGAGAGAAAGAGAAGGATCCAGTCTCCTGCACTAATCACTAGCCAACCATTTCTCTCTCATATTGGGACCTTTAAAGTCAATTTTACTTTCACTTTTTTTTTTGATGTGAATGAGATGTGTGTTACCATATCTTGTGAAGTTCCTTGGGGCTTTAATGAAGTAGACATAAGGGTGTTAAAGTTACCATAGAGGTTTTACATCTCGATACTGGTACCGTACTGGCAAGATACAATATGACATGGTACGCTCCCATATTGGCACATGGTAAAGATGCAAAATTGGAATGCCTATACTATGTGTCAATACAATACCATTGGCATTTGGAGTCCCTGTAGCATATTGGTTTTGCCCGTACGATAACTGACATAATACGGCATGCTTGAGATGGATGCTGTGGTTTGATATGTAAAACCATGGTTTCTGTTTTGCATAAATAAAAAATCTTTTTTTTTGTCAACTTCGTTTTGGTTTTGTCATTGTTGATCTCATGCTGATATATGGTCTCATGTAGCATGGCTGCATTTATTAGTGTTGCCAATATTCAACAAAATATCTAAAAAACAGATTAAATTTACTTATAATATAATTTTTCGCTGAGGGTTATAACTAGGATGTAATTGCATCAAAAAAACTAAAATAATGGATCGTAAATAATTGTAGGAGACAACTAAGGACCCATTAGATATGGAGCATGCTTTTCCAAATAGTGTGATTATGTGGCCGATCAGTGGGTGTTGGCTTACGGCTTCTGCTCCTTTTAATGCTTAAACCATAGCTAGGCTTTTCCCTTCAGGATTCATAGTACCTAAGCTGATGATGTTTGCTGTGTAAAGGCGTCCCTGTGGCAGTGTAGGCACCTGCATAAATGGATGTGATCTTGTGACCACATCTGATTGGTGTTGGGCCATACAGTGAGACACCACCAAGTGCCTCTGATAGGTCAAGCAACTTGCTTATGTGGTCCAACACCTACACATACGGACCATGTGGACAATTGCTTACAAGTCACTTCCCGTGGCAAAAGATTGACTTTAGATGTCCTTTTGAAAATTGGTAGTTTATATACTTTATATTTGGGCTAACAGGTAGGCACATTAAACTTAGTTATCAACTAAGTCGTGCATCTTTTCGCTTCTTTTTTTTTTTTTTTGATATTGTTCATCATTTAATGATTTGTATAGCATACCTAAATTTGAACATACTTAGTGATGCAGTATTTCTTTTGAAGGCTACATGCTATATTCTGCTTCAAAATAGGCTCTCAAATGAGTATAGAAGTGTAACTTAAATATTCTTACTTTTCTTTTTTAATATATTATTTCTTTTCTTACTCTATTTATATCTAGGAATTGTATTTATTTTAAATATCTTTTGAACGCCAACTTCATAGGTACCTGCATATGTACCTATATACCGTATATGCACTATAGAGTACCTCAACCAGCTAGATACTGCTGTCAGTTCTTAAAACATTATACACGTGGGAAACCAAATGGAGTTAGGCATAACCAACCATCTGTAGTCCCTTGGAATTTGGCTAATAGTTTTAATTTTACGTTCCACTTAAATGAGGATTAGTGGTGAGAATCACTATCACTATACATGTGCTCGTAACTACTTTGTCTGAGATTAGGAGTTGATTGATATGCCCAATCTACATCAACAATTCACTTTTAGTAATGACTTATTCTGACCTTATTTAGGTTTTTTAGTGTTTCGAAAATAGAAATGCAACTGCTAATTTTGCGGTTCGTTGGTGAAAGCTTGCTTTTGCTTTTTGCTTTATATTTGACTACAATTTAATTTTAGCTGCTTGTAGTAGTGATAGAGACTGCTCACTTTATTGAGATTATTAGAGTTTTGTTCATGCATGCCCTGATTAGTTTTTGGTCAGCCCCTAATTATTTTTGACTATTTGTAGCCCACAAGCCTTTTATTTGGAGAGTTATAATTAGTTGCTTAAATCTTATGACACTAATTCCCCTTCAATGTATTCCATGAACAGTTATTGGACAACTTTGAGTTGTCACCTGTCTTGAGCTTTGATATCTTTCAATTAATTGATGACAATTACCCGATTTTAGTATGTTTGAACTGGAAAATAATAAAGTCATAAATGGTAGGAGAGAATGTTGATATTATGCGTGACTTTATGATTGCATTTTCTGCAGAAAAGCAACGACTGAAATGATGTGTATGCGATGTCTTAAGGTTCAACCAGTTGGCCCAACTTGCAAGACCCCCTCATGTGATGGATTCTCAATGGCCAAATATTCTTGCATTATCTGCAAATTTTTTGATGATGAAAGGTACTTTTGAAGCTTGACTACTGTTCTCAAGGATCTTATATTGGCATGAAGAAGTGTACATGTTCATGAACTGTCTTCAACTTGATCTTTTTTAATGCTGGAGCAGTTGTTGTAATTGTTATGACTTGCTTTTTAGATTGATTGTTGCAGAAGCTCTTTAATTTTCTATATATTCATCTAGAAAATTAAAATTTGTCTCTGAATTATGGTTGATAGCCTGATAAGTGCTAGTCGATTGATTACTCTAGTTTAGTTTTTCTATTTGCAATTTGTACCACATGGATGAAGAACCTCTGTATTTCAATAAATGATTAGGATACCTTTTGCCTATCTTCCTGTCTCTCTAATGCAACCAAAGAGCAGGTCATAATAATGTAATGCGGAGCTGAAGATAGTGAAGGCAAGGAGAAAATTCTTCTACATAGTTATTGTTAATGTTTGCTTGCGGAGAGCAATAATAATGATTTAAAGCTTCCTAAAAATGTTTCCAAACCATTGGACAAACTTGATGATTGATTGGAACTGCTTTTGTTCTTAGAAATTCTGACTTAGATGAAATTGCTCTGTTTTATGCCTCTAGTATATAGACTAACCAGCTAACAACCACATCGCTTTTTTTTCATGATTACAAAAAATTCTAAATCAATCTAAATTGGCAAGGATGGTTTGGGTGAGGGATGGATTAGGATTTGTATTACATAAACTTGGGTACATATTTTAGGTGCAGTTGTGTGTCTAAGCGTGAGATCCTTCTAGTATCCAAGAATTTTTTTTTTATAAAACTTTACCTAGCTTCACACCAGGACCCATCATTAATATAGGTTAGAATGGCGACTCAATTTTTTTTTTTTTTTTTCATGTTTTCTTGTAAAATCTTGATGATTGTATCCAAATTTGGTTTTTTGTCTTATAGTTTCTGTCAGATATGAAGGTGGCCCCTATCAAAATTTGACTCTTTCCTTTCTTTTCTGTTTTTCAAGTTTAGCATAACCTTGGTGGCATTCTCCCTTCTTGTTTTAGAATTTGTTAGGCATTAATTTAAATTTTTAACCTGCACTATTTTTAATTCTAGGGTATCTATAGTCCCCCCCCCCCTCCCCCTCCCCGCCCCCCCCCAAAAAAAAGCTGAATAAACCATATTAATAATTTTTACCTATTAATATGGATTATTAATTTGATTTCGTTTATTAATATTAATAAATATTATTAATGCTAATAATTTGTTAATAAAATCATATTAATGTTAATAAATATTTTTATTAACGATTCTCTATATTAAGATCCTTCATATTTTGTGTAACTAAACCTCAGCTGGCATCTATAGACCCAATCTCCCCCAGTCCCCCGACCAAAACAAATGAAAAAAGGCCCCCAAAAAAGACAAAAAATAACTCAAAAAATGAACCAGAAAAAAAGAAAAAGGAAAAAGGAAAAAAAAACACGCTCAAACAATAATACAGGGAAGCAATAAAAACAATTAATAAACTTGGATGTCTTTCCAAAAAAAGCATACTTATGTAAAGTATCTAAAATTGCAATCTTTTGTTTCAGGACTGTGTATCACTGTCCATTTTGCAACTTGTGTCGTGTTGGAAAAGGACTTGGTGTTGACTTCTTTCACTGCATGAAATGCAATTGTTGCTTGGGAATGAAACTCGTTGAGCACAAGTGTCGGGAAAAAGGATTAGAGACAAACTGTCCCATATGTTGTGATTTTTTATTTACATCGAGTGCAGCAGTGAGAGCTCTACCCTGTGGCCATTTCATGCATTCAGCATGTTTTCAGGTACATCATTCTCAGTCCTGCTAAACTTCTTTTAGGACAGGAATTTGTTCTCATTCTGTGTGTCCATGTCTCTCGTTTCATATTAAAATTATAATGAAGTTGATTGCTTACCAGGCTTTTCTAATTTCTGTGCAGGCATATACTTGCAGTCATTACACTTGTCCGATATGTAGCAAATCGTTGGGAGATATGGCGGTAAGATATCATTATTTCTTGTACCTTATTCAGGAAAAGCATAATTACTTTGTGCCCAAGTAGTTTCAAAGTCT
This sequence comes from Phoenix dactylifera, assembly GCF_009389715.1. NCBI lineage: Eukaryota > Viridiplantae > Streptophyta > Magnoliopsida > Arecales > Arecaceae > Phoenix > Phoenix dactylifera. Next base: position 20,192,113 of record NC_052395.1, on the reverse strand, counting down.
TTATCTTATATTGGATGGACTGCAGGGGTTGAAGGTTAGGCCTGTCCCAGGTCGGCCCTTCTTAGGACCCTGGATTGCCAGGACGATAACTGGGCAATAACCCTTTTAAAGAAGGGATATGGTCCTTTAGAGGATGTGATCTTTAGTTCCTTTTTTTTTGATACCCCATAAAATAGAAAAAGATATTTCGGACTGGCTGGTGTTGTATTCCATGCATGCACGCGCACTTTTGCATTTGAGCAGGAAACATTGCAATTTTTTATTGCACGATACTTGTATTGTTTTTGCGTGTTCAGATGTTCATGTTAAATCACCAAGATGGGCTGTTGTTAATAGAGCACTCAGGTACTTTATTTTTCCAGTGACAAGATACACAACCTTGATGAATTCTTCAGATATATGATTGGTAGCAAATTTGTATAGCTGCACTTCTCAAATTTGCTAGCATCTCTCACTTTTCTGGCACATCAAGGCAGGAAATTTAATCATGTTCTTAGATTTTGGTCTTGTTTTTGCGTGATGCCTTGAATCCTAGTGCTTATTGCTTACGACATAATAGCAATAATTATAATATAATCAACATTTTAACATTATTAATATCTGTCTCAGGTTCACTTAAAACTTACATCAAACCTAACTATCAGCTTGAACCACTTCACTTATATGGGCCCGCATGAGATTGGGATATATTTGTGGTTTCAGCATGCTCCGAAAGCTCATATATGTAACCATACAATAACAAGGAGACTGTATATTCAGCCACACAGTGATAAGTGGACCTTTTCAGCCCATATACATATGACCTTATATAGGCAATGTGGTGTGTTCAAGGAACCATATATGCATATGCTGGTGGATAAGCGGTATTATGCGCCGCATTTTAAAGCACCAATCAAATTGCATCCCTTTGTTAAGGAACTTTTTGAAAAATAATTGATGAAGGGCTATTTTTATTCAAAAACTTGTGAGTTCTAATGTTGATAGGTTTGATGTGCCTTTCTAGGATTCTTTTTTTTCCTCCCCTTTTGTAATTCTGTACACCTAATGCGAGGGTCTGAGTAGAATCTAGCTATAGTATGCACCAACTCAAATTATAACTCTGGCATTTTTTTTTCCCCCTTCCTTTATAGTGGTTGAGATATAAAATTACTAATGTATTTATTCAGGTTTATTTTGGCATGCTTGATGCCTTGTTAGCTGCTGAAGATCTTCCCGAAGAGTATAGAGATCGATGTCAGGTGTGTTTTCATCATAATATTTCTATTTTTTTCATGACAGGTAATTGCCAATGGCTAAATAATTACAAATTGTATTTCAGGATGTACTATGCAATGACTGTGATAAAAAGGGGACGTCACGCTTCCACTGGCTATACCACAAATGCAGTTGTTGTGGTTCATATAATACAAGGGTAATCAAGGCTGATTCTTCCACTTGCTCCACATCAAATTAGCGAGGGGGTTTGCCTTCCTTTTCTTTGAAGTTTTTGACCAGGTGTAAATAATATTGATATACCAACTATGTGTAGTTTTTTTCTGTAACGTACGCGCCAGTTCATAGCCAATTCATTTTTTAAACGAATTTAGAGAATACAGGGCTGTTGGACTGTCACATCAACAAGCTGCATGTTTTTTACAATAAGATCAATAAACAAAATTTACTACTCAGAACTTTGAGCTTAACCCCTGTTTCCCTTCTATGCTCTTAAGGGGGCTTGGCCTCGACTTCCAGGCTCGTTGCTCCCGAATTCACCCTCTTCACATTCCCCCATAAGAAAGTTGCAGTGGCAAGAGTAAATTGAATGCAGGTTGGAGCTGTTACCGGAGCGTACTGAAATTGTGAGAATTGCCTGAGTCTGCCTCTGAAGAACTGGTGCGGTAAACCTGAATCTTGACAGGTATGTTGACTTTTAATACGTAGAAGAGACACAACAATCGCTTTTGACACAACAATTCACTAGTCACTGTTTTGGCCTTGCGAAAAAAAAAAAAGAAAAAAGGAAAAGAAAACGAACACAGACCACTTCAAGGCTTTACTAGTGAATGCGTGAGAAGCACATCTTGAGAGCCAATAGTGGAGCGTCTGTGCTTATCGTGACGGCAAGGTGGCAAAAGTGATGAGAAGGGGAGGAGCAAAGCTGACAAATGGAAACTCCCTTCTCTTTTTATTCCTATTCAGTTGCTCCTTTTTACTTACTGTGGGATGAGCTATGCAGAGGCATAACAGTTTTAAGCAAAACCGATTTATATTGATCTTAAAAAAAATAATTGATATAAAAGTTGGAAATGGTCAAAAAAGGTGAAAGGTACAGGGGGGCTTGAGGCTTATTACACCAGTCATTTGTATTTACACTTCAATTCTTTTTCCAACTTTCTGGATCTCTTGTTTCATCATCAGAGATTCACAAGAACATTGTTCAAACTTTTTGAGGGCACCAACGTGGATGAGAAGGCTTTGTTAGTCATAAATAATAACATGCTAAGATTTAGAATTACAATAATATCGTATTCAAGTTTGATAAATATACCTACGGAATACATATTGAATACGTTCTTCAATTACCTGGAATAATAGCGGCTGGATCTTCTTTTCCTTACTCCTCACAAAAGATAGCCGTTAATGGGGCAAGCTATCAACCATATGGAGAGGAGAGGGGACCTAGCCTATATATAGAAAACATAGAGGAGCCTTCCATTAAAAGCTCCAAAATCCTAATTGGATTTTTTGACCTACATACCAAAATTACCACAATAAATAGGACTCAATCCTATACATCCAAGGTGCATAAAACCCATAAACAAAATAATCACACATCATATTGGGCTTAACCATAGTACCATTCTGAGCCATACGTCTAACCCGTTTTATAAAACAAAAATACGCAATCAGTGTAAGCCCATATTTTGAAATTATTCTAACATTTTTCCACTTGGGCGAACACGGATTGTCATATTAATTTTAAAAAAAAACTTTGTTTTGAAAACGACTCTCTGGTTAGACTACAAAAGTGGCCACACATATAGCTCAAATGATAATCACCTTGGATACATGATCTGGTCCAACAAGAACATCAACATTGAACATGGAAGTCGTTACACCATTTAATCGATGTAAGACCACTCCATAGCTACAAACGCTAACATCCTTATCGACATGGATCCCCATCCTCCAACCAATGTGGTAGTATGTAGTATGAACTTAGTACCAAAATGTAATCAAAAGTGTGCTAATTCATATCGGTCCTCATAAATGCTTCAAAAGAAGCCATATGTCTCAAAAGAGACTCATATCATGTCTTTATGCATTATATCTTGAGATCAAAATGATATCATAATAAAAGACATATGTGAAATGCATGCTCAAACATAATTATAATTTCTGTGCACAAAATACAGAATTATAAATAGAAAGATAAATATTATTATTATTGGAAGAGGCTGTACCTGAAGCATATGGGTTGCCTACGTACCTCGTAAAGATGATCAAGCCAAAACGTAGTTCTTTTACATAAATAACTCCCGCTAACCCAAAATATCAAAAGTTTCCATAATGCCCATATTTGTAATATGTATCTTAAAGGCTTTCGGTGCGAGTCCTTTAGTCAATGGGTCTACAATCATTGTCTCTGTATTTATATGCTATATTTTTGTCTGCCCTTCTTTAACTTTATCTCTGATTACCAAGTACTTGATGTCTATATACTTAGAGCCACCAGAACTCTTGTTATTCTTTGAAAAGAACACGACTGCACTATTATCACAGTAGATGGTAATTGGTCTCGAGATGGAAACAACAACTTTCAGTCCAGAAATAAAATTCCTTAACAAAATGGCTTGGACTGTAGCTCCATAACATGCCACAAATTCAGCCTGCATAGTAGAAGAAGCCACTAGAGTTTGCTTAACGCTTTTTCAAGAAATAGCACCACCAGCCATCATAAAAACATAACCTGAAGTTGACTTCAGATCATCTTGACATCCTGCAAAATTAGAATCTGAGTAGCCTACCACCTCAAGATGATCTGTACGCTGAAAGGTAAGCATATAACCTTCAGTCCTTTTCAAATATCTCATAACTTTCTTAGCTACTTTACAATGCTCTTGTCCTGGATTCGATTGAAATCTACGAAGGACACTTACTGCATAGGCTATGTCAGGTCTAGTGCAAACTTGAGCATACATCAAGCTCCCTACAGCACTTGCATAGGGTATGTTCTTCAAAGATTCTCTTTCAAGTTCATTTCTTGGACACTGGGCTTTGCTAAACTTATCCCCTTTTACTATAGGTACATCACCGGGTGCACAGTTTTGCATATTGAACCTCTCTAGGATGCATCGTATGTATGTCTTCTGTGAAAGTCCCAACAAGCCACGATCTCTATTACGCTGTATCTCAATTCCAAGTCCAAAAGAAGCTTCTCCAAGATCTTTCATTTCAAAATTAGCAGATAACATTTTCTTTGTCTCATGAAGTAATCCTAGGTCACTGCTGGCAAGTAAAATATCATCCACATACAAAACAAGAAAAATGAATTTTCTCCCACTGATCTTGAGATAAATGCATTGGTCCACTGTATTTTCAACAAAACCAAGAGAAGTCACAACTTCATCAAATTTCAAATACCATTATTGGGATGCTTGCTTGAGCCCATATATGAATTTCTTCAACTTACACACCAAATTTTTCTTTTCCTCTACGACAAAACCTTCATGTTGCCTCATGTAAACTTCTTTATAGAGATCTCCATTTTAAAATGCTGTCTTAACATCCATTTGATGAAGCTCCAAATTATAGTGTGCTACAAGTGCCATGATAATTCTAAAGGAAACCTTGGATGAAACCGGTGAAAAAGTCTCATTATAGTCAATGTCCTCTTGCTGAGTGAACCCTTTGGCAACCAGTCTAGCCTTTTGTCGTTCAACATCCCCTTTTGAGTCTAACTTGGATTTATAAACCCATTTGCAACCTATGGCCTTAACATGTGGTGGAAGTTCAACAAGTTTCCAAACTCTATTTCTCTTCATAGAAAGCTTTTCATCTTCCATGGCATTCAGCCAGTTATCTGAATCAGGTCTTGTTAATGCTTCATTAAAAAAAACAGGATCAATATTATGCCCAATATTAAAATCACTCTCCAGTAAGTAGACAATATAGTCATTAGGCAAGGCATACCTTCTTTCCCTTTGTGATCTCCTAACTTGTGGTTCAGAAAATGACTCTGCTGGTGTTGGAGAAGGAACGTGAAGTTCTTCTTGATGCTCAGGTTCTTCATTAACTGTTGCAATTGGCTGAGAAATAACTTTTTCTTGTACAATGGAAATCGGAACCACAACTTGATCCGGTTCAGCAAAAATTTTATTTAACACAGAACTTTCACTATTACCAACATCATTTTCTAAAAATTTCGCCGTAATGGACTCAACGATTCTAGTGCCCAATGAAAAAACCAGGTGTGGATTTGGGGTCTAATTTCTTTTCAGAAGGATTATAAATCCTAACCTCAGCTGGGCAGCCCCAAACTCTAAAATGGGCTAAACTGGATTTACGATTTGTCCACAATTCAAAAGGAGTTTTCTCAACAGCTTTACTAAGAACCCTGTTCAGAATGTACATGGCAGATTTTAATGCTTCACCCTATAAGAATTCTGGCAAATTTGTTCTACTCATCATACTCTTGACCATATCCTTTAGAGTTCGATTACGCCTTTCAGAAACATCATTTTGCTCAGGTGTTCCTGGCATTGTGTATTGAGGGACTATCCCATTTTGTTGTAAAAATCTTGCAAAATCACTCATGTTCTGATCAGACTCGTCATACTTACCATACTATTCACCACCACGGTCAGATCTCATAACTTTAATACTTTTCCCACATTGTTTTTCAACTTTCATTTTAAATATCTTGAATTTTTCAAGAGCGAAGGATTTATCATTAATTAAGTAAACATAACCATAACGCGAGAAATCATCAATGAAGGTTATGAAATATTTGTTCCCACATATAGTAGAAGGTAACGGTCCACTAATATCGGTGTGAATTAGATCCAAAAGACCATCGCTTCTAGTGGATCCCTTTCTTGTAGTTTTAGTTAGCTTTTCCCTTATGCAATCTATGCAAGTGTCAAAATCCGAAAAATTCAGAGAAGGTAGAATCTCAACTTTCATCAATCTCTCAATTCAATCTCTTGAAATGTGCCCTAAACACTTATGCCATAATATAGAGAATGATTCACTAATTAAAGCCCTTTTCTTTCCAACTTCAGTAACACAAGAGACTTCATCAACTGGAGCCAAATTCAATTTGTACAAACCATCACACAAAATGCCATGTCCAACCATACGAGAGTAATAAAATAGTTCAATCATTCCATTACTAAATTTAAAAAAAAAATCCAGATTGATCAAGCTTTGACATAAAAATTAAATTCCGTCTTATCGTCAGTACAAAAAATATATTTTCCAAAACAAGAGAAAAACTAGACTCCAAGGATAACTTCACTGCTCCTATAAACTCAACTTTAACTTGAACTCCATTTCCAACGCATATGTTCATTTCATTCTCACTTGGCCTCCGTCTCCTTATTAATTCCTGTAAGGAATTAGTGATATGAATACTTGCACCAGAGTCTATCCACTAAGAATTTAAAGGTACATCTACCAAATAAGACTCAAAATAAACCAAAGCCAAGAAGATACCTAATGAAGTCTTCTTCTTCTCCAACCAAGCCTTAAACTTAAAGCAATCCTTCAGCTAATAACCCTTCTTTTTGCAGAATTTACATTTGTCATTCTTCTTCATAGTTCCTTTAGGACCACTAGAAGTCTGCCCACCAGACCCTTTGTTCTGCTGATTGTAGTGAGGTTTGTTGCCCTTATGGAACTTACCCTTACGATTATGAGAAGACCTCTTGTTCTGAGAAGGCTGATGGGTCAGTTGCACAGTTTCAACAGTCTCACGACGTATTCTATACTCCTCTTGGGCACACATAGTAATCAAATCATTCAAATCCCATTTGTCACGCTAGGCATTATAAGCAACCTTAAGCTGATTAAACTGGCTAGGAAGGCTATTAAGAATATGATAGACAAGAAAAGGCTTTGTAATGGAAACTTTGAGGGCTTCCAATTTAGAACTTATGTGCAGCATTTTCATGATGTACTCCCTAACTCCACAAACACCATCATATTTCATATTCATAAATTTATCCATTAGGTCCCCAGTCTCAGCTTTATCGGACTCAACAAATCGCTGTCCTATAGCATCCAAAAAATTCTTAGCATTGTCATGGTTCGGTATAGCACCCATAATAATCAAATATGGAATGTTTGATAATCTTCAAATATAGCCTGTTAGCTCTTTCCCATTTGACATACTCAGCCTTGTATTCGATAGTGCTCTTATCTGTTGGTTTCGAAGGTTGCTCCTCCAAAGCAAAATCTAAGCCCAAGAGACCCAGTGCTATTTTTATGTCTCGTTTCCATCTCACATAATTATTTCTAGTCAAGGTTTCAACGGCAGACAATTGGCTTGATAGGGAAGAGGCATTCAAAACTGCGGAAACAACATATTTTATTTAATATCATCCAAAAGTGATGCATGCAATCAATGGATGATAACATATCTATCTAATCAATTTGGGCTATTAATTAGATAGTCCGTAATCAACTTGAAAAACATATAAGTCTAATTACGGTAAGAGCCTCGGTGCATCATTGTAGAGTCGCCTTTGGGCTAACAACACAACACGCTATAAGGTACTCTTAAGACATATCATGAAGCTAATTAACAAAATCACATCAGCTTTCGAAACACCATCACCTTTGGGCAGAAGAATGATTCTAGGCTCATGCAATCCCATTTATCACTTCATGTCTTTTTTCCAAATCATCATACACAATAACACCTTCGGGCAAGATATTGCATTCAAAGATTTGGCAAAATGCAATGCTACCCTTTTTTTTTGAGAAAATCAAATAAATATCAGTGAGTGTGCCACTTTGGTGACTACCACCCACTTTAAATTCAAAATATTCTCTTAATGGGAAAATAAGGATAGTCTTTATGCCCAACAATTTTCAATCACAAAAAAAATAGTTTATGTGACAAAAACATAATCATCAAATATGCTTCAAACATAATCAAAAATACATGTGATTGATTAAACATAGATGTTAATTACAAAAGGCATATATGGCAGCAACAAATGTCCAAAATTTAACAATTTATTAATTTAACACCTCAATAATTAATATGCATGAGGGCTTTGATTCAGATTATTCAATATTTAAATAACAATTAAATGGATTGCTAACTCTTAGCCCCAGGCCCAAAACCCATTATGGTTCATTAAATAAAATTTGGCTGGTTATATAAAAGAGCCCAACCTGCAACCATGGACCTATTTGGATTGGGCTTCACAAAACCCAAGCCCAATCTAAAGAAAACCTAAGCAATTTTTCTCCCTATCTTCTTCCTCCAGCCGCCGCCTTCCCTTTTTTTTTTTGTTTTGGGATCGAAGCAACCCGTGGCTGCCTCCCATGGCAGCCACGGCGCCGGCCACCACCCGTGGCCGGCGACCCCGCCGGGCCGCCGCAACGCCATGAGACGCACGACCGGCCATGGGGTGGCCGGGAGAAGGCCCCCACGACCGAGCCTGGCGGCGTCGCCGCGAGGCCCCACGGCCTGCGGCCGGCCGTGGGCCGGCTTGGGACGCGCCCGCGGCCCGCAGCTGCGGCGGCGTCCGCCTGCTGTGGCGCCGTGGGGCGGCCGTCCGCCCGCGGTGGTGGCGGGCGAGCCGCCTCGGCCTCCTTTCGCCGCCGTCGCACGGCACAGAGGCACCGGCCCCTTGCCATCCTTCATCTTCTTCTTCTTTCCCATGAAGAGGGGGTTTGTAAAACGGGAAGAAGATGAAGGATGTCTGCGGGAGAAGATGAAGCTTACGGGAAGGAAAAGAAAAAAGATAAACAGTGAAACCTTCTCCTTTTTTTTTTAATCCGAAAATCATATCCAATCACATTTTATGCAAATCTAAAATAAAATCAAATCAGATATTTGATTATCAATGGGAGATCGGTTGATGCAGGAGATCCATTCACCAATGCATAAAATTAATCCATAAATCTAGACAAAATAATAATGATATATGAAGGATTCTAATCCTAGCATGGAGGCTCTGATACCAATTGTTAGTCATAAATAATAACATGCTAAGATTTAGAATCACAATAATACCGTATTCAAGTTTGAGAAATATACCTGCGGAAGACATATTGAATACGTTCTTCAATCACCTGGAATAATAGCGGCTGGATCTTCCCTTCTTTGCTCTTTACAAAAGATAGCCATCAATGGGGCAAGCTATCAACCATATGGAGAGGAGAGGGGGACCTAGCCTATATATAGAAAATATAGAGGAGCCTTCCCATTAAAAGCTCTAAAATCCTAATTGGGTTTCCTGGCCTACATACCAAAATTACCACAATAAATATGACTCAATCCTATACATTCAAGGTTCACAAAACCCATAAACAAAATGATCACACATCATATTAGGCTTAACCATAGTACCATTCTGAGCCATACGTCTAATCCGTTTTATAAAACAAAAATATGCAATCAATGTAAGCTCATATTTTGAAATTATTCTAACGGGCTTTTCACCTATTGCTTGTAGAATCCTACATAGACCAAAGCTTGGGGCAAGTCTCGGAACGAAAAGGCACGAGAGAATAAGGGTATGATATTTCGTTGCTTTTGAAGCTTGGTTTGTCAAGAAAAGCAGTCGTGGGTAAAATGAAGGAAGAAATACCTATCTTTCGACTGATTAAAACTAGACTGCAGTCCGAAACGAGAGGATTTGTCTTAATTTAGATGTCCCAATTTCAACAACAAGTAGAGCAATTATATTGTATCACGACCATTTTGATGGCAATACTATCGATGTCTTCAAGCAAAACATACCTCCGAGCTGGCCTTCCAACGAGATTACACGTCCTCTGGCATTATGACCTTTCAGGTTGAGTCTTTGTTCGTGAGCTTTAGCTCACCTTCGAGACACGAAGTTGAGCTTGCTGGAAAAATCCTAACATTTCTTTGCCTATGTAAAACTGTTGGCGAGAAGAGAGGGATTTGGGTGTGATTTATGGCGGATTTGGTAACAGAAATTTGATAAGGCTCCTAATTAAGAGAGGTGTTTGAATTAGATGCGGTTGTTATAGAGAGTTTTTCTCCTACGATTGTTTGCCTTGTTTGGACCCTCCTTCTATTGTTGCCTTTGGCCTTTATATGGGTCTTTGCTGGTGTATTCTTTGTTAATGTAGTCAATAAAAAGATCTCATCTCTTTTCTCCTGTGGACGTAGGCTTTCGAGCCGAACCACATAAAAAATTGTTTGTTCTCTATTCCACTCTTTGTTTCACCATGGTATTAGAGCAGGAAGAAGGCAAGGTCGACACCATTGGTTTGAGTTATTTGTCGATCTAGTTTTTGCACCAAAGGTTATCCGAGTAAGTGTTTCTTTTAGATCATTTTTTTTTCTGATCTGATTGTGTTTCCTCTCCTTATCAAAGGGAGAATCTGATCTTAATCCTAGTTGGAAGCTATCAACTGTTCTGTTGAATGGTATTAACTATATATCTTGGTCTCGTGCTGTGACGCTGTCTCTTGGGGGCAAGAGAAAGTTGGGTTTCATTGATGGTAAAACTACCTATCCTGCAAAAACTAATCCGAAATTTGAAGAGTGGATATGTAATGATCAACTCATTAGATCATGGCTTCTCAATTCTATGGAGCCACAAATTGCTGATATCTTTACCTTTTCCGAGTCAGCAAAGGAATTATGGGATTCATTTTCAGATCTGTATGGTAATCAAAATAATGTTGCTCGCATCTTTGAATTAAAGCAGGAGATTGCTGCAGCAGACTAAGGTGACAAAACCTTCATCGAACATCTTGGGGGTCTTAAGAAAATGTGGGATGAGCTTGACATGTATCGCCCACCTACTACTGATGTGAAGACTCTTCTGAAACGAGCGGAAGAGGACAAAATTTTTTCACTGCTGAGTAGCTTGAAGCCAGAATATGAGAATCTCAGAAGTAACATACTCATAAATCCCTCACTTCCATCATTGTCTAATGTGTGCTCAACTATTCAAAGAGAAGAGACTCGAAAAAAGGTTATGAGTAGCGATATGAAATCAACATCAGATAGAATTGAATCCAGTGCCTTTCTATCTGAGAAATATGAAAAGAAGAAGGTCTCCAGCAGTGCAAAAGAAAATAATTATAAGAATAAAACTAGGAGAAAATTTTTTCTTGTGAACATTGTGGAAAAAAATGGCACACCAAGGACTATTATTGGGATCTTCATCCTCATCTCAGGCCTAATCCTGGTAGCACTAATAAAAAGGAGCAAGCAGCAGCTGTAGATACATCGATCTCTATACAACATTTAAGTCACCTTCTTCAACAACTCGGTAAGTCCCAGATTCCTCCACTCATGTGTCAGGTAACCTTCAAGCTCTCTTTAGTTCTTCTAGTGTCAATACATGGATCGTTGATTCTGGAGTGACAAATCATATGGCCAACGATTCTACTTATTTGCTTGATTTCTCTGATAATTCCAACAATCATGTTGTTTCTGTTGCTAATGGGACCACAGTTTCAGTTTTGGGATTTGAAAAAATTAACTTATTCTCTAGCTCTCCTAGTTCAAATGTTCTATTTGGTCCTTCATTTCCGTCACAACTCCTTTCGGTTGGAAAAATTACACACTCACTAAATTGCAATGTTATTTTTTCTCCCATTGTTGTTACCTTTTAGGATCGAACATCAGGGAGGGAGATTGGTGAGGGAGTTTATTCTTATGGTCTCTACTTATTCAAATCATCTGACAGAGCATGTCACACTAGAGGTTTGACAGAAAGTCATGTTTTGCATCAATGGCTTGGACATCCATCCAACCGTATTCTGTCTTGTCTTTTTCCTTCATTACTCATTGAGTCCTCTACTTGCAATGTTTGTCAGTTATCTAAGCAGACTCGTTTACCTTTTAGTAATTCAAAGTCTTTGACTGCTGACTTCTTTGAATTAATTCATTCTGATTTATGGGTCCTGCACCTATTGATTCTTGTGATGGCTATAAATACTTTGTGTTGTTTATTGATGATCGATCCCGTGCTACCTGGATATACTTATTGAAATTTAAAAGTGATGTGTGCTCTGTTTTTAAAGAATTTCATAGCATGGTGATCAATCAATTTGGTGCTAAAGTGAAATTTTTTCGTTCTGACAATAGTTCTGAGCTTGTCAAAGGTACTTTACCTGATTATTTATGCAGCCAGGGAATCATTCATCAAACAACTTGTGTCGGTACTTCACAGCGGAATGATGTTTCTGAAAGAAAAAACCGGCATATGCTAGAGATCACCCGAGCTCTTTTGTTTCAAATGAATGTTCCAAAAAAGTATTGGTCACATGGAGTTTTGACTGCAGTCTATCTAATTAATCGACTTCCTAGTCATGTTCTCGTTCAAGTCACCTTTGGAAGTTCTTTTAAACTGCAAGCTTGATATCTCCCACTTGTAGATTTTTGGCTGTGTATGTTACGTTCATCAACAGGCAATTCATCGTGATAAGCTAGATGCTCGTGCCACTCATTGTGTAGTTCTCGGGTATTCTTCTACAAAGAAAGGGTACAAGTGTTATGATCCAGTATCACGAAAGTTAGTTATTTCTTGTGATGTTCGATTTGATGAGTCTAAGCCTTTCTTTCAAGCCAAAAAGGAGGATGTGAATTTGCCACAGGGGGAGGACTTATCTAATTTGGTACCACTTCTAATAGCGAGCGTCAATCCTATGGTGACTGAGGAACAAGAATCAGAGTAGGTGCAAACTATGGCCAACGTGGAGCCTGGATCTTTGGCACTAGAGGACTCTACTCAGTCTAATGTTTTTCCTACTGAAATTATCCCACGGTGGTCAAGTAGAGAGTCGCGCCCTCTAGCTGTGATGAAAGACTTCTTTACTTATCATGCAGTATCTTATCCAATACAAGACTATGTGACATATGATAAAGTTGCTCATTCTTAAGTGCTATATCTAATGAGAATGAACCAACAAACTTTCAAGAAACCAACTCCAAGCCTGTTTGGAAACAAGCTATGAAAGAAGAACTCCGAGCTCTTGATGAGAATAAAACTTGGACTATTGTCAAGCTGCCATTGGGAAAGAAATCTGTGCGATGTCGTTGGGTATACAAGATCAAGTATAATAGTGATGGTACCATAGAACGATATAAAGCAAGACTTGTTGCTAAGTGATTTACTCAGACATATAGAGTAGACTACATATAAACTTTTGCTCCAGTTGCTAAGATGAATACTTTTTGGGTTCTTTTATCTCTTGCTGTCAATTATGGTTGGAATTTTTTTCAGATGGATGTAAAGGATGTCTTCTTACATGGCTGAGGATGATAATATTATTTTGATGATTAACACAACCAGTGAGGCCATATCAAATTAGAAATGCAAATTAACTCGATATATCATTGATAAATGACACACCCTCGATACATTCACGATACATTAGGAATATATGGTCAAAACCACTCTTAAGAATTGATAACGAGATAAAATTTGTAATAAAGAATGGTAGAAATCTCAAGAATCCATTTTGGTAAAGTTTCACATTAAAAATACCTAAAAGGGCAATTCGGTAATTTTCACTATTAAGGGTATGAAACTCTACTGTGCTATGCATCGTAATTTACTTGGAATATTATATTGTTATTTTAATATGCATAACTAACCTTCAAAGTGCAGAAAAATATGGTTAGAGTCAATCCCAATTAGTTTGGAGTCGACCATAATTAGTTTGGAGTCGACCCCGATATATTTGGCATGCCTTGGAACGAAGTGGCACGCTTTTGGAACACTTGGCACAGAGTAAGAGTCGACCCCAGAAGAGATGGAGTCGACCCTGGCACGTTTTGGAAACATTCTGGCACAGATGAACAGTAACTCGGGTCGACCCCAGAAAAGCTCGGGTTGACCCCAGCTTCAGCCACTGCAAAAAACAGTTTTCTGGAATTGACTGAGAGGGCCAACCCCAAGCTTCCTTGAGCCGACCCCAGGTGGAGCCAACCCTAGGTAGCCTTGAGCCGACCCTAAGAGACCATGAACCGACCCCAACTTCAGAACTCAAAAAAAAGATGTCTCTGGATTTCCTGAGAGGGCCGACCCCATTGTAGTAGGGGCCGACCCCAGAAAAGCTTGAGCCGACCCTAGCCTGATGAACAGTAATTTGAGCCGACCCCAGCCTGATGAACAGTAACTTGAGCCGACCCCAGATTTGCTCGGGTCGACCCCAGCACGGTTGACAGCATAACGGCTAGTTCTGCAGAATTATTTTTAAGTCCCCAACGGCTATAAACGGCTACTTTCTCTATTCCAACGGTAGGAAAGTGATCTTTGGAGGTTGGAGAAGTATTTAAAAGCCACTATTCATCAAAGGAAGGAAATCTTGGTGAGGATTTAAGTGTGCATTCAAGAGAAAAGGAAAATCCAAGAGAGTTCAATTTATTGCTTCAAGTTCAAACCCAAAAGAAGTGTGTTGAACAGAATTTAAGTGCCTTCAAGAGCTCAACCAATCCATTGAAGAGTGAAGCAATCTCAACGAAGAAAAGAAAAGCGCCTTCAAAGGGATAACATTTTTCTTTTCTTCTCGTTAGTGCATATTTGTTATATTTGCTCATTTAGGAGCTTTATACCTTTGATTTCTTATTCATTGTAAGGTTTGTTGGTGAGCCCTTAAAACCAACGGTGTAGGTTTTTGGTGAACCCGTAAAACCAACGTAGGTTGTTGGTGAGTCCGTAAAACCAACGTAGGTTGTTGGTGAGCCCGTAAAATCAACGTAGATTATTGGTGAGCCTGTAAAACCAACATAGATTATTGGTGAGCCCGTAAAACCAACGTAGGTTGTTGGTGAGCCCGTAAAACCAACGTAGGTTGTTGGTGAGCCCGTAAAATCAACGTAGATTATTGGTGATCCCAAAAAACCAAATTGTAGGATTTTTGGATTGTGAGCCCGGTAAAATAATCCAACTGTAATCCGAAGGGTTATAGTAAATTTCCAAGAGGACGCTTGGGGAGTGGACGTAGGTGCCTTGGGGTGCACCGAACCACTATACATGCTTGTGTTTGTATTGTGTTCATTTTGTGCCTCTCGCTTACTCTCTTTATTATATTGTATAGTTGCTCTAGCTTAATTTCTAAAAGTGATTTAATTGTGCTTAACTAGAGCTTAATCTCTCTTGCTTCCACCACACCTATATAATTCACATAGGCCAAACTATATACTCACTTAAGAATTAATTTGAGGCCATAAAATTTAGAAAACCTAATTCACCCTCCCTCTTGGGTTGTCACCTTGGGCAACAATAGCGATCTAGAAGAGGAAGTTTATATGAGTATTCCACCAGGACATTATCTAGTGAACAAGCCTGATCTGGCATGCAAGTTGAACAAAGCTATCTACGGTCTCAAGCAATCTCCACGAGCTTGGTACGCTAAGCTTAATCATGTGTTGATAAATATTAGGCTTAAAAGAAGCAGTGCAGATCCTTCGCTATTTGTCAAGAAAGGTTTTTTTGGCACCACTATTGTTCTTGCTTATGTGGATGACATAGTAATCACTGGAGATGATCAAGATGAAATTTCAAAACTCAAGGCTCTTCTTCATAAAAAATTTGCCATTAAAGATTTGGTGTTTTAAAATATTTTTTGGGATTAGAAGTTGCTTATTCAAATAAAGGCATCTTTCTTAATCAAAGAAAGTATGTGTTGGATTTATTACATGGAACAGAAAAATAGGAGTGAAACCTGTTGACACTCCTATTGAGAGTGGAGGCAATTTTTGTGCAGATGGTGAACTGCTATCTGATGTTGGTCAATTTCAGTGATTAGTTGGTAAACTAATCTATCTCACAATTACTCGCCCTGATATCTCTTATGCAGTGAGCTTGGTTAGTCGCTTTATGCATGCTCCACCAGTTAATCAGATGACGACTGTTAATAGAATACTGCAATACTAGAAAGGATCACCTGAAAGAGGTATATGGATGCCAAGGAACAGACACAGTTATATTAGTGCCTATACTGATGCTAATTGGGTAGGATGTCAAACGGAGAAGATCCACAATAGGGTATTGTACATTTGTGGGTGGTAACTTGGTGATATGGAAAAGTAAAAAATAGAATATTATAGTGCGTTCAAGTGCTGAAGCATAATATAGAGCTGTGGCATCCACTACGAGTGAAATTATTTAGCTTCGTGTTTTGTTACAAGATTTGGGATTTGACTCATCGCAGTCAACAAAGATGTTTTGCGATAATCAAGCTACAATTCATATTGCTTCAAATCTAGTGTTTCATGAGCGAACAAAATATATTGAGTTTGATTGCCATTTTGTTCGAGAAAATGTTCAAGCCAAAATTATCTCTACTTCCTATATTCGCAGCAATCAACAACTAGTTGATATTTTCACAAAAGGTTTACCAGTAGCCCGGTTCCAAGAGATCTTGTCTAAGTTGGGCGCTATTGATATCTTCGACCAACTTGAGGGGGAGTGTTGGCGAGAAGAGAGGGATTTGGGCGTAATTTATGGTGGATTTGGTAAGGCTCCTAATTAGGAGATGTGTTTGAATTAAATATGGTTGTTATGGTGAGTTTTTCTCCTAGGATTGTTTGAACAGGACAACCCTATCAATCCTTATATTACTTGAAAATCTCCTCTTTTGCATGAAGAGGCCAAAAAGGACCGAGTCCTCTCTGGCTTTCCATGAAATTTTTTATTTGCATTCAAATTGATTGAGAGAACAGGCATCACTGGAATAAATAGGAAGCATAATCTTGATAAGAACAGATGATGCAATTTTGATGACCGCACCAAACTCTATTGTTAAGGCTATCTCTAGTAGAGTCCATTATTCCCATTGGTACAAAAAATTTACTTCGATTGCATAGCCTAACCCGTGTCCCCTTTTTTTGAGAAACCTACAGACTGATTTAAATAAGAAAACGCTATAGATTCCAGTTTAGTAAGAGATATTTCAACTACTTGGTTTAGATTCAGGAAACTACAACAAAATGTGATACATCACTCAGTTATGATAACTACTAGCGAGAGAGAGAGAAAAAAAAAAAGCAGCATTTGACAACTCCAGAAAGCAGCAACTTTCAATGCAAAAAAGCTGCAATGCTCCTTCCAAATCCACAAAAACTCCTATGAACAATTCCTCTACAAAACCCGAAACACCACCTCGTTTGTACATGATGCTTTTGCCCACACATGGTCGTATACAAAGTACAGCTCACAAGTCTGCATCTAATACACTGCAGTATGCTCCTTAAGAAGCTTTTAGCATTCCAATGTCTCAATTCAGCACAAACAAAAATCTATCACTGTCTCATCAATCAGTACCTGGAGTACGTCACCCTCAATCTGCATACAAATTTCAAATGCTTCGATTTTGAACTCTGTCCATTTTCCGGTTGAAAGGTTCATATCCTTCTCAATCAGCTCATCTAAAGTCTTCCCAGCGGAACGTGTCCATCCTGTTATCTCCTTCTCAACCTCTTTTGCCAACCTATCTGTGCCTAAAAACAATGGGAGAATCGACCATGCCTTGTAACCAGAACTACAGAGGCAGCTGTATTTAGAATCCAAGCACTCTATCATGCAGTCAAAATGAAGCCGCCTAAGTGAACTCCCCTCTTTATTCTCTGTGAAACCAGAACTACATTTTGAACTAATATGAGAAGCATCTATCATAGCTTCTGCCATATCGTGAAGAAACAAATCCATGGACAAGTTTTCTGCCGCATTTGACCCAAACGAGGAACTGCTCTCAAACAGTAATCCAGCATTGGAAATAGCATCGATGTAATACCCGAGCTTACTGTCCTTGAGTTCAGGTTTACAGGAATAGATACTATGCATGGTTGAAATATTGTCAACCGGGCAGGCAGTGTTGTCAGTATCAAAATTCCCAATATTAGTGGAAGATGCAGAGTCTAAAAGATCACTTTCTCGATCCAACGCTTGTATCTTGCTGCAGGAGCTTACAGTGGAGTCTGGCTTGCATCCTGAAGTAAAAGTCATACAAAAATAATTGAATAGGATTGTAAATTACGAAGGCAGAAATCAACTCAAACAGACTTGAAATCATATAAAAATGCAGGATCGGGGAATCAAAAAAAAGCAAGGATGCGATGGTTCTAGTAATGAAATGGATGCAGTGTGTACAAAAGAAAAACAAATAAAATGTTGAAATTATCAAATTGTGTAAGTTTCATTGAAGCATAAACCAGGCAAATGATAGTTATTGTTGTGTCCACCAAAAGAAAAAAATTGTTGTGCACCAAACAAGAAAATACTAACGAAAAAAAGAGGGACGGGGCTGTTTAAACAACAAGGAACATGGTCATGGTTCACTGTTTTGGCAAAGGTAGAAGTGATTTTCACACCTGAGCAGCCACTGGGACTCCAAGAATAGCAACTGTCATTTGAGAAAGAAGCTTCAAGAATTGATATTGGGCTAGGATGATCACCATCACTGGCGGTATATGCCATGGATATCCCTGTTTTTGCCCCTGCCTGAAGAGATCGACAACAAAACTACAGTCACCAGAAAGCCTTTCAATTAATACCTTTTGGGGAAAAAATGTTGATTTCCATATGGCTAGAGGCCACTAACTGCCATCCATCACAACATACGCACTGTAAAAATGCATACAAAGCAAAAACCACTGTGCTAGTAAACGATACGAAAATGCATGATATATGGATGCATCATTGCTGAATGCCAATACTGAAGAAGGGCCCCACGGACATGCACCGATGTTACCTGGGCAAGTGACACGGTTGTAAAATGTCTAGGTATCTAGAAGAGTTGGAAGGAAACCTTTAGAGAAGTGGCCACAGGGACACATCCATATTTAATAGATGTGTTTGTAAATTTATATAGATATATGTGAATAATGAATAATTAGTTGGGTGGTTTCTCAATTTGATAAGAGTTTGAAGAGGTGGAACATCAAAATCTTCAGACAACTGACCAGGGAGGCTACTGTAGAGTGGAATGAGTTTGCGACCATGTTATCTCAAAAAGCTCCGAGTAACAGAAAGACATGGTTATTGGAAGGAAAGAAGGGATTGGAGATACAACTGCAAGGATCTCCATAATTTCATCAGCTGCGGTGGAGTCCAGTTGCCTTTCTTCAATTCTCGTTGGAAAACAAATGAACAGGAAAAGACTAAAGTGTTTATGCGGATCGTGTTAAACAATAAATCAAAAATGAAGGAGAACTTGCTAAAGAAGGGTCTACATTGTATACTTTGTGGTAATGACAGAGAGATAAATAATCATCTTTTTCTTAGATGCCCCTTTACAAGTGCAACTTGGTCCTTTCTTAGATGAATGCATGCTACAGTTCAATCACTCTGGACTACGTGGACGAAGAAAAGAATCCCCTGACAATAGTTGGTAGTTCTTCCAAAGGAGGAGCTCGATTAGCGTCTAGCTTGGGATCAATTAAATTTTGCAATCTGCCTGGGAGTTTGGGGAGAGAGAGGGAGAGGAACAATGGAATCGTCCTTCAAAAGAACAGTTACATATAAGATGTTATCAGAGCTGTGATGGACCAACCACTGTGTAATAAGAAGACTTCAGCAGTTCACCATGCTCCAAAACCTCATAGATCCTTACGCTAGAAGTCGAAAAGTGCTTATTTCCTTAGCTTTGTTCTGCGGGAGTTGAAGTTATGGAATTTAATTTTTTTTCCCCGCTTTTAGTATAATCAATACATTTTAATTTTCTTCTTGTCATTTTATTTTAATAAATTAGGTCAAGTTTCCTCCCCTTTTCTGCAATGAATAATTAGTTGAACCCATTGCATTGCAGTTTGGTAGGATTTGCGAAAACTTTGCTAGTTATACTTGAAAACTTCTAAGTAGATGTGTCATGACTTCATAAATGACTGTGATGATGTCATGATTGTTAATTTGAAGTTTCAAGAAGTTTGGTGTCAGGTGTCCAGATATGCCCA
Organism: Phoenix dactylifera; assembly: GCF_009389715.1. Classification (NCBI taxonomy): domain Eukaryota; kingdom Viridiplantae; phylum Streptophyta; class Magnoliopsida; order Arecales; family Arecaceae; genus Phoenix; species Phoenix dactylifera. Next base: position 20,172,006 of record NC_052395.1, on the reverse strand, counting down.
AATTTTAAAGTGTCCCAGTAACACTAACTTATGAACACCATCTCTATCTGCTTGACTGTTCAACCAGATTAACAAATTTTAGAGTTAACGCTGTTACATTAATAATGTCAAAGCATGATTAACCAGAATGCCCCTGTGCCACTGAGTATAACTATATATTGAATGTGGCTAACGAGAGCTACTAATAAAACCTACAAAGTACAAGATTATGATGATGTGGTATAAAAGAGGTCACCATCCACTGCAGATTAGATGAAGAAACTTTCTAGAAAGTAGTCAAAATAGTTAATTAGGCTAGTTGTTAACATGCATTTCATGAAAGGAGTCAAAAGGTAATAACCGGCCATCAAATTGAAAGGAGAGATAAGCTGCTCATGACTTCTATAAAAAGCTACCTGCCATACTCTTTTGAGAAGGTTTTAAGCAAGTTTGAACTATCAATCTTAATCCTTCCCTCATTCCCTACTTAACAGTATCAATGTCCTTCTAATCTCGCTTTATGAGAACCATAACATATATCAAAAACTCAGTAGGTATAATGCAAGTAAGCACAAGCTTCTTTGATTCCATCCCAACAAAACAACATAAAATCTATATCATAAAATCTAGATAACATAAAATCTAGATGACATTTAACATGTCGGCTTGTCTGACTACTTAATACTAGAAATCATAAAGTCTAGATCATAAGATCTAGATAATGTTAAATAACATTTAGCACTTTCATAGTAGATATAATGCAAGTAAACTACTTAATAGTCATTTAACATGTCATACACAATAACATAGAATCTAGATCATACTCAAAATAAAGTGTTGTTTGATTGCAACTATACTACATAAATTAAGCTCCCTTGGCTTCATCCCATATCCATGCTAAACAGAACTAAGATATTGTCCAGATCAAGGAGAATGAACACTACCTTTAGAAAACTTGAACCATCCATCAAAACAATGCAAATCTAAAAGGACTGATGCAAGTACAAAAGAAAGCTGACCTGAAAGTTTTTATTGATAGTAGGTGTGTCACCATGAGAATTGGCATCATTAGACAAGTCAGTGCAGTCATAACACGAATTATCTTTTGGGCCCAACCTACTTGGCAATCCATCACCATTTCTCTGAGGTGGGCGAGATCCATTTTTAAGGGCAGATATCAGCTCTTCAAAAACAGATGCGGGAGATCTTCGTGGAAGAGCACCCCCTGTTTGTAACCCATCTTGGACCAAAGACTCTCTGATTTGTCCTAGAAGAGCAACCAGTGGAACCTCTCCTTGGGTCATTCCTTTCTGAGATGAGAAGTTTCCTGTTTCTGCATCTGCTACTCTTTTTTCTGCATCTGATACCAACTTTCTCGAACTAGAAGCATCATGAACAAGTTCTTTAACACCCCTTCTCTTCCCTACCATATTTCTGTGGGTGGAAGACCTAGAACCTTGTCTCATCGGTGAAGTGAAAGAAACTATACCTGCATTCCCGCCTCTGCTACCAACTTGCACCTGTTTCCATGACTCAATTTTGGTATTGTTTTTATTGATGGAACGATTAACCATAACCCTTGTCGCTGTTTCATTAATCAAGTCACGTCTGGCACTTCTTTGCTTCATTGACCTTACGTTAACCATTCCTGCATTTCCAATCTGAGAGTTACCCACCAGTCTTCTTTTCTGAGCAACGTTCTTCTTTTCCAAATCATTCCTTTCCATTTCCATTCTATTTCTCTCCAAAACTTTAGATGGGGATCTGGAACGCAAACAATTGTTCAGGTTTCTGTTCAAAGCAACAAAATCCTTGGTCCCATTTGATGCATATGGTTCTCTCCCGCTGTGTTGTCTTCCACACACTTCAGAACCCACAAATGCTTTCTCATTAACTGATGGTAACTGGTTTTGCCTCAAATTATTCTGTTTGAGGGCAGATCTTGAAGCTAGTTCAACTCTGGCCTTGCACAGGTTCTGATCATATGCTTTATGGCACTTCCTTTCCATCAAGTCATGAGCTCTGCTCTGGACATTGATCTTAGCTTGAAGAGCCAGAGATGTCGCTCTACTCTGACCGCTTTCTGGTGAATTCTGCACATTGACATTGCCATGAACAAGAAGCGAAGCTGTTCTGTTTGGACCGGACAGCACGGCTGGAGGTTTCGGCTTATTTTTTTCATACCCACCACCATGGGAAGATGAAGCATTATTCAAATCTGAATCACAGTGCCCATTCTCAGTTACCTGCGTCTCCTTGGTGCCTGTCATTAGCCCCGTAACTTCAACTACATTTCCACAATTCTTACAAGAACCAACGAGCAAATCATTCAATGGTTCTCCAGAATTCCTGAGAAACAGAGCAGCATTGGATCCTTCTCTACGGACTCGCGAGGAGCTGATATAAGTAAGGGCGCATCTGCCCTGATTCCTGGACTGCAGCCCCGGTTCCAGGATCTTAGTCGCAGCCTCCATCAACCGAGCTTTGTTCCTTCTCGAAAACATCCTTGGGCTCTTCACAGGGGAAGCGAGCTTTTGGTGCTGCCTTCTCGAGCTCGATAGCATGTTCCTGTTGAACTGGAAATCGTTGGAACTGAACCGGGAAGTGACTCCAGTCTTCTGGACCTTCTGAGGCCTCGTCTCGGCCTTTCCATGCCCACCCGTTTCCGAGCAAATTTCTTCAAGCTCGGAAGCCTCATCGAGAGTGCCATCGAGCTTGGAACCCAAAGCATTCGTTGTGTTTTCACGGCGAGCAACAGGCATGGATTCGAGGCCCATGAGCTTGGCCACCAAGCCAGGAGCACGCATCCCGTCGCCCAGACCACCCGGGGAAGAAGAACAGCTGGTCTCATCCTCTGATCTTTTCGTATTCGGAAAGCCTCCATGGTTCTCATCAGCAATCTACAGTTTTGGAGAGATTATAAAAAAAACTGGAGCAGAATCTTTACACAGAAATAAATCAAAACAGAAATCTCGTTGGAATGAAGAAGAGGTACCAGTAACAGCTTTGCCATGGATACTTTCTGCATCTTCTCCTCTCTACCAGCAATTTTTTTTGACACCCTTTTCGCGGCACCAGAGACTGCATTACCAGAAAGAAAGAAACAAAGATGACGATCAAGAGACAGTTAAAAAGATGAGCCAATTGAGGCCATTCTTGCTTCTTGAAGCACTAGAGATCGAGATACGGGTCAATGTGTCACCTGGAGGGAGGAGTTTCTTGGAGAAGAGCTTCTTCTTCCAATTGAAGAGCTGGAAGAAGACACTGATGCATCCGCCGCCAGGCTTCTGCTGCGGCGGCCTCTGCCTCTTCTCCGTGATCGCCAAGCTCGACGCCGACGCACCATCCTTCATCTCTTCCAAAACCTCTACTTTCCTATCAAACGGACTTCTTCCAACACAACACGGGCAATCTGATCTATGGGAAGGGACAGGAGTCCCCGGGAGCGGAGGGGCAAGGAAAAGCAGGAGGACACTGGGGTGTCTGCGGCATCAGCACGCGAGGCTGCGCGGGTACAGCTGCCAACCGGGCGATTCCCATCGCCACACGCAAACCGAAGCAAATCGACCCAGCTGAAGCGGTGCACACGATGCAAAACTGCGAAAAGTTGCAAAAAGAAAGAAGGACCAGAGAGAGAGAGAGAGAGAGAGAGAGAGAGAGAGATGGAGAGGACCCTGTAAATCTCTGAGCCCTTGAAAGAACAGGTGCAGTGTCCGAGGGAGGGGGATTCCCACCTGCAGTGAAAGCAACGTTGCCGCTCTCTCTTTATTTCTTTTACAGCGAAGCTTGTGAGCCCATGGGAAAACCAGGGGGACTGCGGCCACTGGTAAAGTACTGTTGGGGCTGTCGAGTGGTGGATTTCCCGGAGGGAAGGCTCTTGCCGGGCACTGGGAGCTCAGCAGCTGAGCTATTTCTTATTTTTATTCACACCACTGCCATAGATCACAGCTAGAAAGAACCAAGTTGTTGATTACTCAACATCCAAAACTGGATCACTAGATTAAAGTAAGGCCTGGAACAGAGGATTTGCAAGCTTAACAGTTTTTCCTGTTCCTTTTTAAATTATCATGCGTTTTCAAAGCTTCCAAGCGTCGCAATCACAATAAGGACAACAAGAAAAAAACGGGGATCGCGTCTCCTTCGTCTTGGCAATTTTTTCACCTTTTCCTATTTCCTCGTGCTTCTGAGCGGTTGTTTTCATCCGTGGCGCTACGGTTCACGGGTGGAGCGCCACCCACTTTAGTGAAATGACGGGAGCGGTAGGAGAAGAGGAGTTCTTTCGGCATGAACGTCTAAATCTAAGGATTTATAGCCCATAATCTGGTGAAGGCTGTGGCTTCTACTGTTTCGCCATGGCTGAAAGGGACTGCTCCACGTAACAAACAAGAAAGACGGGCTGTCACTTAAAGGTCTGGGTCTGTTAGCCACTGTGGCTGCTTGCTTGGCATCCAATTGCTTAGAAATTAACGATTTAACCCCTACAAACCTTTTGATGTGACGGAGAGTGGAAAAAAAAAAGTTGTAGCCTTTTTTTCCCCAACCAAGCCCTCCTCGGCCGTTGCTCCGGCCTCTCCGGTTGCCAAGTATCGCCGCCGAAAACCCCAACTTTGTCCCCTCCTTGTCCTCCTCCGCGCTAAATCTTAACCTCCTCTTGTGTTCCTCCTCCGCTGCTGCCTTCTGCTCTTCGACCTTTTTCTGTTCCTCTTCCGTCTCCTTGACGGCGGCAGCAACGGCCTCTGGCGACTCGACGCCCCCGTTCTCCGGCTCCACTTCCCGCCGACACCACGGACGGAGTCGCCGTCGACCATCCCCTCGTGATCCTCCGTGCGGCGTAGCTCCGCAGTGTAGACGATGCTCGACTTCCTCGTCCGCGTCCGCCGCTTCACCTCCTCGATCTTCCGCTGGATCGGCCGCAGCTCCATAGCTGGCTCCGGATTTGACACGGTGTGACCCATTGAACACGAAGAGAGAGAGAGAGAGAGAGAGAGAGAAGTCGAAATTTTATTCGAGGGGAGACGAGAGGAGATGAGGGATAGGCTGGGGGCTTTTTCAAGGAGATTAGGGTTAGGGTTTGGGGTCGACGCGGGCAAGGTCATCGTCATCGGCGCCGGCGGTACTGGGCGACCGGGAGCCGGGACCACCGGACGAGGAAGGCCAGCTTTTGGAAATAAAGGTACGGTTTTTTTTTTTTTAATAATCATTCCCCTTCTCCTCTCTCCATCACCAGAAGTAGACGGCGTTTGAGGTGTCATTAACTTGCCAGCTCGACGCTACCCTAACGCTCCTCGTATGCTGACGCATTAATTTGTTAATTTTCTATGTTAGATTTTCGTGTTATCCTAGCATTACTCTCTTGCCGAAACGTTCTGACCATGGCCATGGTCACCAAACCTTGATATTTGCCTACGAATAATCCAGCTCAACCTGGAGAAAAAAACTTACAGGTTTGGGTGTAGGCAATTGGTCCATTAATAGGGCTTGGATACAATACCTAACACATTTAATTCGGATTGATTTGTGTATTTGGAATTGGTTTGCTACACTACTTCGATTTAGATGTTTTCCTGCCAAAGTTAATGAGATATGGGCAATTTGGAGGCCAAACTCAGGCTAATAAAAGCTTCAGATATAGAGTTGATGTGGTCATCTTAGTGTTGTTGTGGTCTCTCAGGCTTAAAAGAAATTTCGGTTTTGAAACAATCATCATTCAGCTAGAGAAGAATCCGAGAGTTTTCTACTCTTGATTAAAGACTGGATTTCAGTGATTTCTGGGACTGGGAGGAAAGGAGGAAAGCTTAAGCTGTTTTAGATGTATTTCCTTAATAACTTTGTAACTTTCTTTTTTATCCTCTTGAATTTTTATCTTCTGAATGGTTTCTACTTTCTACTGGCTCAGTTAGCCTAAGCTAGCCGTTGCTCTTCTAATAAATTTTGATCCGGATTTGCCTGATTCTTTTTCTCAAGAAAATCAAAATAATTCAGATCCACTTGTTTCCTAATTAGAACAGATCGATAAGATTACACCTAGATTTTAAAATGGTTCATACCAACCCATTTGACCATGTATTGTAGTGTTGAGTAGTGATATGTTTAAATTATAATTTTGGATGCTGTAATAGAGCAGTAAGTAAAATGTGAAATTAGTGGGTTAACCATAGTTTACAATTAACCATGTCAAGCCACGCTTTTAGATATGCTCAAGAATTTCTAGTCAGCTTGTTAGACATGTCAACTTTGAAATGCCTTAACCTAATTTGTTTACTAAATAATTGTGTTAGCTGTGCTAGATCATTTTATCAGCTTCGATAAAGAGTTGCCTTCAGGCTCGATATCCTGAATGCTTATTAAACAAGTGGATGCGGTTGATAATTTTTCAACATGCATGAAACTCAAACCAACATGAACTCGGCCTATTTTTCTAAAAAAAATATATTCATCAGAATCAACCTGTTCTAGTATTTAAGGTTTTCATCTTGTCGATAGAAGGCACCTCCCGCTATGATATAAATATAAAATTTGGCTCTAATATTTCGGTCGATATAAATTGATAAAATTCGAGATATCGGCTAGTTGGATATTATGTCGTTATTGGGAGATATTTTCCTCTCACTTTTTTGCCTTTTTAGATTTTTTAAAAAATTATCAAATTTTGAAATTAATATTTAGTACAATATTAATCATGGGTTTAATATACAACCAAGATTTTGATATCTTGATCTGAAAATGTCGATTGGGATCTCTTTTTTTTTTCAATTTTTTCTGATTTCTCTCGGTCACAACAATTCACCAAGATAACAGATATATTGAAAATTTTATTTCTCTCGGTCAGGATTCTATCCTATACCGCAGTTTTTCTTTCATTTTTTGTTTGATTTTAAGAACATGATAATTATTTATTACTATTTAGTTTCAAATCTTAGGATCTTTTACTTGGAGAAATGGATGCCAACCAGCTGAAATAACAGTTCAAAACAAGTCAACCCATTCATATTTAGGCCGGATTGCACTTTGATTTTACTATGATTGCAGTTCTAGGCTTCCTCTTTTCTAATGGCAGAACTGTGTTGCCAAAACCTTCTGAAGGCAATCTAGATGTTGTTTGATAAGCTCAGCTGTAGAATGGCACCAAACAAACCCAATGCTATTTCTAGAGCAATTTGATTTGCTGGATATGTGTACCCCTATCATCTGGTTGGCTATCAGTTCTATACCTTTCTGGTTTATTGCCAATTTATTCTTTTAACATCAAATTTTCATAGAGCAGAGCAATCTCTCAAAATCACATGATTTTACATGGCTTGCATACGTTTTATACAATGGCACATTGGATATGCAAAACTCCGACATATTCTTGAAACCCTATAAATAAATATACGCCTTTCCTGGGTCGAGAGCATCCTTGAGTGGTCTTGAAGCAACTAAGTAGCAAGAATCCAAGAGCTTAGAAAGTGAACGTTACTTGCCAAAGAAAAAGAAATGGTTGTTTGAACATAACTATTTCCATGCCACAAGGTTTATGTAAGACTGGATTGGCAGCAACATGAAATAGTCTTGTTTCTAGACAAACCAGCAGGTGTCACCTCACTTTTTTTGGCCACCGTCACCCTGCTGCATGATGAAGCACGGAAACATCTTATGGGCAAGCAAGGAATCATTACCCGAGCCATCTGACATCTATAAAAGGATCATCTAAACTATGATGCCACCTCAAGACATGCAACATGAATCTCTTGGTCATATTGGAGTCATCTAAAACTTTGAAGAGCAAAACATATACCATCAATAATGTTACTTTACCGTCGTACCAATCCAATGATGCAGTAAAAACTGACATGATTGTAGGAAGAAAACAAAAAAAAAATGTGGGCATGAGATAAATCATAAAACATTTTCATATTTGTAGAACTATCTATTGCACTATGTAAAATGATTAGTTTGACGTCATATGCCACCAAGTTTAACTCGCAGAAATATTTAGGTGGAAGCATAGGTGTGCATGCATGCAGTTTTGGAGTGTGCCAGCTTGCTTTCTCCGATTACCAAAAACTTCCACTCTGAAATTCCTTTTGATGAGTTTTGGAACAAAAAACTAATTTCACATTTAGAAGAATAATTGATAAGAGGTGGCAATTTGCGGTCGGTCACGTTCGAGCAGGTCATCCTCATGCATATATTAAGGCCCAGAGGGCCAAACCTGAATCCAACCCGACTTGCTATCGAGTCAAAACTCGAAGCCGACCGGCAACCAATCTGTCGACTCTCAATTGGCCTTGTAGGCGGCTACTTCATATATTTTAGACTTTTAATGCTAAACTCATCTCTTCTTTTATTTTCAAGCCTCTATTGTTTTTAAAATATACATAAATATCAGTAAAAATACATAATTTTATTAATCATACACATCTCTTTCTATGATCTAATTGTTTGAAAGGCTTTAAACCAAACTCGACCAGACCTAGCAGGTTTGTGGGTTATGTTGGCCGAGTGAACTGCCACCCCTATTTAATGTAATAGAGGTAATATTTTTAGATTATATTGTGGCCCGAGTAGTTGGAGAGAGAATATAGATAGATGTTGAACCGACTCAATGCATGAGTTCAAATAAACCCTATTGGTATATAACTCAAATTTTGATTAGGTTAAAGTGGTGTTTCATGTAGGTCTAATAATGATACAGGTGGATCATTTATGGCTGGGCCATATATTGCTTAAACTGAAACTAATTCATATCTTAACATAGTCAAAATTACTCCGCATATTCTCAAAAAAAAAAACTCAGCATGCCACATTTAAGAGGGGGAAAAAAAGAAAACAGATAAAAATTATAAAGCAAGGAGTGATTGATTTATTTCAATGCTCTTCTACTGATCATGACTGATGAATGACCACCCTTCCAAAAGCCAGCAATTTCCCAAGTTTGGTAGGACGGGCCCACGAGGAGAAAGCCCATATCACTACTATAACCCAACACAGTGTAACCCATTTGCCTTTCGCCTACATCCAGGCCCAGGGGATTGGATTTGGATGACCCCGAGCCTTCCTGCGTCTCTTCGATTATTCTGCTATTCCCCGAACCCTAACCCTAACCAGAACCTTAGTGTCATGGCGTGCACGCTGGATTTCCGGTGCCTCGACGAAGGCCTCGGCGGCCAGAAGAACAAGCGCAAGAGATCCGAATCCCATGGTCCCGAATCCATGGATGTTGACCCCAACGGCGACGGCGGCGATGCCATCCTCCCGCCGTCCAAGAGGCCCGCTCTCCCTTCCCTCGAGAACCCGGAGAAGCCCACGTTCGGCCGGCCCACTTATGACGGCGTGATCGCCGGCAAGGTCTCCGGCCGGAAGTGGAAGCAGACACGCACCCGCCGGGCATCCGCCATCGCCGCCTCCCGCCGCGGCCCTTCCCTCGATCTCCGGACGAGGGAGAAGGAGCTCAAGCGGGCCTTCCGGGAGAGGAAGGAGGAGCTCAAGGAGGAGATCCGGCGGAACAAGGAGGCGAAGAGGAAGATGAGAGAGGAGAGGGAGAAGAGGAAACAGGAGAACACTCTGAGAACAGGCACGAAGCTCCAGAAGATCACCAACCCCAAGACTTTGAAGAAAATCGCTAAGTCGAAGCAGAGGAAGCTGCTCAAAGTCGTCCCGGATGAGCTGCTCAATAAGAATAACAGTAATAACATGAAAGAGTAGGTGCCTTTTGGTGAATCATACCATCTTTTTTCTATATCGATGCTAATCTTGTTTTTGTTGGGTAGTTGTCTGATGTTGGTAATTGGGGAATAGAGTGGGTTTGGTTGTTTGAATAGTTATATCTTTCAAAATTTTGGGTAGAAATAGAATTCGCTGGTGTTAGATTGTGTTTCTATACAATGTTGAGCTGCATTTATGATTCTGCATCTCTTCTTATTCTTCTCTTCTTTCGGACAATCTATGGAGGCTTATGTCATATGGTATGATCGTTCATCCTTGGTGGTTGGCAACTGTCATTTACATCTTCCATGTTCTGATGGCAGATGTTTTACTTTTCTTGATTTATAATTGACACGTTTTGCATTCTTTAAAATCCTTTCACTATGTGTTATAAGATGATGCAACTTAGTTCAAACTTATGTTTCTACCTATATAGTTGCAGTCAAAAACTTGATATGATATAATGTTTTGGTTGCAGTTATTTGAAAACTTTTGAGGTAATAAATCTTGCAAAATTTCTATTGGCACTTCCCAGACTTCTTATGCTTGTGGTGGGAAGTTATATCGCATGGCATATGTTTGATTGGTTGATTCCGAGGGTGGGACTCATGGCTAGGAAAGAGGGCTTATTATGTTACTGGTGAATCTGCCAGCCTGCTATTAAAATTAGCAGAAGAAAATGATAGTTACTGAAGAACATCAAACTTACTCTCCAGCATACAAAATGCTGTCAAATTTCAAAGTTGCTGTTAGACTTGGTAGCTCTTGACCTTCTATATTCAAGGACAGGGTGGAAAGAGTCAGATTGCTTTATAATATTCATAGTGAAAAAAACGCTTTTTTTTCTCTTTTTCCTCCCAACTTCTGAATTGAGTTTGCTTGTTTTGTGTTCTTATCTCCAAGGGAGACATCTAAAGTTCCTGAAATAAACGAGCTTGTGGCCATGCTTTCTGCATACAAAATCGATGATGGAGTGAAGATAATTAACAATCAGTTATATTGCCTTTAGGGCTTATTAACATCTAGGTGAAGGTTCTGATAGGAGGTTTTGAAACTTCATGGCTTCTTTGAAATCTTTTCTTTTGTACATCCTCTTATTAGTGCAATTGATATTCATCAATAATTCTCCCAAGATAGTGGCCTTTGTAGAATTACCACTCTCTCTATCCCATGAAGGATGTATCATGCATTCACCAATAGAGTTTGGTTGCACTTGCCAGAGTTAGCAAATTCAAGTGGCACTATTGCAATGTATATTTGGTTTTGGCTTTTAGTTAAATTCCATCTTATTTCATTTTTTACCTAAAAGTTAGGAAACTTTATTGTCACACATTATTTTTGCGGAAAGTGCTATAAGAAAGAGAAACTTGTCAAATTTTTGAATAAAGATCAAATTTTAGCAGTCATTGTTTAGTGGTGCATTATTTCTTGCATTTGTGTGGTCTAGGTTTGATATTTTTCTGTTAGGATAGTGATTCTCTAAAGTTTGGTGCTGTCATCAGGATCTTTATCATTCCTATCTTTAAACTTCACCTCTTCTAATTAGTGAACCCATATAGCTATAGTAGAAAAGGCTGGGACCTTCATGCTTTTCTTCCTATCTTAACTTGTGGACTGGAATCTAATAATTGACAAGTGCTTGTCTATCCTTCTTTGTGGAAAATCATTTTTTTGTGACCCTTGATAAAGCCACCTTCTTAATCCCTCAGCATGCTATAATGACAAAATTGTAACAAGCCTCTCACAAGCCCATCCTATTGCAGGCTGCATGAGTTGTCATTGCCAATTCACTGATTCTTTTTGCATAACACTTCATTTATATTACTAGGTCTTCTTTTGTTTATCCTTAACCTTCATGGCACACCTAAGTTAAACTCCTTCACAAGATTGCCTTAAATTTATGTTCAATGTGCCCAGACCATCTTAGTTGATTCTTATGCACTTATTTCTAACGTGTTTCCTCTGAAACAGTCATATCTAAGATGCTTAACAATTGTAATCTCAGTATTTTGTTTTTATGTGTTTATACCTAGGATCCTCTTTGTTAGCCTGTACTTTGGTCAAATAGAGTCTTGTGTTGGTGCATGAACCCTGTCCTTCAACTTTCTTTTGCGATGATTCTTTCCCAACAAGGAAGTCATTTTGTAGGTATACATACCAAAATGTAAACTTTGAACTACCTAGGTTTCTAAACATGTATTTTTGAAAATTCATTTCGAAGATACTCCCTTCTGCTACTTTGGATGTACACATTATATGGTGCTCGACTTGATATAAGCTTCTTTCTTGGTTTGCATTTCGTTAGGGGAGTCTTCTGCCTAACATAAATGATTTAGATTGACAAATGATTTAGAACCTTTTTAACCATGGTATGTTTGCAATTCATTCACACGAATAAGCAAATTTCAAGGAGAGATCCTTTGATTTGATCCTTGAAAAGTTCTGTGAATTTATTTCCTGACAAATGAATTTATCAAATTATAGCCCTAAAGTCACTACTAGTTCTACGAAGATTGTACAAACCTTCAAGCACTTATTTTTATATATTTGAAATGTACTGATAACTCCATTTCATACGTGGATTGGAGTGACATGCTGTGAGAAATCTCCCATCTGCTTCAGTCTAGAGCAAATGTAGAGTCAGAAATGCCCAGAAATTTATGGAACAACTTGTCATCAGGGGCTTGCTTAACTAGATGATGTCCCGCATTTCATGTGTAAGTCTTTGACCTGGTATTGCTACTCACTGTACAGTAACAGTGGAGTAAAAGGAGTAGGTACATCAACGCTTTCTGTGTTGATTTTAATTTTGTCATGTCGGTTGGTGGTGTAGGTGTTTTATTAGGTTTTGTTCTATGGTTGTCTTCAGAAATGGGAAGTGGACTGTTGTTTTGGTCTAAAATCCTAGGGAGAATATCAGTTTTTCTTCCCCCCCTCCCTTGACTGCCATTTACATCTGCAATTGAATTTAGTTGGTGCTTTAAATTGAATTTAATTGTCATTAGGCAATGCTAGTTACTTGAATTGGTTTCGTTTTGAACAATTGATCAGCTATTTAGTTGGATTTTGGAATAATTCATGAGTTTGCTGGGGAAGAATCATTGCAAGGGACGTCTAATGGCAGGTTGATGTTATGAATGGTTTAGCGTTGGCATGACAAGTTAATTGCAGAATTTGTGGATGACATCCTCAAATTTTTGGAGTACAAAATTAAGTGAAAGGAACATTATGTGCTTTGGAATAAAGAATCAACCTTGTTATTTAAAATTTCAGTTTTTGCGAAAGCTTGATGCCACATCCTTATCTAGGTTCTGAGCTTGGCTGGGGGACAATTCCGGTGAGATGTGTATGGCTTTTCAGCTGTTCTTAGGGTCTGATCTCCTGCAAAGGTTTCGCGGCAACGAATAAAAATGAGAAAAAGATGAATCTATCAGAAGATTTTAAGGGAAATTGAAAAAATGATGTCACATTTTTAAACGTTAGGAAAATGTGAAAGATCATCCCATATTGTTTTAATGGGGTTGGCTCTTGGCCGCTGGGTCTCAACCTTTGGCTGGGGAAAACGTTCCTCTTTCCAAGCTGTTTGCTGCATGGATAGATAGGTATTCGTCATGCCTTGAACAATCTTACATGATACTAAATTATGGATACAAGGAGATCCCAGTACAGTTGTGGGATAGCTGAAGCAAGTGAGATATGATGGAGATTTGTAATCTTTGTTTATAGCAATATCGAACAGTCTTAGTAGCATTTTAAGGAGGTTCGAGTTTCTCATGTTTTCAGAGAAATCAACCACAGTTGCCCATTATTTGTTCTGGGATTCTCATTTCCCACCCTTGTAATGTTTGATTCCCCCCATTATTTATAAAAACCACAAACTATAAAAGCAACGTTGCAATCTTTTACCTATTTATGTAGAATGAGCGAAACGATGGTGTCATGTCGTGAGAACAAAACCTGCAAGAACTTGCAGTAGTAACAAGTTTTTCCCTACAACTAGAGCCTACCAAATCCTCGACGAAGTATAAAGCTCTTCGGTTTCCAGAAGAAAAAGGCTCCACTTCAGCAGGCTTCTTTTTGTTTTCGGACACCTATGTATGTACCCCCTCCATCTCCTTCTCTCTTTCTCGTTTCTTTTGACTGAACGATCTTAAGCTTCACTTCCTGATGGTTTACATTTTGCTGCTCGGAATTGCATTAAGAATATGATAGCTACATTAAGGTTCCAGATGTTTGGTGGAATAACCAAAAGAGAACCAATTTTGTTGCTATATTTTTCCACCTTTGGAATACAACATTTTGTTATGTTTTATTTTTGCGCCATTTTGTACGCAAAACAACCAACTGTTGACCCTCGAATAGCTTCTTTCTAAGACCGTGCTACGGACCTTGTGCCTGTGGTGACCATTCTTTGTTAAGTCCCTCCCTTTACTACTATTCTTTGATACCCATAAAACTGAATTTTGTGAAAGATTATGTTATCAACAAAATTAGTCTGTTTGATGCTATTTTGTAAGAGAGGATGGCGGACATGTTCAATTGTTTCTCATAAGTATTTGTTATTCACTGATGAAACAAATTACTCACATTGCGACACAACATTCAATAAGCATCCAACACCTCATACACAAAGTGTAGCCTATTTCTCAAAAGGAGAAACAAATATTTTCTTTTTCACCTTCTTTCTATGATTATTAGTCGACTTTTATATCGAGCTTTATCTATTTCTTATTGTTATATCATTTTATTATCAATCCTAAGATTTGTATGGTGTGTGAGTGATGATTGGAGATCCACCACCATGAATGAGATCCATGAAGAAGATCACAATAGGCAAATTATATGAGTTCTACTACATTACTCTAGAGTGTAGCATGTGCAATGAACGCGACTCGCCTTTTCCCTGGAAATCCGAGAGGAAGGGAACGAGTTATGGGGGAGTTGGTGGCATACATCAGAATATTATAATCTGGTTTGCTTCCCACATACATACCTACATCAAAACTCAAAAGCAATGCCATATCGGTAAGCTCACAGGGGGTGGCCAAGTGCAAAGCACAATTTAATCCAGTTTGGAAAGAAAAGCACAAGATAACTTGAGGTTTAGTGTTATAATAACAACTAAGACTTGAGTAAACACCATTTGAAAGATAAGATCTTTGTCAAAGGGTTTGTTTTGACCTTGGTTTCCATAAGGCTGGGTTTTATTTATGCTTATAAACATGTACCTCCTTGTATCTAGTAGTTGGATTGATTTTTTTCGCAGTTGTTCTCGAAGTTCAAAGATTTGTCCATCTGAAAGATCTTGCCAATCGATTCATGCATGTCAACCAAAAAGTTTGCTAAGCCTCTGCTTAACGCCACCCTCTTAGAAGCATCTAGCCTAATTATAGATCTTTTTTGTCCTAAACGTCACATGTCTCCATGTGCATCCATCTAAAAACTATTATCCTTAAACCCCACATGTAGGCGTCCAAGTGTCTCGACTGTAGCAAAACACAGATTGTTCTTGTCTCCAGTGCATAGACTAACAACTTATTTCGTGGGCTAATGATCGAAACTTTTTTTTTCTCTCTCTCCAAGTTCACATGATGGAATGGATAGAATGCTCATTTAAGCCTCATCATTCTAGACCATATTCTAGGTTTAGTTTCTATATCATGCCCAAAATCAAGCGTTAAAGTATTGGTGTGGAATCGCTTTACATGACTTTAAGTGAGATCAACCCAATCTCTATCCGCTTATTGTTTAGTGAAAGCAGATAATGTCATTTGGAAATAAAGGGATTATAAAAGGCCCCAGCTTGCTTGGATTGTTAAAACATCCTTTGAACGAATCTTAAAAGAAGATATCAGCTCAATTATTAACTCAAAAGCAAGTTTTGCAATGAGAAGAGAGGGGGGGAGAGAGAGAGAGAGAGAATTGTTAAGTAGATGCAAATGTATTATATAAGTGGAAATGGATGATATCATGTTGCATTAGTATAATTAATGTCTCATCGAGTGAATTATTTTCTCCAAGAGAACAATTTGGTGGGCCTTGCTCCTGATTCGGGTGATCTTGGTGTTGCCGTCTAAGTCCTTCAAATCCACAACAAAATAAAGCATGATTGTGGTTGCAATGAAGTGTTTGATATTGGATGGTGGAGGCCACCTGAACAAGAAAGTTATTTGACCGATAGACGCCAAAGTTAATTCTCTTTGTTGATCAACGACGAGCTAAAGACATGGAAGTATACCTTTCAATGACCTAATGACCTTGAATAATAAGAGTTAAGGAGAGTAGTTTACATCCATAATATCTAAAATTAAAATTGATGAAATATTCTTTTAAATTGGCTAGGAGATTGAACGAGAGCCAATGACTTCATTTTTTTATTTTTATATAAAAAGCAATGTGGACTATATTACTTCATTCGAGTTTCAGCAACCGAGCTTTTAAAGTCTAAACGCGAAGGGGCGCTAAGCCTTGCCATACGGGTTCCATCTCCGAGTGCCAAACTAGTGGATATGCAATCATGCGATGAGGAGGATAAAGTTTGGAGCACTATCTTCTTTGAATTATCCGTGCGAACACTCGAAAAGACCTTCTGAAATTGGAACACAAAGCCTCCTTCAAGAAAGCAGCTAGCTAGTAGACTATAGCAGACTTTGCATGGCCGCAGCATTCTTCTAAGTTACATTAAATCGACCGGCATAGTTCTAAAATTTCCTTTTAAAAGATCATGTGAATTAATAATCAAATTCATAGAAGCTGCATATATGAGCCCACACTCCATTTTTTTTTATTTTTTTTGGATTAACAACGGCACTCATATAGTTCTCACATGAGTACAACCTGCCAAATCAAAGAAAGAATGTGATACACAGGGTGAGATATTTCTCCGATCCTGGTCCAAATCACTCTACCCGAATGCCGGACCATAAAAGAAGCGACCCAATCTGCCGCACTATTTGTCTTCTGATAAATATGTGTTATCTTGAAGGAACTTGTTTTCTAGCCAGACCGCGGATCTCGCAAAGCAGCGGGTGCCGGTCTCCATCCAGATCGGATTCCCATCAAACACAACGGGAAACCAGAACGGATGCAACCTTTCATTTTGGTTCCTTGCGTTCAAGGGGGGAAAGACCATGTGCTTTGGTACCCCCTAGCAAACATATAGACATATATACAAGTTTCACCGTATAAGTGTTTGCTCATATTATTTGAGTCATGGGCCCTACAGCTAGGCTCGCATTTTGCCTGCGACAAGAAAGGACGGGACAGAGAGACAGATAAAGAAAGGCATGGAATATGAGGAAGCCAGTGTTCATTTAAAAGCAATGTGGCAACTTGACTTCCTACATCATTACTTTGGAATTTGAGTAGCTTCGGTATGCCTAACATTGGAGAATCTAGTGGATGGAGTGGTAGATGGGTAGCATGATTGCTATCTAAAAGGGTCACCTCAGCTGCGTTCTTTTGAGGGAGACCAACGCATGCAAGAAAACCCAGGGTAGGAGGGGGGACTTCCACAAACCCAAGCTCCCAAGTCAAGGAAAAGCGAGCTTTTAGAGATCAAATGGGCCCCTTTCGAGCTCTAAGAGCACCGTTTGCGAGGATCCATGCGGGCATATATATTTAGTTCCATATTGGTTATTTGCTGAGTAGATCTTGGGTACTTATACAGGATCAAGAAACTCAAATAATACATTTCGGTTAGCTATTTTGGGTGAAATTCTGGGTCGTTACAAATGGTATCAGAGCAGATCCGGCCTATAACCTATGTGAACTAGGAGACACTGCAGTACGAATTTATTGGAGCTGACCACAGGTGATTGTAGTGTTTGTAATTAGATTTGAATGCATTTGAACCCTTAGCCTGACGAAGACGTCAGAGCTTAAACAGAGAGAGTATGTGAAGACCCGTGCATACACTGTTAGCGGAAGTGTCGACATAAAAAGTCGAGCAAGTAGTCGTGCAGCTGATATGTGATCTCGAAGCAGAAGGAAGAGCAATAGGGTAGTGAACTGTCAAATCTGTATCTTTTTTCATGCAAAGGTTGCGGTATCAAAGCATTCTCCAGTGTCTAATTCTAATTGTCTTGCGGGCAAAGACATCTATATCTAGAAGCTATCTTGGTAATTTTTTAAATTGGAATCCTATAAGAGTGATTGAAAGTGTGTAGTGCCCGCATCATCATATGATGCAATAACCATCTATAGCACCTTCAATTGCCACTAAACCTCCTATTGTGAGTGGACACCACCACATGGAATGTGGTTGATACCATGGTGGTGATGTGATAATCCATCATGGGTTGTGTAACAAGAATAAAGTTACAATGGATCCATATTTTTCAAACAAGAAAGTATATACACACACACACACACACACATTGGGCAATTGGATGTAGGCTCTCAACCCTCTACGGCAATAATATATGTGAGATACTAGTATCTAGTTGTTTAGATGATGTATATGCGGGGATAACAAATACCCAATATTTCATTGTCTATTTGTCTAATCTATGTTTGATCATTATTTCCTAATATCATTGTGTTGGACTAATAATTTATCACTTTGTTAAAAAAAGTTCATTAGTTGTGAAAGAAAATCAAAAGGATTTGAAATTTCAGGATCACAATTGTTTGGTATGGTTGAACCTTGAAGTTGTTTTCTGTCTGGATCAGACTTAGGTGGCAATTAGGTCGTTGATGCGACCACCTAGATCAGTTAATCTTTCATGGGAGCCAACAATTTTGACTCTTAACGATAACTCATCTTGCAGCTTAAAAGTGAATCAAGAGAGAATATGAGAGTCAAAATGCTTCAGTTGACTCTTGTATTATGCAAGATCTATATTTATGCAAAATATTGCACGCTGATTCTCATGGATATATTTATACAAGATCTGTATAATATATACTATTTACCAAAATGTGGATACTGTCGCTTGTAGCTGAAGAAATCTATCTCTAACAATCGCAACCTGTTGGTGCCATTGTATTTTATGCCCAAAGAAGCCAATCAAGAACTAGATCAGCGGTAAACTATCGCAAAAACTACTAGGAGAAGTAGGGAATCTATTGATTTACACTTATTAAGGGAACATGAAATTGTGTCATTTTCAATTTACACGCTTATTGCCTTCAATTGCAAAAGAAGAAGAGCAACCACCTCACTAGATATTTGGGCAACTAACTAATACGAAAAAAAAGAGGAGATGTTCATTGTGAGGACCCATGCAGGCGTGTGTTTAGTCCTACATCGGTTATTCGTTGGGTAGATCTTGGGTACTTATACATGATTAATAAATCCAAATAATACCTTCCGGCTAGCTATTTTAGGTGATGTCCTGTATTGTTACAAATTGTATCAGAGCAGACCCAACCTATAACTATGTGGACTAGGAGACACTGCAGCATGGTTCTATTGGGACTGACCATGGACCGATCGTGGTGTTTGTGATTAAATTTGAATGAATTTGAACCCTTAGCTTGACGAGGACGTCAGGGCTTAAACGGAGAGAGTATGTGAGGACCCATGCGGGCGTGTGTTTAGTTCCACATCAGTTATTCGCTGGGTAGATCTTGGATACTTATACAGGATCTAAGAACCCAAATAACAACTTTCGACACAGTTGATGCAATTATGGAAATACAGAAATACAAGTATCTAACCGTCTCCGCCAAAGATTCCATGAAATTGGTCTTGTGAAACATCTACTCCACAATAGGCTGACCCTGCACCACGTCAAAACAATTAATTAGTGGGGATTAGATCATGGACTCGGAATCAACGATGACCAGCAAAAGAGGGAACAGGGTGGGCCTTGTTTGGGAGTTGGGAGAAGACTTTCGAGGAAGGAAGTAGGCAAAGGAAGCCTAGAGTGACGCACATATATACTCTCTAAAGTTGGCGGAGATTACGATGGCGATGTGAGCCCCCCCTTCTTTTGAAAGGCTCCTTTTCTTCATAGTTAGCAAGATTCGGATAGATCTCCCTCCAAGGGGAGAGAAATGTTTGGAGCTATTAAAATAATAAACTAAGGGGAAAGAGACAACACTATGTCTAACGTCAATCACGCCAACATCCATCTTAGCCTTGATCCCATCAGCAATGCGTTAAGGTGGTGGCCCGCTTAACCCTGATATCTTTCTCCTTTTCCTTTTCCAAAGATTAACTTGTGGGTCACTTTGCCAAGTCCTCTGCTTGTGTGTGTCCACTTTGCGAGTGGAAATTTTAGATGCACCTAACTGTCCGGCACCCATTCTTGCACCCACAAATTGGAACATGCTAGATCGGCTGGATGATTACGATCGAGATCGTATCACCCATTGCGATGATCTCAAAGCACTCCGAACTCCGTCATTTACCCGTCTACGTGAATCTCAAAGCGACCATTTGGTGATCCATAGGTGAATTCACCTTCTTCCCATGCCAAAGATGCCACCTTTATCCGAACGATTAGGTAGTGAAATATAGTCCAGGTGGCTTTCATGCATGACGTGACCTGTTACCTAAAAGACTCCCGTTAACTCCACTTGCGTTTTCTAAATTATTTGCTAGATTGCTCAACAGATGCGGAGAGTCAATCGACCTTTGGGTTTATAACAATTAGTCTGCAGCCTAATATTCTACTCGCTGGACCCGGCCTTTCAGTGTCGGCATCATATCAAGCCATCAAGGTAGCCAGCCATCGTAGGCTAAGTGGGATGTATCTTGATTGACATTATTACTCTTAAGCAAATCGACACCTACCACACACTTAGGTTGTTGAAAATTCCAATTGTTAGACTTCTTGATGAGTCAGTTTCTTGTCATCTCACTTCAGCTTCATTAATATGAAAGCACAGTGGCTTAAAGATGAAGCGCTGCGGCTGCTCTTTCCCCATCTTTTTTCTTAAAAACATAAATAATGCATCAAACGTGGTTTGATCTTTTACATGAAGCTGGAAGAACCTATACCTTTGGAAAAAAAACACGGAGAAGCATAAGATGGCACGTAGAAAGCCAAGATCTCTCTCTCTCTCTCTCTCTCTCTCTCTCTCTCTCCCTCCCTCCTCCACATTCATAAGGTTTCCAAATGAGAGAATGGGTATCGATCTTTATCAATACATGGGTATGTCTGGGCTAAATTTTGTGTTCGGTGCTCAAGTGTATACATTTTGTGGACATAAGTTGGGGACCGTGGGACCATAAGAACAGATCGGGTTGGAGACAGGAGAGGTGTCGGCTAAAAGTCCTTGGCCCCCGGCGGTCGGCTTCGGCCAAGCGATGCATGAGCCATCGCAGTCTTCCGCTGTTCAGTGTCCTCTTCAGGGTAGGGGAGTTGTTGAACCCGTGAACTGAGTGCTGCAACAATAGTGTGTTCCAGTGACACAGCACCAGTTAATCTTACTGGCAAAGTAAGCTTCGTATGTCGTCATATGTGGGGGTCCATCATCAAGGGCAACCTCGATTATTGGTCGAGCATTCATGAATGGGACTCGACATGCCTCGTCGCGATGATCATGCATGGAGGGCACGCACATGAACAGCATTCTTCTTTTGTCATGGCATTCCTGCAGGCATAACATAGTTGACATGTTGATTCATGAAGCCCTTTTCATGGCCTACATATATATATAACTCTTACTTGAAGGATGAGCTTGTTTGAGTCAGAATTGCTGTTCTGGGACAAGCAGGTAAGATGAGTGAGCAATGCTAGCATAACATAGAAAATCTAACTTAAGGGACCGCTCGACCGATTTGCAACTTTAGCAGGCTACATGATCAGTTTGAAAGGTACATCAAAAAAAAAAGGTTGGTTTAACAGGAGCAACTGGAAAGATGCATGGCAGCTGAGTGATTTTTTTTTTTTTTTTTTGGTGCAGTTAAGCATGCCTGTTTAATTTAGTTACTCCTATCCATTTGTAGAGTTTGTTGAATTTATGTAGAATAAATGCGCTTATCTATTTCTAACAACACAACTTTGTAGAGTTTTAGAATTTAGTAGATTATCTTACTGTCTATTATCTCGACAAACCAGGTCTTGTAGTGAACTATGGGTCTATGAGGATATTAGAAAACACACTCATAGGTTGGGGAGGCTTTTTTTCTTTGCTTCACTGTTTCTCTTGCTCATATATATTTTCTGTCAGAGGGTGGAATCGAGCATCAAATGTAGGGTACATATATATAGGAAGCCGAAAGATCTATTAATTAGTGAGAAAAATGAAAATAAATAAATGGAAAAACTTCAAAGCAGTTGACTCTCCCATGCGTGTCCTGCACTTCGATGACCACCCTAGCTCTGGTTGTATTTTTCGCTGCTGCTGCTGCTGCCGCCGCTGTAATGGCAGAAGCTACACAAAAGCATATATAAGAGTTCAATACATTAATTAATAGCATAAACTCCAAGGGCATTCAATGTACTTCAAATCTAAATACAAAAAGTAGAAAAAGTGGAGGGTCGATGCAAGGTTGACAGATGATTATGGACTGAATTGTATTCTAATATTCACTAATGCCAAGTTGTCTCTAGTAAGAGAACAATTGTGGTGACAAATAAAGAAGACCTAGTCTAGACTATTGTCCGTAATAATTATGCTTGACAGTTCGAACCATGATAAGACATGGGCAACTAATAATTAGATTCTCAAACATAATTAAGCAATTGCCGTGATTTAACTTGATTGCTAAGAGAATTACTTTATGAATCAGATACAGTGCATTTCTTATAGTTGACATGCAGAACATTAATTTAGTTGTGGGAAAAAAAGATATTGGAGGCGTCGGATAGAATTAGGGTGTGTTGTATTGTCATCGAAGTAAGGTAAAAGCTCCCACTTTGGCGTCAGGTAACAAAGGAGCAAGTCCCTGAATTGACAAGATGTTGCTGGAAAAGGCAGATCTACTGGATAAAATTGTTAGAGAAATTGCTGAAGTGAAGGCTGAGTCGAAGTTTGAAACAATTTCGGTACTGAGTCGTGCTGTCAAGAAGCTTGAAGAATGTGATGAGACTGTGAGATAATCTATGAGTGGAAGTTTGTGGTGGAATAGGACATTGGTCAAGTGTGTACAGTTTGGTTCTAAGACAAATATTCTGAAGCTAATATGTTAGTGTCTTTAGTGGTTCAGTTCTATCAAGAGTTTAGAGCCATTTCTTGTATAAATCAAGCTCTAAATTAGCTAGCGTAAGCTCCAAAACAAATTACTGTATTGAATTGGGAGAAAGTCTTCCTATTATTTGTTTCTTCTCCTCCATTCCTTAGTGTGGACTCCCTCCATCTTTATTTTCAATATTGTTTTTTATTTATGCGTCTTCTACACACTCATTAAAATTCAATGATATACTGATATTGATATCTCATATTCTAGGACTAATTCACTATAACAAAGTGGCGGTATAGCAGATCATTGGAGAGCTTTATGACCGGCAAACGTGTGGATCAAAGATCGAAGATTGAAGGTGGCCATGGATGTTAATTGGATTGTTCTGCCACCATTATCAAAATGAATATCCAAACTTGAACACCCACCACTAAGTTTAGGAGGCAATATGGAGGTTTTAGATCAAAGAGGACAACGACAATGATGATAACAACGGCAGCGATGACGATGACGACAATGATGATGCATAGACTACGTATGATGAAAAGGTGTAAGGTAATGTAAAATTTATTCATTCTGATATGAACATCATAGAATGACATGGTAAGAGATGATCGCTATAGCAATGTTGAAAAGTGCATGTTCAGCCTTTGAAAGAAATCAAGACATTCCAAATGAAGGTATGCTTTGTATCAAAAGCCTTTAGATGAACAAACAAGGTGTAAAACTTTGCAATGATGGATGCTAGATATTGGTTGCATAGAGTGTCGATGGTTCAATAGGACAATAGATGGTAAATAATCAAATGCATGCTTGGATTAGATTACTGGCTGGTCCAAACAAAAAAAAAGGAATTTCTTTCTCAAATTTGCTCAACTCAATTCTTTAAAGAAAATAGTAAATGCTGAATGTCATGAAAAATAATGAAAACAGGTGTCGACCTTTTTTACTTTCAAAACTCCAAGCACAAAATTATGATACAAGACTTTTGCGTATACGAGTGAAGTTTTTCTCTCTAAATGTAAGTCTGGCTCCTCTTCTAGTTAAGATGTTGAATTTCTCTAAAAATAGCTAAAATGCAAAATAACTAGAAGTTATTTAGTCCTCTGATTAGATAGAGCAAAGAATTTTTTTCAACCTACTTAATTCAAATCTCTCAAAAAAATTAGAAAAAATAGAAAATTTTGCAATAGTAGAGTCTTGATCCCCTATTTTTTTCTCAATTCGTTTGAATTCCTCTCTTAATTTGAATAAGAGTTAGTTTTCCAAAATAGACATGACTAGTAAAAATAAACATAAAAAAGCTAAAATTCTACAGAAGGTGAATCTTGATTTCTACATCGACTCTGCCTAATTTTTTCTAAATTAAGGGATACATTTAGTTAAAATTCTTTCCAAAAGAAATTGGTTGGATTGTCTATTTCGAGGCCCAAATAATAGAATTTGGATCTAACCACTCTTACAGCTTTTGCGTGCACAGGAAACAGTGGATGTCAAAGCTATCACAATAATCCCAATAATCCAATGATGTTTCTTTATGTTTGTCCCCAAATGAAGTAAAGACCCCTTTAACATCATTGATGACATTTTTTTCTCTTTAGAAATATGTTGAGATTGCCGCCATCTCAATTTTAATATTAGATCTAGTACAGAGAGATCAACAATCTTATTAACCAATTATTTTAACAAAAAGCTTAAATTTGATGGAGAGAGGACCAACAAAGATTATTAGGCTTAACATCCCTCTCTCGCTTGCGACCTGGATTACACATGTGGAGACTCGATAGGAACAAGATGATAGGTAATAAAATTTAACAAATACTTGACATGACAGTGATTTGAACTTGCAATTTCTTATAAACTTGAGCTCCAATATCATGTTAACTAATTAACTTACCCAAAAATTTAAGCTTTGCGGCCATTTGTTATTCAAGAAATAGCTTAGACGAGGCAAATTGGCTCTTGATGACAGAAAATTGTGATTCTCTATATTGAAAATATAAAATGAGCATACTTTTAAAACCTTTTCTAGCTTTTGAATTCATAAAAAGTTTGTCTCGATACAAAGCAACCTAGACTCCCTCTCAAGCAGCGTGACTAATCTGTCCGCGGGGGCCGGAGAGTTTTGGTGTTTCCATTTTTGGTTTTTCTTAAGGTATCTCTCACTACGTGGCAGTCATCCAACTATTAGGCCTTGATCAAAGTATCACCACCTACTTAATCCCTACTGCTGGTGATGGACCCATAACCAATGGACTGATATTTTTCGGACAGTACATGTTAAGCCAATATAAATATCATCAGCTACCGTGCATCAATCTCCCATCTACCCCACCAAAAGCAAGGAGTTGGTAAAAAGAAGCAGCGGTAAGGCAAGGAAGTCACAAACAAATCAAGGAAGGAAAATCAAGCACAGCACAACCCGGGACAAAAGCATGCAATCTAAGTCTCCCGAGCCTTTGTAGCGTATCTTCCCAATATCACCTAACCCTCGGGATGTCCGCAGCCAACCCATCCCTTTCCCTGTTCCCCTATATAGCAAAGAAAAACAATATAATACGATATATATGTATGTATATGTATATGGTATATGTATATATATATATACACACACACACTACCATTATTTAAATTATTCGTCCAATCCATCTCTCAATGAGCAGCTGTGGCTCCTTCCCCACCTTCCATATTATCTTAAATCCCCCTTTCTAATGGTATAAATACACGCGCTCAGCCCATCCCACATGAGCTCCATATGCCCCTCTCCTCCTCCTCCTCCTCCTCCTCCTCCTCCTCTCTCTCTCTCTCTCTCTCTCTCTCTCTCTCTCTCTCTCTCTCTCTCCCCCCTATCTATCTACATCTATAGTTGATAAGGACTGAGATGATAAAAGTAGTGCTATAGGGATTGTAAGGAGATGGCAGGGATCCAGTGCCAGACCAAACCTACTACCACCAGCAGCCCACGCCTGAAGCTTTTCGGTTTCCACGTGTCCGAGGACGACGAGGCCGACCACCAGTCCTCGCCGGAGGCTGGCGCTACCTCCGATCCCTTGTCCACCATCACGGCGGCCACGGCCCCCGGGGACGGGAGGAAGTACGAGTGCCAGTACTGCTGCCGGGAGTTCGCCAACTCGCAGGCGCTGGGCGGCCACCAGAACGCACACAAGAAGGAGCGCCAGCAGCTGAAGCGCGCCCAGCTCCACCACCACGCCGCCGGCGGCAGCCACCGCTCGCAGACCGGCGCCCTGTACCCCCGCAACCCCATGGCCTCCGCCTTCGGTCCCCCGCCTCACCTCCTCGCCGTCGGCAGCGGCGCCACCGCTCATCTCGTGGGACCCACCTCCTCCCCACCTCCGGCCAGCAGCTGGGTCTATTACTCCCGGGCGGGCCCGCCCTTCTACCTGTCGCAAGGCTGCGTCGTCCCCTCCGCCGCGCGGGCGTCGCCGGCCTACGCCGCCTACTCCCAGGCCGCTTCCGAGGTGCACGGCGCCAGCCTCCGCTGCTACGATGAGGACCGGCAGGTCGACGAGCCCTCGACCGCCCGGTTCCCCGGTTCGGCTCTGGGCGGCGGGGCGAGGGACCTGCCGGCCGGTGGTACGGACGAGACGTCCGGGCTGGACCTCCACCTTAGCTTGGCTCCCGCTGGCTTCTGACTCGGTCTCGACTCGGACGCCAGCATCGACTCATCTCGCTCGTATCATGACATATGTATGAATTAATTCTATGGTGGATCGGATCCTGTAAATTGCGGTTATTTTTTTGTTATATTTTCTATGATTCCATTTTGTTCCATTCAATGAATGACTTCTTCGTATGACGAGAATTAGAAATCTTTAGCAAGAATTAATTATTTTTATTTCCATTAAAAATAAATAAATGGTAATATATATCGGATGACCATGAATGAGGACGTTCCGGGTTCGAACTGAGTTGGCGAGTTGACCCGTTAGGGAGGATTGGCTGGGAAAAGTTCACCACCTGAAACGTAAGCCGGCACGGGATGACGTCGACAATACACTTGTAGCAGTTTCACCCGGCCACGTGTCATACCGCAGAGTAAGTACAGAATTACGTGGTGAGAGAAGTATAAGAAGCCATTTGATCGGATCACGACGAAGTTCGCGGAACCCGAAGGGGGAAGCTACGTTATATTTTATACTGCAGAGGGTTCGATGATTGTACGACGACAGCGCTCCTCCTCCTCCCCATACCACTTATTTATATCGATCCAGTACAAAAGAAAAGAAAAGGTGGCAGCTATTTTTTATTTTATACCTAGCGCTTGTAACAACGTAACGTTTTTTTTGGTGTGAACGTAAGCAGCGACTGGTCGAGAAACTGGATCAGTCCTCGCATTAATAAAATAAAATAAAATAAAAGACACTCGATCAGTCGACTTATTAAGTGCATTCAATATATTAGTCAAAACAAGCACGAAAATAGCCGCTTTATTAATTAGTTCATTCTAAGATACGTATCGCCTAAAATAATGGTTTTAGACTTAGAGCAAGTGCTCTTTGCTAGGCTCACTTTGATATACATAGTGGAGAGTGGCTGTCAGAAGCCTACAAGGAGCATCCGTGATTTAAGACTCATTTGTCTTTCCACCTGCTGATGAACAAGCTCTAGATAAGCTGGGGGCCAGCAGAGGTCCTTCCAAATTTACAATATAGGTTGGGATTTTTTTTTTTTTTCATAGGAGCTACCATCCTCTGATTTTTTTTTTTAAATTAATTTTGATAGGAATATTTTGAATGGAGGTGATTGAGATGGAGCCAACTATATTATAAGAACTATAAGTAGCACCTTGGTTGCGGCACGTAGAGTTGAATTATTTGATACTATGGTTTCAGTGGCAAAATTCGCGGTGCACATAATAGTATATCTGATGTAATAAGAATTCTAAAAGAAAATCATATTTTTTGACGGTTGTTAAATAGCTATCTATATCAGCTCCTTCAAAGGTTGGTTCTTATCCACGTCAACAAGTTTGCGGGAAAATGAGAGCATATTTACAATATTTCAAAGTCACACATATTTGTGGAGAGGCTAATAGTATTGTAGATTGGATGGCGATATGTGTGGCTAATCACATCGGATCTTTTTCATAATAAACATTTTGTTTAAATTGTGTGGATTCAGTGCACTAAAATATAAGGCACGGCTTAAGGGTTGAGACCTAGCTCAACAGGTCAAACATGGAAGCCACTAACTGAAGCAAAATGTTGGCTAGCAGGTTAAATGTTAGAGATTAGACATAAAATTGTTGGACCAAGTGGTGAAGACTATTAGGTTGAAATAAAACATTTAAAGTGGCTTGAATGGCTATTAATACATAAAGTAGTTAAAACGTAATCCTAATGAATGATTATCAGCCTAAAGCAAGTTATTAGACGCAACTGCATCAAATTGTTGGTGGACAATTAATGAAAGACACAATGTAACAAGTGAAAATAATGCACAAAAGTTAAATCAGGAGTAGTATCGATTAGGAAGTGCATAGAATGGCAAATGCTAGCGGATAGGTGGGAAGTTACGAATTAGAAATCTATCTAGCGATTGAAAAGGTCATGTATATAAATCTAAAATTGTAACTAACAAAAAGATTTGAATCATTGCCACTCACATTTTCATATTCCTACCTTTTTTACTTTCCAATTGATACTATCCTTTATTTCCTCCAGCTTAACTTAGTTTCTTATCTACCATTCTCTGAGCAGGCAGCATCTCAGTAGCGAAAATTTTTAAAAGTTTAAGATAATGGAACCTACTATTATTTCTTTATCCTTTCTGGTTCAAATTGGTGATTACATCTGTTTGATCCTTCTTGCATCCAGAAAGCCAGCTGACACTATCTCTTTTCTTATTTTTGAATGTATTTTATCTTTTTCCCCAAGTTGAAAGTTTTATCTCTTGAGGCCCTTTGAGAGTGCAATCCATGGAGATATTCAACCTATTAGACATATTATTTTGGAGATACGGTTTCCATGCATGAGTCAATTTCGATTTACCATAAGAAAACACTATCTTGAATGAAGTAATTTAACTAGTATACCTAACCTAACCGTTATTTTTTTCATTTCTTCGTCCTTTCATTTCATTCACTTCGACCCCCTGTTTCATCACCTATCTCCAACTGTACACATACAAAACGCACATATTTTGTAAGTGCATGCACATCGAGAACAAATAGATAGATGTTCCTACGGAGCCTATTTAATTGGGATCTTGCAGCAAGATTTGTTTTTCTGTCCTGCGTAAGAAACCCTAACCCTAGAATATTCCGTTCCATGGTTAAGAGTGAGGCCCACGTAAAACTAAGTGGCACCCAGACAAAACCAAGTTACGGATACCAATGCGTATTTGTTGTATTTACTGTGACTGGTACCCAACGCGTGCATTGCACGTCATGAAAAAGGGATGCATGGCCTTGATCATTCCATGCTGCTGTCCCCATGCTCCCATTGTTTTTTCTCTTGCAGCGCAGGCCGGCCCCTCCATGGCACTTTTTTACCCCTCTCTCGGTACCAGGTTAAAACATCCAGATAAAAATAAAAATAAATATTAAATGCGTTCGGAAGGTTCGCTGCTTAAAGTCGAACTTCCTGCTGTCCAACTCTAGATGACTCTTTAATAGTAGTAGATACGAGTCAAGTTGATAAATTATAGCATGTCTTATGTGGAATATAAAACTTGAAAACCAAAGCCAGGGTTGTTTAATTAGGATCCATATAGTTGCTAAGTTCAAACCCACATCAACCACAGCACCCTAATTAAGATCGAGGCAGTGTTAGAGCTTTCTTGTACTGGGCCAGCTGGTCTCGGTCAACATTATTCCTCGTGCGGTGGAAAAAGATGAGAGCCATGGTTGTTGAACTTTTCGTGGAGGAGGTTTTGATCTCAGCCTCAAGTCATGCATGAATCTGGGTTATTTCCTTCAAGTTCTTCTCTCTCTTTCTCCTTAGGAGACGCACAGGATTTGTTCTCTTACCTCAGCCCCAAACATTTGGACAAGCAAGAATACCAAACCCGCTTACCATCTACAGCTGCAGTTTCTGGACTAAAGGCACCAAGCCACCAACTGAACTACGATACTCGATGTCTTCTCATTGCATCATCCGGAGGACCTAACCCTCCAAAGCTTGACAAATAGCGCGGTTGGCTTCTTGTCACCAGCGGTATCAAATGACGGAAGACGGCATGGAATTCCTGTGCTGGCCTTTTAAGTGCAGAATCTCAGGTCCGCAACCAACCAGAGTCGTAATACAATTCCATGCCTATTAAGGGAATAGGATAACCCTGCCCTTCACCTTGTCAAATAAGCATCCGACCAAGGTTTCAATTCAAGTGGGTCGCTTTCCCCTGAGAAGGCCACCAAAGAGGCAAATCTAAAAAGAGCGGATACGCAAAGGGCCAGGATCATTAGTTTTGTAAAGCCTGTCCATATAGTCCATAAGCC
The DNA here is from genome assembly GCF_009389715.1 of Phoenix dactylifera. NCBI lineage: Eukaryota > Viridiplantae > Streptophyta > Magnoliopsida > Arecales > Arecaceae > Phoenix > Phoenix dactylifera. The sequence continues at coordinate 20,141,803 of NC_052395.1, read as the reverse complement.
ATCTCTATCAGATGGTGATCGAGGGTGGGCCCACCACTAGATTTGTGGCCCCGTAAACACATCTATATGTCCGGGTATCGAGTTCTACCGCCATCCGCTGGCCGAAAGTCGTAGGATAAAATTGTTAATATACGAGAGCCTATTACGTGGAAGGCTCCGAGCTTTGAAGAAGCTGGGCTAGCATGACAAAAAGCTCTTCTTAGGATAATATTAGGGTCAGCAAGGAATTTGAAATCAAAGAGGAGGATGGAAAGAGGTTCCCACCATACAATAATGCACTTGGAAAACTTGGATTTGAGGGAAGGAAGCTTCCTTCTTATGTGCATCGACATTGGTTATCATCCACCGCACTTCTTGAGAACTGGTTGGCCCAGGAGGCAAATGGTCAATTGCCTCTTTTGAAATCAGCTCAGACAATGCGTCAAAGCACTCAAAAAGTTTGGGATCTCTCTCTCTCTCTTACTCTTATTGGTATGGTTGATGGAGATCCATTTCTTCCAACCTATCAAAGTGAAACACCATGATTAGAGGAAATAATTCTCCAGCCTTGTCAAAACTGGAGCCGCATATTATGATGTCTAAAAGAAATTTTTTGTTGGACTATGTAAACAGGTGGCTTGCATGAACCCTAGCCTAATATATATGGTACGCCATACCAGCCTGAATCGCATGGTACGGAGCATACCATACCGTACCAGTTCAATATCATATCTAGTATGATAGCGTATCGATACTTGGTATGCCAAAAAAATTCTGTATCGTATCGTGCCTACACTATGCTAATATGGTACCGGGTTGAAGTCCGGTATCAAGACGGCGAAACTTGCTGATGAAATGTATGTACATGTAGGGTCCATATAGGATAAATTCCGGCTAGTGAAGATATGCTATATTATACTTATTTTTGGTCTGAATTTCTGTACCTTTAGGATCTCTTGATTATGTATCTTGGCATTTGGTCAAAGAATTAGGCCAGACAGCAGTCTTGTGCCACAAGGTAAGTTATGGGCGTCGGCATCCACTATTGATTTAACCCCAACGGTAGGAATTTCTGAAGCTATGAGAAGTAGAAGAAATCGTGAGATGCACTGCAGCAGAGTTTTCTAAGACATTAGGGTTTTCGAGACAGATTTATAAGCTATTGCACGTACATAGTACATATCCTAGTTCTTCTCCTCTTTCAGATTCTTTTCGAACCGAGGAGAAAATTATTAGAGGATCGATTCCCTATTGTGGATTTAAGTTATGACTATGGACTACTAATATAGGTCCGACTGCGTGGCAGTCTATGGACTCCTAGATTTATTGGGAAATCCTCCCTAATTTAAAGCTGCCATGTCCAGGAATTAGATTTGGAACTTTCAGAGGTTGATGTCAGATAACTTGTCAATGATTAACACTTCCTGTTCAGTTTTGAAGCCTTCTCTACTTTGACACTGAGCATCACAGTATTGGAGAAAGTTTTGAAGATGTTGCTGGTGAGTTGAAAAGTTGCTTGAAACTGTGCCACTGGTTTTGACAGAGTCAGGTTTGAGGGAATTGGTCATCTTGGATACCGTCATGGTTCATGTAATCACAACCGAATTTACAATACATGAATGGGACTTCTCTATCCTTATCTCCTCATGTTATACGTGCCCTACCATCATTCTTTGTAGGGCCGAAGACTATCTTGAAGCGTGAGCGAGAGAGGTGAGAAATCAGGATAGGAAGAAGCTTCCCATGGTAGCAGTGTAATTTCAACTGTAACAAGAACAAGGATGCCATTGCAATGGCTAAAAAACTTACAGGGCATTCTGAAATGTCCAACTTCAATCTTTTTTATACCAAGAGACGCAAAAGAAACAATCAAAACAAAAACCTGGGATGGCAGTTTTTAAGCACAGATGAAAGAACAATACCAAGATCTTTCAAAAATTTCACAATGCCAGTCCTCTCAAAGAGCATAAGACTACAATCCAATACAGGTGTCTCACCACTCAGCGCCACCAACTTATAATGGACTGTAAATTGGACCCCATAACCTCCCTCGCTGCCTCTATCATCAGGTCACCACCTCTGATTTTTATATTTTTTAAGGTTTTTCACCAAGAACAAATGATCAAACTCTCACTAACTTGCAGGATATGCATACAGCGAAATAATTTAATTGGGAGCTGAATTCAATGATAACAAAGAAATACATTCACCAGCAAACAACATCTGAGAGCAAAACTTGCGATACTAGCAGAGCGCAGAGAAAATAATTGAGAACTGGTACAGGAAAACCTTCTTGACTTTGGCAGGGGAATGTTACATATGTGAGAAAACAATGAAAGGGTGACTCAATACTCCTACTAATGAATACCTTAATCTCTTCCATCTCATCCTGGAATACAAATGTTCAAGCCTTCTTATCAGAGCGGTTGAGATTAAGATTAAACCATTTCTTTTTGTGAGATTTATCTTTCCCATCAACACTTCCATCATCGGCTGGGCTCTCAGACCTGATCTCTTCATTGGAATATTTGCTGCGGCCACTAGCACTTCCACTGGCATTAACGACAGTTCTTACAGTCGTAAATGAGGAGTGGATACTGTCTCTTTGTTTCAGCAGTTCATCAACCTTCAAAGAAATTGGAAACAACCCAGAAATAAGTCAAGGGCAAGGATTAATGTGATACAGGTTAAAATATAATGATTAAGGTCATTTGATGCAGCAGGATGACAACAAACAGTCACGCTTGACACCTACATAGAAATGAGGATTTCCAAAGGATAATAACAAAATAAAACAACAGAATGATTCTTTTGAAATAGTGTGTCTTATACAAGATTCATTAACTTTTACGATACAGCAAAGAACTATCTGACATGATCTGAAGGTACATAGATACATGTATTTTAACAGTTGTTAGTACCAGTAGTCATGTCAAGGTAATTGCATAATTCATGGCTGGCCTATATTAAGGGTCAACCCTCAGTCAATAACTTTTGCACTAATCATCAATGAACTTCCTATATCCACAGATGACTTGGCATATCTTCTTGAAATGATATTGTTTCAATGCACAATCAATAGCATGAGGACAAGGGTCAAAAATTAGGATATACAAATAGGGAAAATAGAACACCAGAGGCAACATATATTGATTATTAAGTCAGACAGGGGTTCAACCATGCATAAGAAAAGAGATATCGATGACAATTAAACTGATACCACAGCAAGTTTGATGAAGTGGATAAGTATTTCCAAAAAGTATGATTTTTTTTTCATTTGACTTTATGAAGAAAATTTTGTGCACTAATATGCCTGTGATGTTCAGTGGGACTATGGAGCAAGATATTTGGGCAATCAAGAGGGCCGAAAGTATAAAAATGGCAAGGCAGATGTGGAGTGTTTGGCAAGAAAAGCAACAAGTACCTTAAAGGAATTGCAAGAGAATTGCACCTAAGGTTAAACGTTAGTGTTAAACCATTTGAGAAACCTCATGAAATAGGTATCAAGACAAGCAACAAAAATTAAGGCCACAATATAAGATTAGGCTCTCGAATGTATTTTAGGGTTAACAAAAAGAGCAAGGCAACCAAAATAACATGAATGGAGGAAGCATAAAAGATCACAAAAAGCTAAAAATCATACAGCAACATAGCTCGCAATGGAAGAACAAGTCCACATTGTTTTCCAGTCTGAGTTCTAGGTTCAGGGTAAAAACCAGAAATATGCATTGGTTTGTGGCTTACTGCAGAGTTTGAATATACATCCTGTCCACAATCTTTAGTGGTGAATATTCAACCCAAGAATAGCGTCAATTCTTTGGAGGATAACAGAACACATGAATAGAGAGGACTTGAATTCTATTTTCGCAAAGAAACATGAATATGACAATCCTCACCTTTAAAATAGAGGAGAAATAATGAGTTCTTTGGAGGATAACAGGACAAGCGAACAGAGAGGTCTTGAATTCTATTTTTATAAAGATACATGAATAATACAGCAATCTTCTCACCCTTAAAATAGAGGAGAAATAATGAGAATAGGGATGTAGCATGATGAGGAGAGGAACATCCACAGTTAGCAGCAGAGAGAACAGAGGAAAGACTTAATAAAGCCACAGAAGAGTAAAAGAAATGAAAATACCCTTCTCTTATGATCACAATCAAATTTAATTAATTTGTTGTCTAACAAAAGCACGTAAGCACTTAGACACTATAAGAACGGCCCTTCTACTTCTGAATTATATGATGACCAGAAGTGGTTGGTCTATTAGCACCAGGACATGGGCACAATTAAAAACCATTTACCGAAATCATCTCCTATAACAATAAATACTACTAATAATAATATTGATGCTTACAGATTGCTTTTCTTGGCTATATCTGTTTGTCACTTCCTGAAAACGTGCCAAAGCCTGCACAACAATACAAAAGTGGGTTAGAAGGGTTGTCTCCTGCTACATTTGATAACAGAAAAAATGCAACTTCTTACTTTTCTATATTCTGTTTCAAACAGGCGCAGATCATTTCTCTTGGACAAAATTTGAGCCTCAATCTCCTTGAGCTTCTGGGTTGTATCTTCATATGATTTTGAGCACATAGACTCAATGGTATAGGTGGCTGGTTTAAAAAAATTATCACCTGAAAGAAATAGAAGAGGTCAAATATTAAAGTAAACTTTTTCATATACTTCAAAATGAAATATAAAAGAAAGGATGTAAGGAAATACAGACCATAAACTGCAAATATATGAGTGCCAGGTTTCAATTCAGACACTTCACAAGGTTGCAAACCTTCCAATCTTTTGAAAAAAGCAGCCTCAGGATCTTTGGCCATTGCTAACTACACCAATGAAAAATAAACCAACCATTAATCCCACACTGTTTTACTTATAACCATGAGAAAATTATAGCCTAATAATTTAAGGTGACAAAGCTCCATACCGCATTCATTGTTGAATCCATGCGGTAAACTTGAAAATGTAAAAAGTACATTCCAGCAGATGTTACCTTGCCAGTCTTCTCACTATCCTCCTGAATGAGAAAGAGAAAGCTGTATATTATATTAACTATGATATAAGTCAAATGCAGCAATATCATCTATGGATGCAACGAAGTAACATGAGATGTTTACATCTGTAGTGACAATATTGTATACTGTTGCTGTTATAGAATACCATCTAAATTCCAAACTTACAAACATGAACCAATAACCAGTATTGCAATAAGACAATAAGTTGCCATAGAACTGATTAATTCAATCTGTCATGAACTAAACAAATCCACAAATAAAACCAAAACTCTGAAAGCAAATGCATTATCCAACTATAAAAAGACTGCATAAATTCCAATGACAGGTTCCTCATGCATCAATTATGGTCAACACGGTGATGAGATGCTAATACAATTAACAACTAAAGCAAAGGACATAAAACCTGCTCAAAGAAGATAATTCCCCCTAAGGAAAAATATCTTACAGTTTCTGTGCTTTCTTCTGTTAAGTGTATAGTAGTAACTTTTATATAAACAGCACAAATATACTTTTCACCATATGGCATTTTGAATTTCATACATGCATTAACATTTTAACAATTTATTAACATCTACCTTGTAAAAAAACTATATTGATTTGTTATTGAAAAAAATCGTCTCAACAAAACCTATTAAGTGACAAACATTCATTTGGCAACCTACGCAGGTTCCATTGACTATTAGATGATCATTTAACTATCATGGCTAATACTGATTACTTTATGTATGGACTATTAGATGAATGATTACATATTTACATATACAGTTAGTAAAAATTTAAATATGGGTAGCTGGTATCAGTTCAACAATTATAGTTGATTTAAATTGATCATTCCTAACAGTCATTTGATTTGATTTTCACTTTTTAGAAAGTAATGAATCTAAAATTTGTCACAAGGATTGCAATCTGGTTACAAGGGGCTAACTGGCCAATAATAATATTATCTCCAACCAAGACTATTGGTTTGAACTGTATATGCAGTTGTTGATGTCTCAAACTTGAGTTGCGTCACTTCTAGCCAGTGATAGCACAAGCTAGATAGTTAGTTGCTAACCTATAGTTAGATGAGTCCTTTAGGTAATTTTTTATTTTTATCCTACTTTTGGACTGGTTTCAATTTTAATTCTTTAAGGCTGAGGCACGGTGTCCAGGCATCTGTTTAAGATAAATTGTAGATGATTTTGGAGCTCCTCCATAATAAAGCCAACACAATGAAAGAATATACATATATATATATATATATGTGCGTGCGCGCGCGCGCGCGTGTGGTTGTAACATCTAAATAAGAATTATTTTCTACTAAGTTAGCATTCTTTAGCATTATTTTAAGCGAAATGCTTTGAAGATTAAGATATTAGCCACTGACTTTTCTACTAGCCTTTAGATTTTAGCAATGTTTAAGCATAATAAAATTTACGAGAACTTAAGCCTTGAGAAAAACCTTAGCATTTAAATTTGCTTCTCTGGCCCAATCCCAAAAATCTGGATATTTTACTAAAACTGAAAAGTTAAATTTTTATTTCTCAAAATTTGAACTTTTGAGTTTTTTTATGAAACTAAAATAACCAACCTAGCTAGGTGCACTGACCTATTTTGCCTATAAATAGAAGCTGTGAAGATAAGTGAGGTTAAGGAAAGGAAGGATAGCTAGACCGCCCCCCCCCCCAAACAAACAAACACACACACACACACACACACAGACACAGAGAGGAAGAAGAGGAGGAGCGGAATGGAACTTGGACAAAGAGTCATGGATTTCATTTGCATAATGCAGTAACTTCTCCATGTTCCTCAAATTTAAGTTTTGTGTTTATGAATCTTACAATCCATCTCAAGTCTATGTCTTGTTCTAAAAATTCAAAATCATATGGTTTTTTAGATATTTGTCATCCTTTTATTAGGACAAATTATCAATCATCATGAATTTAAACTATATTTTATATTTTATTAACTTTGCAATAAATCCCAAATCCAGTTATTGTTTTGAAACTCCAAAACCTGGGTCAATTTTCAAAGGTCAAGGTTTTTCTGTCTTTTGAATTTTGTGACTATTCAAAGCTTATAGATGACGTTTTAAAGTTTGGAACCACAAGATTATTCCCTAAACTCAGTGTTTCATTTGAATTTCTGAACTTTAAGATTGGTTTCAGCTTTTAAAGTTGTTTTAGAATTTGAAATCCATTATTAATTGCAAAGAAAAAGAATTATTCTTTAGAAATTTGGTTTCTATGTTGGTTTGAATTTTTTTTTTTATAACTCCATTGGAAATTATGAAAACATGAGTTGTTTTATTTAACATTTTTTGAACTCACGTATGTTTTGACATATAATTATATTCATATTAGAAGCTATTCTACATCTGTTTATCTTTTCATAGTAGCTTTCTAATGTATGTTCCATGTAGCAATTGTGACGCTCTTCCAACTCTAACAAGTAATATCAAACTTGAAGGCTGCATATGAACCTCTAGCCAGGTAGTATATTGGGCATCATCTGAATTATTGTTGGAGATTTATGTGGATCTCTAGATAGGTGGTAAATGTTGGTCAAGTCTTATATGTGGACCTCAAAGGTTAATGCAGCATCATCTGGTTTATTAATGTGGTCTCGTCTTTATTAGCAGTGTGGATTTATTTGGCCATGCCGGTAAGAGTAAACATTTAAAGAAAAATATGAAATCATGTGAAAGATTAGAGTTTTGTGAATTTCAAAATGTGTTTTGCTCATTTGCAGTATCTCATTTATTATTAGATGTTGACTAATGGTATTTTTTATAAAATGTTATCGATAAACATTTATTTTGAACTTTCTAATGGTAATCTGATTTGCATGTTACATTTTAAATTTCATTTGCTTTCAACAAGAACTTAAGTTCTTTTGACCATGCTAGAAGTCTTAGATTCCATGTTACATTTTAAATTTCATTTGCTTTCAACAATAACTTAAGTTCTACATTTATCATTTATCATAGATTCCACGTTGGTCAAGTCTTATATGTGGACCTCGAAGGTTAATGCAGCATCATCTGGTTTATTAATGTGGTCTCGTCTTTATTAGCAGTGTGGATTTATTTGGCCATGCTGGTAAGAGTAAACATTTAAAGAAAAACATGAAATCATGTGAAAGATTAGAGTTTTCTGAATTTCAAAATGTGTTTTGCTCATTTGCAGTATCTCATTTATTATTAGATGTTGACTAATGGTATTTTTTATAAAATGTTATCGATAAACATTTATTTTGAACTTTCTAATGGTAATCTGATTTGCATGTTACATTTTAAATTTCATTTGCTTTCAACAAGAACTTAAGTTCTTTTGACCATGCTAGAAGTTTACGTGCTGAGATTTGTCGCTCACTTCATGTTAATACAATCCTTTCAAAGTGAATGATAAAGCATATACTGCCTTTTGAAAGAAAAAAGATTCCATGTTTTGAAATAGCTTTCAGATCTAGTGATTGTTGATGCAACATCAGGACTATGTTAGTTTGTGCTTTTGTATGCTGAAGGTATAGTATTTTGTATAATAGAGAATGCTAAATTCCATAAAATGAATTTTATTTAAGAATTATGGGTCATAATACATTTATCATAAGATTTCTTATTATTGATATTTTTGATCAACTACGACAGTTACAACTCAAGATTTGAGCCTTCAATCATAGCAACCTCAATGAAATCCATCATTTGCATATGTTTGATGAACCAAATGGGCTAATTTTGACCAAGCAATCATGGCCTAAAAGAGCTAAGTTGAGATTAGGGCATGTAAGTCTTTTCTTGTTCTTTTTCTACAACTAAAGTCTGATTTACATGCTTGGGTTACTTTAGTTAGATCAATGTTTAGATTAAATCTAGGCATGTTGTTTTCTAGGGTTCAGGTTTCTACAACTTATGTATTAGGACAAGGCCATATCCAAGACAGCAAAGATGAATCAACTAAATATTGCAGTATCTTTTTCTTCTATATTCACATTCTCCTCTATGCTTCTTTTGGATGGATTTCTGAACAAGGACTTGAGGTTTTGCCTCCAAAATGCACATTCGATCCCCCAGGATCATGAATTCAAACTTAGTTTCTATACACCAAATATATTTTATTTTTCACGCTTAAATATGAATTTGATCTGATATGAACATCAAATCACAATCTCGTGGAGATTCATCATGCCTATTTGTCTCTACTCAAGAAGTCCAATCTAAGTGTTCAAAAAAACAAAAAAAAAGCCCAGATCTAGCTTAGGCTTGAAAGTAAAAACCTAAATCACCTTGACCATTAGGAGCTCGGGCCTAACTTTGAACCATGTCATGGGGGAAGAGAAAGAGAGTGAGAAGAGAGGACAAGGAGCTAAAGAGTAGAGAAGGCATTGGTAGACTATAACTGGACCCTTCAATTTAGTCTAAAGTAACCACATCTGGCACATAAACACGAGCATTAATATAACACTTGGACATGTCTCTATACGAAGAAAATCTTAAATATTGAATAAATTTAATGCTCACACATAGGCCGAGCCTAGGCGCAACAGTAAGGTTGCTCCATTGTGACCTAAGTGTCATCAATTCGAAACACAAAAACAGCCTCTCTGCACACGGAGATAAAGCTACATATATCTGACCCTCCACAGACCCCATAGTAGCAGGAGCCTCGTGCACTAGGCCTACATTTTTGATCTGATGCTTACATGCACCCACACCTAATGCACATACCATGTAACATGGTTGGTAGTGGACATCGTGGGAGCTAGGGATTTTGATCAACAAGCAGCTTGCAATTGGCTGGGGGGAACTCGTAGGTAGATAGGCAAAAAGGCTAGATCTTCCAACAATGGAATAGAAAGATGGGAGAGGGATAAGGGAAGAAAAGAGGAAAATAGGAGATGAAAGAAAGAAGGGGGGAGAGAGAGAGAGAAGAAGAAGAAGAATTGGGAGGATAAGAGGAAAGGAGACAAGTGGTCAAGTTAGATCCCAGTTTTTGGCATGTTCAGACATGATTGATTCAAGAAGTATTTGACAAGTAGTTGTGATTCCACAATTTGGTGAAATTTTGTGATCAGATAATTTACAAGATCTTTTCTTTGTCAAGATTAAGAATCAACAGCATTGTGTTCAGCCAAGATATAATAATGTATTATTTATATTATATTGTATTATATTATACTAATATATTAATATAATACTATATATTATATATTGCTATATTATATTGTATTTATTATATTATACTATGTTATGTCAGATCATATCACATCATATAAAAACAAGTTTTGAGCGTCTCCTATGATTGGCTTGAGCTAAGGATGGTTATAATATAAAAACAAGTTTTGTCAATCAGGGTCCATCATTTTATGTGTTGGCTGCTTTATCATCCCATTACTGAGCATGCACTAGCACAAAAAGATAGAGAGGTTTGTAAAAAGATTCCCAATGGGCAAGCTACTTTAGTCCTTATTTTCCTTCCCCAACATAGACCAATTTCTTTGCCATCAAAACATGTCAACTTGGTATGCACCATAGATATAATACATGAGTACTTTAATCGTTGGGTAAAGGCGGCTTGTATCTGAACCAAACCTATCTCAGGCTGGAAAATCTGGGGCCGGCCCCACAAAAGCAAGAACTCGCTTGGTCCAACCAAAATCCAATTAAAGCCCAATAAAGAGACATCATCAGCCCTATCAATTACTTATAAAGGGGAACATTTTTCATGAAATTTCCAAAACAACAGCAAACAAAATAACCTGATTGATGATAGAGGTTAAATTGTTATTGCTTCCTGGGGTAGTTTTACCCAGAAAAGAAAGCATAATACAAGATGCAAATCTTACCAAAGAATCATATCATCATGTTTTATAATCATAAATAATTTTAGGAACAAATACTCAATAGCTATAAGAAGTATAATCACCTGTAAAGCTAATCCATAACCTCCATTTGCTTCTTGTTCAAAGTAAAGAAGCTGTTACAATAACAAAAGCAATGTCAGGTTAAAAAATGCAAGTCTGCAAAAGAGTAGAAATTAGTGTATTAAAAAAGATCGCAGCAGAAAAGGAAAATAAAACAAAAAAAAGATAGGACTCTAGTAATTCATTAACATCATACAGAAGACAAATTGTTTACGGTAAAATCTTTATGTACCTTGAATTTACTTTGTGCAGCTGATGTAACTCTAATAACTATGCCTGCCTGGGCTTGTTCATCATTAATTGTCACACCAAAAAATTGAGCACATTGTTTATCAACCTGCATATGCATGAAAAAGGTTAAACAAAAAATGATCCAACCCAAAAAAAAAACTTCATCCCAAGAGAAAGGTCAGCAGATAAAGCACCTTTCCATTGACGGATGTTCCAATAGGAAGTGGTCTAACTGTCACTGTTCCATTTAGAGCTTCTTCAAGAACAGTAGCAGAAACTGTAGTCTTGATAGGAACTCCCAGCTTGCTAATGATGCGAAAGAATCAGATACAGGCCTACATGAAAACTCAAGCAGAACTTATAACTTAACAATCACCTGAAAAGTGCTGCAAACATTGTATTGACAGTCCCAAGGTTGGACAAGTCAATCTCCATGTCCATGCCATCACTTTCTAAAGCCTGAGTTAGATCACATGCATAAGTCACAGCATAACAATCTTTCAACTATCCACCAGATAGGATGAAAATGTTCAACACTAGTTTGTGGCTCCAGAATCAGATGAAAAACTGCATTAAGAGAGCTGGGGAAGCATAAAAAATAGACTAAACAACAAAATTATGTAACTTGATTACAGGATTTCTGCAAGAAATAGCTCTATTGATCATATCATGCACCAAGCAAAAGAAACTTCAAAAAAATAGGCTAGGAAAATCAAAATCAATCACATACAATCACTGAGTTTGACATGCTCACACTTGTTCACCCAAGTTTCCCTCAAATAACATCCTTGTGACATTGTGCCTTGTCACCACTGCCTTGGGACAGTGTCATGTGCCCTGCACCATTTGAAGCATATATCAGTGCAGTAGTTATTCTACCCATAACCATTAAGAATCCACTCTTCGTTGTCTACATGATTGGCTCCCTTGGACACCTCATTAAACATGTCCTTAAAGATTATAAAAGCCCCTCCCACTAAAGTCCGCAATCTCAGTACCGGATACCGTATCGGTACCTTATCGATTTGGTACGATACGGTACATCTCTGTGCCGAAATAGCTCTCCAACTATTTTTCTCAATTTTCATCTCGGTATGGATCGGTATATCTTGGTACGGATCGATATGTACCTCAGTACGCCTCGGTACAAGTCGGTACATTTTGATACGGAGCGGTACGCCTCGATACAAGCGGTACAGAGCTTGTACCAACTTGAAGGTGTGTTTTGTACCGATTTTTTACCGGTATGGTACAGTATGCCCATACTGGACGATACGGCAGACCATGCATCCAACTGCCCTCTTACCAAGCGTAGAAGCTGCCTGTACTTTGATGATGACTAGAGAGACTTAAGATCACATGTTATGAACCCAGAATACTGACATACTATTTGGCTGTCCACAGTGCACAGCCTCCTAACATCGACGATCCATTCAATTGTTCCATTGATAGTTGAAACTTATGCGACTATTGTTGATGCATTAGCCACACTCGAGGAATGGAGGTACCGACCACATCTACTGCTTATTGTGTGCCCACTTCAGCTCCCCCTACCTTCCCTCCAGAATACATGGCATAGATAGCTGAACAACCCAGTCAACTACTCCACCGTACTACCATAACATCATTGCAACATGATTCATTGACTCCCTCTCTCTCTCTCTCTCTCTTCCTGTTCAACAATCCACTTAGTTATTGGACTCCACAGTTTTTTCCCATCATATGATCCAGCTTATGAATTTTATTGAAACCTACTGCCAACCACTTTGTTGTTCTGTTGTAGCATAGTTTAGTTATTTAGGATTGGATGAGTCTCTAGTCTAAAATTTAATTTTAAATTTTTTTTCTCTATTTTCAGGTATAATTACAATCATAGCCTTCTAGGATCATACCTGGAGATTATATACTCGTTTTAGCCAAATTATAATTCTACCTCAATGAGAGAAGGAAACTTGTCTTGACCAACTAATCTTATTAAGTACATGGGTTAGAATAAAATTAATCAAACCAATGGTTTACATTAGACTTGGTTTATTAGGATTTGAGTCATTATGGCGTAGGATGCATATGGTTCCACGTCAACCGGAGAACCGAACAGAACCAACCTCATTGAGTCAATTTGGTTCAGGTTTTAATACAGATCACTTCAGTTGCAGTTCTTTTTCTTAAACCCCAGTTCAACTGGTTCAGCTATGAGTTAAGATGTTGGATAATATACTCTAATTCGAGTAGATCTTATGTCTTTATATCAAGGTTTTGAAAAACATGGATCAGAGGTATACCATTGAGATGACAGCAGATACAGCTTAATCTGCATTTTGCCTAGCAAAGTTCATTAAGAATTACGTACTTTTATATGAAACCAATCATGCTGTTCCGTCAGCATTTTAATGTTCCACTCCCTTTCCAATGCTCAATTTAATTTTACAAAACCAATTGTCCTAGAATAAACTAAACAACCATGCATATTTATGCATTAAAATTTTCTTTGCCTCAATTTATTAGGTATTGTTTTCAGCTTTTTTTTTTTTTTTTGTTAGGGGGGGGGGGGTCCAAAAGTACTGTTCAGGCTACAGTTCTGCGAACAGTATCCATTGGATATCAGGGTTATTTCGTTTAGTAATATGGGCCCTTAATTAAGGTTTTCTCGTTGGCTTGTTTCATCTTAGCTTTACTTCTATTTTAGTGAGACCTAGTAGGGTCATCAAAGGTGTTTCTTTGAGGTTATTTAAAAAGGTCTACGGCTGAGAAGAGGATTATTAAAGTTTTACTATGTGAAAAGCTTATTGTATAAAAGGCTGCAGGACACTCTGTTGCCCTTTCTTGTTCCTTTCCTATTATTTCTTCTCCTCTGTCCTCTCTCATGCTATTCCCTCTCTCCCTATACTAGGATGTGCTGTTAAACAACGGATCACCATTGTTTCAGATCTGCATTTAGATCTGAATCAACTTCTTCTGTTGACTTTAAACAGCGGATTTAGAAATTTAAAGCTTATTGCAGTTTTAAAATGAGTCAGGCGACATCACATATGGATCATGAAAAAATAAATGCTTTACTATTGCATAATAATTACTTCATCAAAAGATGAAGTCGTCAACCTAATTTTTTTAAAGAAGATACAAAGGAAACAGAACATCTTCACAGCTGATATTCAGGTAGTGGAACATGTCAAAAAATAAAATAAATAAAAAAGATTTTGAGTTAGCTGAAATAAACAAATGAAATTAATCACATGGAACTGATACCATTACTATAGCAACTTGGTTCACAGTATTTATGATACACGTAAATATTGCAGATCACAAAAACCATCCATACTAATATTGGAGTTTTGTGAAATTCAATCGTCGAAAGGGCATTCACCTCAAAGCCAGCAGTATCATATTGCCTTCTTTTCTCTGGATCTGACAAGATGCTATAGGAATATGCAACTTCTTTGAAAAGTTCTGAAGCTTCAGGGTTGCTGGCATTCTTATCTGGGTGATATCTGTTAACATCAAGATTTTGGTTATTTTAATCTCAGAAGCACAAAATATTTTTCTATAAATCACTAACTGCCAGGATTGCAAATATATCCAAGAAAAATGATAATTTTATATCATAACTGACATAGAAAATGCGAAGATGAAGATAAGATGTAAAATGAAGTGACATCATATGAGCGTGGAACTTTTACATAATCAATATGCGAATACCCAATATACAGGTAAAATGTAAACAATAAATTCATTCACAATCATGTGAAAGATGGCCTATAAGAGAAAAGTAACCACAACTCATAACCATGACCAGCAAGTCCTATCTATTTGGGATCATAGATCATTGTTATTTCTTTTGAGAAAAAAATCCTTCTTTGTTATTCACTCCTTAAAAAGACAAACTATATAATAAAAGAGAAATTGTTAAAATTGTTTATCACAACTTCTACACAGAAAATTTAAGTTTTCCCTTTTCCATAATTACTCTATAAATTAAAAGGCCAAGTCCAGTCTTGTGTGCGTATAACCCTATTGATTCAATTGAACCCCATCACTTCATCCAAAATTAGCGCAACTAATGAATTTCCTGTAGTACATGTATTTCTATCTCTTCGCTGAAGAATAGGCACTTTTGGGTTCCTACCAACTCCTCTAGTCTCTATGTGCTAGTGCTACTTAAAGCAACAATAGGTAGGGCTACAGGTTAATGGAAAAAAAGGGAACCCCAGTTTTCATAACAATGGGACATTATAGACCGTGAATGTATTTGGACAAAGGATCCCTCAGGTCTTACATTTCTCCACTTGACCAGCATACTGCCCAATCTGCATAAGGAGGATGCCTAGGATTGTACAGCAACATCAACAACCATTATGCACTCCAGGAGCATATTGAGAGAACAAAATCAATGCGCAATGTCTAGGAGCCGTATACACATGTGGCCATATAAACTGCTTTCTATAGCAGTGCTTTGTTGGATCTGTTTATCATAGGTTCTCTAATATACATATATATATATATATATATATATATATATATATATATATATATATATATATATATATATATATATATATATACATGCAAAATGTTGTATAAGACTTTAGCACCACTCAGCTGAGGCTTATCTCATTTAAACAAGCAGTCTAAACTGCACGAAACAATATCTTCTTTCTTATCCCACTCTGTCTCTCTTTTATCGCTTACGCCTCATACTTACCGATCTTCTACCCATAGGCGGAGTGAAGAAATCGATCTTTCCGCAGAATTCATCCCTTGATGATGAGCTGACAGACTGCATGAAACATTTTGGCAAAGAAATCCACAAAATTGAAATCCATGGAGCTTCTTCTTGCTTGACTAATGCTTTGACCTATGTTCTCCTCTCAAGCTTTCTTTTGTAATCTCATATGAAGACTGGCTTCACTCTCATGCCACTAAATGACAAATTAGCGACAAATCATGCGGCCATGGATGGTTTCCAAATGCTTAGATGTGTTCTAGGATGGGATGAGGACTAGTTAGATCTGACTAAATTACTTTGATATTTCTTTGGTTTCTTTTTCTGTTATTGATTTTATGTATGTATCAACAACAATGGTGATATAAGAAGAAAATAAGAATGCATTACCATTGGAATTGTATGTCCTAAAATCCACATTTAGAGATGTTAGTTATGAATACATGCATATGTTTCACATTTTGCATTCATGAAAATGGATAAAAGCATTATATCGTAGTCTTTCATATCAATTTGTGATGCTCATAAATATTGTAACTCAAAAGAGGCAAGTGGTTAGCAGTATGGCACTATGGCAGGCTACATAAGAGGATCAATCTCTGTACAACCTTGAAAGGCCACTAACTGCCAAGGGGTAAATTAGGGTGTGTTGACAATCAGTGATTCACAAACCAGGCCTATAGTTAGGTCAATCCTAATAAAGGTGGAATTTACATTACAAGCGATCCTATAAAGGTCAACCTAGAAGACAACTAGATTAGTTTCCTAATAAGTAATATCAAGGTTTCAAATACCAGAATCGGACCCCACACCGGTTTCTTGCTGGAACAGTACGGTATCAGGTACTGACACATGGTATGGGACTGCATGTTGTACCAATATACTATGTATTGGTGATGGAAACTTGCCGGAATGGTATGGTACACATTCATACCATCCCATTCAGGTGGTAACTGAAATCCTAGGAAAATGCACTTGTGATTGCAAGGAAATCCCTAGATGACTACCAAGGCTTAGAAAGGAGATCACCAATAATTATCATAAAGTATTATGCTGTAGATCTCATTATCTAAATTTTTTATTTAGTACAGATAAACATAAGTTGTACTCCAATCTTCTCAACATTTGATGTGATTTGTACAGTGCTAGAATAAGCCATAATTAGAACTAGGCTATGTCTGATATTTGTTAAACCATTTAACCATCCAGATCATTATTAATAAAAGACTGCAGCATGGGACGTGCGAGATATGTCGAAGAGCAAAGTCATGCCAGCATGCTGATCATCTTATACATCCCAAAGGCACGATGTGCAACTGAAACAACATATGATGATCAAATGGTCCAACAAGCATTAGACCTAACCAACCCCCTAAGTCAATCCTTCATGTTAAAAGGTCTAAACTAATTTATTCAATATAGTCTTTCAATTCCAAGCCTTCAACAAAACCCAGAATATATTTAAACTAAGATAAAGCATTAAACCTAAAGTAAACTACAGTAAATTTAACTAGGTTTTTATGAGGATAGCATTTCCAACCTTGTATTGGATAGGTGAAGGTTTGGATGATGGTGGTGGTGATGATATTAGGATGATTTATACCATGAGCTTAGTATTTCACTTACACTAATCAAGGGCCTGGATTAATTTGTGACCCTTAGGGCTGGTAAAAATGGCTCATATGAGCTTTATATACAAAATAGATATCTTATTTTGTTGGGTCGACTCCAATTGTTTTCTTTCTTGTAGGAATTCCAACTCTTTTTCCCATTCCAGACCACCTTTCACCTTTCTACTTCTTCCTTCTTCTACCAATCTTTTGAATCCATAACCTTGGAACTCAACTAGTGGAGGGACCAATATCAACATTAACTAAAAATATATTTAAAAGGGCCGTGAATGAGAACTATTCTTATCACATTGGAATGTAAGTAAAGGATTTCGATGACCAGCAAGATCTAAGGAAGATAGCTCACGGCAAAGACTCGAAGTCTCCCTTCAGTACATCCCATGAATGCCAATGTAATTAATTCCCCAAATCAAAGATTGTTCGAAACTCCTCTTCCAAATTCCATGAGTTCTCGCACCAACTAATTTTGTCTAAATCTTTAATTTGCGTATGATTTACACGATACCTTTTCTGTTCAATCTTTCAATAGGCTTCGTTTTCTGAACTTCCTAATAAACAAATTATATTTTTCAATCACTCTTCCTAAAACAAACTTGTGTGGAAGATCAAAAATGAGTTATAAACCCACATATAAAACACAAACCCCCTTGTATATTAACTGATCATTAGAAAAATTCAGAAAGAAAAGAGAGGGAGAGGCTTACTTGAGAGCGAGCTTCCTGTACGCGGACTTAATCTCCTGATCCGACGAATCCCTCGAAACACACAGCACCTCGTAGGGATCCCGACGGACGGCAGGCGCCGACGGACCTTCCATCTTCCCCGACGCCATCTCTGTGTCTGCCTTCTCCAATTCTCCTCAAATCTCAATATCCCCTCCCTTCCTTCCACCAACCCCAACCCCACGAGCACGACCCCCCAAATGGTCGCCCCGCCGAAACCTGCAGCGCGACGGCCCCATCGTCAACCAATCCGAAGTTGCCGGGCCGAGCGGCGAAGGATCGAAGCGGTAGGGTTTGACAGATCGAAAGGCGTACCTGGGATGAGAGATCTCTGGCTCGCGGAATTGAATTGGGTGGAGCGAAAAGGAAGAGGTTTCTCCTTCTTCTTCTTCTTTCAAGGAAGCTAATAGTATTCAATTTTCATTAGTTTTATCATTCGATAAATAGCGGCGCGTCTCTTCCCTCTCTGTGATATCTAAATCTTTTCTCGCCTACCCTTCTTCCTCGCCTGGCGCCCAGCGAGGAGGGTCGGGCCAGAAGACGATGATAGAAGCAAGGTTTCTCGTACAAGGTGAGATCTGGGGAAAAGGTTCCTAATTTGTTTAACCATAGATCGACCAGGGGAGCTGCCCTACTTTGGCCTCCTCTCGGAATCCCGCGGACGCCTATAGAAGTGGGATCGAAGCAAGGTTCCGTATTAGCATTCCATAGACAGGGTTCATTTCCATACGGGTGTTTGGTAATCGCAACGACTACTTCCGTCTAATTTTGAGCCAAACTCCAACCAACCATGAATAGAGCGGAAGCCTAAGATTACAGCTTTTTTTTCCTCTAAAACAAATATTCTTTTTGAAGAAAATTGAGATCTATAAACGAAATACTCGATTATAATTTTATTGAATTATTATTAGAAATAATTTTGGTTTTGTATAGATTCTTGCCTTTCCATGAACGCAAAAGATCACCATTGATTTCTCCGGTATTGAATCACCTATAATTAAAAATATAAATCTTATTCAAAACGGCTGGAACGTAAAATTAAGGTTGCGAATGAGTTAGATTGACCCGTGATCCGACCTGCTTAGATCCGACCCCACCTATTTTGGAGGATCCGTAGGATTGAGTCGGGTTCGAAAATTGGAACCGTTCAATTTTTTTGGATCGGATCGGAATTTACTGAATTCAGATTCGACCTATTTGAAATTTAAATAATTTAAATTTAAATTTTACTTGATTTATCCCTTCTATATTATGTAGCTTAAATTGGATTAACCTTCAGTTTACTGATAAATCAATAAATAAATAACATTTGCATATAATTTATGCTTGATTTAAATAGAGGCAAATATAACAATATGAAATCCAATTTATGAATATATGTTTCCATTCAAGTTTCTTTACATCTTATTTTCTGTAATTTGGGTATAGGCAAATTATGAGCATGACCTGGCTGTGCTACCGAGGCGTACAATCCACAATAACACGAAGCCAATATTATATTTAGCTTTTAAATCCATCTTAAATATAATAGAATAAATAGAACTCCAAGCCTGGATCATCCTTCGTTTCTATCGACCCTATTCGTCTGAAGAGAGAGAAAAGAAAAAATAGAGGTATATGAGCGACACAACTCAGTAAGTAAACCTTTCACCATCTTACTGAATCAAGTATAAATTTTTTCATATTGATGCATCATTTAAAAAAATAAGGGATATTCCAAAATAAGCATTTTATAATACAGTATATTAAAAAAAAGGTCATTAAGCAAAACATGCATGAACAAATCATCCATTTTTCATAAACGTGGTGCCAAGTTTATGTTGCAAATAATTTCGTAATTCATTTTTTATGTCATATAATCCTATCATGGATCAAAACATTGCTCACAGATATTCGTGCTATGATTACTATAACCTGTGACAAGGCCATCTTCATAATCGACAAGATATCATAGTTTGTATTCGTTACCAACTTTAACCCGTTAGCAAAGGGTTATTTTTATTGGATGCGAGCTCTAGGATGTTAATTGACCCCATTTTTAGAGACGGCCATAGCAATATGAAAGCCTTTAGAAAACTTATATCTTTTTTTTAAAATATGCATATAAATAGATGAAAAGGACTGAATGACATGATCATATTCATATTTTATAACAAAGCTATTTTCATCGAATCATTTATGAATCTATTTTTTATAATAAAGCATAATTTTTATAACATATATGCTGATTCATAATTTAAAGAAAAGCATGATATTTTCATAAGCAAATTTTATGCACAGAAGACATGATCATTTAAAAGATAATAAAAAATGCAAGACCTACTTATAAGTTCAACTAGTAAGGAGTATAATATTACTTACCTTTTTTATCTTAGATCATCGGATTTTGTTAGGTAACTCCACTAGTCCTATTTAAAATATTAATAGCAAAATTAATGGCTTTAATAAAATAGTACGAGAAGACTTAACCGAGCGTAAGGTGGTTATTTCTAGTAAATCAGGCATAAACAATTCGATTAATAAATCATAAGGTATGGACTCGATCAGGGCTAAGGTTAATCAATCATGGTTCATCAATGAAAGTTTCATGCATGTTCAACAAGATCAGGGTGATTAGTCAAGTAGGTGACTCGGGCACCAGAACGGATTGAGCTCATTTACAGAGTCAACTCGGATTCATAGATCAGGTCGATAGGATCTGATACTAGATTCCTTAGATCTTCTAGAGAGAGAAAGTAGAGGGAGCAGAGAGAAAGTAGAGAGAGAGTAGAGAAAAGAGAGAGAATAAAAGAAAGAAAGAGAGGGATTGTTCTCTCTCTCCTCTTCTTCTTCTTCTTCTTTTCTTTCTTCCTTGGTAAAATAGAGGAGGAAGGAAGCCAGGCTGATTACTGCCATGTCGTGGTCCGGCAAGGTTGCAGCAGACGGTGGTGGCGAGCAATCGGAGGCAGCGGCTGAAAAAGGAAGAGAAAAATATGAAAAAATAGGGGTAGAATAGAGGCGTTCTTGGCTTGGATTTCATGTCCTAGCCTGCTCATCAGCAGGTGGAGCTCCGATGGAGGCTAGGGGCCAACGCAAGGAAGAGACCAAGTCTCTCGGCGACGAACGCCAATGGTGATGGTGGTTGGAAAGAGGAAGAAAAACTTGGCCAAAACAAGAAAAAAAATGGGGTCTTCTTTTGTCAGTCGATTTTCGGCCGATTTTTCGGGCGACGACCATGATTCCTAGTCGTGGAAAGAAGAGAAAGAAAAGGGGAGGAAGGATAGGGCGTTACCTCTACTCCGGCGACGGCCGACAGCCCCAATTTTCGGCGAGTATAATAATGGGCAGCCGTAAACTTAATGGAAAAAGAAAGAAGGAGAGGAAAAGAAAGAATAAAGCTTGAGGTGGAGGGCTAAGGGAGTGGGGACGTGGTTACATAAAGGAGGCAAGCCTCCCTGCTTCTCAGAGGTCAACTCCTACCAGGAGTCGGATGGAGAAGAAGACTCCCAGTTGGAGTCTTCCTCTCTGTTTTACCTCTTTTTTTTATGTGAGCTAGGGTCGGGCTGAGCTCGGGTCAGGCCAATCAGGTGGATCGGGCCTTGACCAGGCCATCACAAATTATGTTCATATTGGTTTTATTTTTTTGTTTAAATTATTTATATTTACTCTTTTAAAATAAATTAGCAACTAGGAAATATGATGCACATTCGAGAGAAGACAAAAGAGAGTGTACACAAGTAATTTTTTAAGTAAGAAGGATATAAATAATTTTTATTTTTAATTGCAAAAAATGATTTGGGATTAACAAGCTATAGGTTGCGAATTAAGAAAAAGAGAGAAAGCTACCTCCGATTCGTTCAGGTTGCTAAAAGTTGTTGTCTTTGTTTTATTGGAGAATCTCAGTAATCCAAGATTAGGGATAGGACTTGTTTGCTATAAGAATTTAGATTAGCACATCCCACCTTATTACCCCTCCAAGGTAGAGTTCTTAAAGGTAAGATATGCTCTCTACTCTAACTATATGTTAGTGTTGAAGGCAAGGTAAAAGGCACAAAAGAAAAGGAAAAAAGAGAGAAAAGATAAAGAGTAGAGGAGAAAGGTTGAAGGTGTAGAGAGAAGTCAACTTTCTCTCCTTATTCCCTTGGTATAGAGCCTCCACTTAGAGAGGCCCCCAACAAAGGGATTAGAAAGGTCTTCCTTCTTGCTTTTGTTGCTAGCACTTGGCTAGGATGATGAAATACGGCTAGGGTCTATGGCTTCTTGAAGGTAGAGGGAAGTCATGAAACAAAGTAAAGGCTAGGGTTTTGATAGAGTCTTCCCTATTGCTTGATAATTTCTTTATATTTTCCCTCCCCATTTTGGCTAGTATTAAAGGCTGCTTATAGCAAAAGAATGAAGAGATAGAAGACAAGGATTGTTTACTCCAAAGGGTTCCCTAAATCCAATCTTGATCAAAATGGGCTATGGCAATTGGCTAGGGATGAGGAAAATGATTGATGAGATAGTTTAGACTAGATGCTGAAGATTAAGGAAGGTTGTATTTCTTCGCTTGCATTATTTTGGATAGCCAAGATTGAAGGAGAAGGTTGGGTGGTTAGAATTAGGTCTTTTAGATGATTTCTAGGATTTAAGCCTAGAAGTGAAGGATTTAAGCCTAGAAGTGAATATGAGTTGTCATATTATGGAAATTAGTTGTTGGCTAGGAGGGAAGAGGAAAGGATCATTGAGATGGATGACTAAGATCTTTGGAAGGTATGTTTCTTCAAAATTTGTTTCTTTAAATGGTCAAGATTAGAAGATCGTAATGAGGGGTTGGGATTTACAAAGAGTCTTAGATCCAAGGACCAATAAAGATACCATATGGGCAAAGAAGGTTGACTAGGGCTTTGTGAAGACTCGTGTGGACGTGTCTTTAGTCTTACATCGGTTATTCATCGGACAGATCTTGAATACTCATATACAAAACTAAATAATTCAAAAAATACCTTCTAAGTAGCTTTTTTGAGTAAGATCCTACGTTGTTACAAAGGATATCGGAGTGGATCCGGCCTATGGTTCATGTGGATTAAGGGGACACTACAGTATGAGTTCATTGAGACTGACCACGGGCTAATTGTGATGCTTGTGATTAGAATTGAATGGATTTGAATTCTTAGTATGATGAGGACATCAAGGCTTAAACAGAGGAATATGTGAGAATTTATGCAGGTGTGTATTTAGTCTCACATCGGTTATTTGTTGGAGAGATCTTGGGCACTTATACAAAACTAAAAAATTTGAAATACCTTCCAGCTAGCCTTTTTGAGTGAGGTCCTAGGTTGTTACAGGCATGTTTGATTCAATCTATCAGGAAGTTTGGTTGTTTGGATGTTACTTCTGAGGTAGGTGCCACTCCCAACCCACTTTCTGACTTTTTGTCTATGTTCCCACTTTCACAACATTAGACTCGACAAAGAGCTTGTTTAGATGATTGAGCTAAAAATCTTATATATTTATGAGTTGGCTCAGAACAACTAGTAAAATCATAGGATTACAGATTGAGTTGGGCCTATATTTACAAATACTCAGAAATAGCTTTAGAGTACACAAGCCCTCGAATCCCATAATATTTTCAGCTCAATCATCGCCCTAAGGCTGAAGCCATTGAAGCTAGATGTGCCTTTGACTCCTCACTTCGTTGTTCTCAAGTAATTCAGACCACCAACTCTTGACCCTTCCTCCCTTAAACCCTTGTCTCAACCCTGATCGCCTCCCTCTCTGCATCTCATAGTTGCCCAAAAATGATATATCTGGCAATTATTGTGCCTCGCTACTCCCATCGGCAATCTCTTTATCTCTATTGATGCTTCGCTACTCCTCGACAGTGATCTCAGTCCTGATCGATCAAATTGCTTGTTATATAGGTTTAACTATGGGACCTTATTATCGAGTCAGCGGCATGTATGGTGGACACAAATTGGATGGCCACCAAGTTGGCAACCTTAGTAACAACCAAATTATATCTGAGCTGATGATGATTAGAGTAGCTTCGGGAATTTGCCCTCTAGAGGAATTTACGAATGTGGTTATTTTTCCACGGCTTTCAGCAACACAAGCCCTGAAACTTTGAGCCAATGATCATCAATGATCATACGAATGTACTCTTTCATACTTGGCTTGCTGCCTTGTTCTCATAATATTATGTTATTTTGCAATTATTATAGGTTTTGTTTCAGCACTTCATTTTTATGAGTTTGCTAGTGGGATTAATTGTTACATGTGGAATTAATGCTGATAGTATGTCTTAACAGGTCGTGGATCATCCTGTTTTATATCAGTTGGTAAGGTTTTGCATGCTATATTTTGAAGAGATTTGATTGTTGGTAGATGATTGTACATCAGCTTGTTTGTACGTTGATTGAGGCTAAAAAGTCGACTGGTGGTTCTTATTTTGTTAATTTCTATGTGCTGGTTGCAAATCAAATTATTTGGACGTTGGTTGATGCATGCTGAGAATCTGATTGATATATGATTGTAAATCAATTATTATCTAGTAGCAAGTTGCAGGTTGTTAGTTGCTGTCACTTGTTCTTTCTTCCTGCTTGTTATTCGTTCCATACTTTTTCACAAATTTATGATACACATGCAGATTGCTATATGGATTATGGAAATGGTGGATAGGCTGTGGACAAACTCAAACTTTTCTCGTCCATGGTGGATTTTTTTTTTTTATCTTGCCTTGCTGGTCACTATTTGGTTTTTCATAATTGTTCACAAATTCTTTGCAATTCAAGATCATTGTTGTTTACTATGATAGTTGTATCATATGCTTTGATATTGTTAGCAGGTTGCTTGTAACATTGCTTTCATGATTTTTTTTTTGTATGTGATAGATTACATGATTTGGATATGGTCTTTCAAGGCTTCCTCACAGGTTTGTCGGTCATTAATCCTACGTGGTTGCAACTTGAAGGGCCACAAGTATGTGGCAACCGTTTCAACCACCGTATATCGGTAAATGGATCAAGTTGTTGGAGAGGGAGATAGAGATGAAGCGGAAATAAATGCATGCTTTGTTTGGAAAATAGAAACGTAGGATATACATGAGAAAAAAAATTGAAACAGGATGCACCTAGACTCCAAAATCATAAGGAATACAGACACTATATGAAAGAGGAAACAATATCCTTCGAAATTAAGGAATGTCATGCCTAATGATATAATAGCAGCCATTCTCCTTTTCTTTTTTAAGAAAATAGCAGCGATCAATATCAGTCCATTGCTTTGAACACGTGTGTTGTATGCATTGAAAAATAAAATCTAGGACAGAAAAAGAGAAGTTTCCAAATTCTGCGAGTCCCTATAACTCTAAGTCTTCCTACCCATCAGCGCAAAAACCTCGGGCTGTTTACATTTTTTTGTCTCCGCCGACATATACAACGGATATGGTGCTGCCGTGCAAAGATTCGGAAAATCCAAGAGAGATTATCCGACCGAACCCCTTCTCCAACCCCTACCACTCGCCCTCTCCCGCTCGGACCACTAATCTCCGGCCATCCGATCACACCACGTGCCGACCCGATGATGAGAAAGAAGAAAACGAGGAGCAAGAAGATGGAAGGAAGCCAGCCGATCCCCGGACGATGACTTTCACGGGGAGGATCCTGCGGCCAAGAGCTCTAGGGGCTGAGGAGGACAAAGACGATAAGAAAAGGACGAGAGCAAAGCTTCATGTCAAACTGTCCAAGGAAGAGATCGAGGACGACCTCATCGCCATGACCGGCTCCAAACCTCCCCGCCGGCCCAAACGGAAGCATAAGATGTCCGTCCAGAATCGTCTCAATGTGAGGTTCTTATGATTCTGTTTGCTTTGTCTCTGCGAGGTAGCGAACTGATCACTTGGACGCTGTTAATATTTTTGCAGTCAATCTTTCCTGGCTTCGGCTTGCCAGAAACCATTTCTGCTGATCGGTACAAGGTTTCCGAGCCGCGTTGATAAAGATTTGGGTAAATTTGTATTGCAGTGGCGTTTGTGTTGCAGGAAGATTCCTCAAGATTAATTTCTATTTGACAGGTATCTGGCGTGGGGAATATATCGAGACTATTGGAACTTGATCTTCTATCTTTATTTTGATTTAGTATTGAGGACATATGTTGAGTTTGTTTTATTTTGTTCATCTGGATCATACATATATTTCTGTCGAAAAATTTTAACTATATGTGTTCGATGTCAGGGATAAATATTTAACTGAATATTCTATGCCGTGATACTTTCTTAAGCATGCGTTGATTTCTACTGTTTGATATGTTGGTTTAATAATGATATATGATGTAGAGTAGTGATCCTAGTTGATGAAGAGAAGGTATGTTGTTCTTGAAGCCTTGAAAGAATTCTGATGGTGGAAAAACAATTCATGGTGCTAAAGTTCATCAAGATGTTGATTTCATATAGTATATGGAGGAAGTATTGCATACTAAGTTATGTATTAATAAATTCAAGTGCTTCAAAGTGATATGGGAGGAAGCTTTATTTCTTTTGTCTAAGTGATCAGATTTTTTTTTTTTTTTTTGAAGTGATCAGAAGGCTGGTTGACGAAAATTCAGCAGATGATCTAATTGTCTTCTTAAGAGTTTTCCCCCTTCATAATATTTCAAGCATACATTGACATTTTTGCCTTACATAAAATAAGCTAAGTTAGAAAACTGAAATTCTAAAGAATTTCTTTGTGACACTGATATGACTAAAGGTCTGAGTTAGGTATTGTATGAATTATATATACTGACTGCATATACCATATCGGACAAGAATCTTTATAAAAGTGTAACAGTTAGATCCACCATTCAACTGCATGCACTTGGGTAGCAAAGAAGTTCTATTTTAAAGAGAAGGCTTGTTATGGTTTACCTCAAATTAGGCATTATTTTTCTAGCTTTGCTTCTTTGTCAGTTGCAATTATTCTAAAAATTCTACATTACTATATTATGAATCAAATCCTAATAACTGCATCGAAACTAAAAACATACCATGATCGATATCAGTCCATTTGAACTCACAATATGACTGAATATAAGTTGTGTTATAAATGGGAGTGGTAGAAAGTAGAGCTATGAATGAGAGTGGAAGTATCTTTCGAAGAATGGTTGCTTTATTCGGAGCACTTCTCTCCAAATATATGAGTCTACTTTGCCAATATTTATAGCCATCTTCGAAAGCTTATCTAAACATCTCGAGAGGAATCATAAAAATCTTCCTTTCCATTAGTTTCAATAATATGCACTATTGTTATTTTTAATAATCATAAAATCTCATTTAGAGGGAGGGTCCTCGAACAATGATAAGATGGCTCAATTCTGATTTGGATGTTACTTATTCAAAATATAGAAGGAGCCTCTCCGCACGTCGAGTAAGGCTGCATTCTTTTAACCCTCTCCAGACCTGTAGTGGCAAGAGTCCCATGCATTGGAATACCCTTTTTATATAATATTTTTCCAAAACATCATTCTAGAATGCTATATGTAGGCTTCCTTTATTGGATTATTAGCAAGATATTTTGTTGACTTTCTTTTTTTGCTTTGTCTTCGTAAGTGCAATATTTCTTAACACTATCATGTAATGCACCTTTCTAAAACTCCAGACATTTTCTGAAATATTTTTTTTCCTTTTTTGTTGTCTTGTCTTCATACGTCCTAATTTATTAACATTCTTGCTAAAACAATTGTTTGAAACTCCAAGCGTGCTATGAAGTAATATGAGTCTTACTCTTGGTAGCATCTATTTTAAAATACCTCCAGCTTATTTTTCATTCTTGTAGTATTTGAGCTTGATTTTTCCATTTTTTTTGTTATTTCTCTTATTAAGTGATTCTTTATTACAAAATGTTCTGTCCTATTGCAAAACACTAGATTTTTTTATATCACTATTGCTAACTTTGACTTGTTGTTCCAGTAGGAAGAGGATTTCAATTCTTTTTTTTAGTTGCTTCTACATTTCTTCTATTATCATTCAAAGCTATATTGCTTGAGATGAGGTACCCAATGCTCTTATTACATATTCTCCTTCGACTGCTGAGAATGTAAATATCTTTTGCTTTTTTAATCCCCACAAAAGGATACTGAAATCCAATGTAAATTGTTTACTTGAAGTTTTCTTCATATCACCCAAAAATTCAACCAAATTCGATCAATGTGCCTAATCATCCTTCTTTTTTATATGCTTTAACCTTCTAGCTATATATACTACTTCTCAAGTAAAACGATGCTTTACTTTAATATTTTTTCTTCAATGCAATCTGACAGTCTTTTCGCTGAACTAAAAAACTCAGCTCATCACAAACCTTTTAAGTTTTTAGATTGTATACTCCATATAACCATGAAGGTGCACTATCTTTTCTTCTAGTTTATGTTTCTTTGGTGTTGGAATATATGCATTACATCTGCAACCAAGGACTTCAATTTATTTGACATAGGGATTATGCTCCACTCCCAGATTTAATGGAGGGTTATTTCACTTTGCATTAGCTTTGTTTGACACAGTTTTAGCAGATGTACTGCTCTCTCAGATCATCTTTGGTAGTCCTGCTTTTAGCACAATCTTGCCATTTCCAATAATTTCATACTTTTCTTTCTAAAATTGACATTGTGCAAAAGTGTCGATCATTCTTTTCCTCTCACTTCTGAACACTAATATTGTCAGGGCCACTTTATTTCTCTACTAGGATTTTGATTTTTTTATGCACACTAAAAGCTTCCAATCATTCGATCATTTTCATACTTTTCTTTCTAAAATTCAAATTTGTGCAGAAGTATCAAGTTCTTTTCCTCTCACTTTTCAATGCTAATGTAGTGGCCACTCTGTTTCTCTACTAGCTTTTTGATTTTTTTTTACACACTAAAAGCTTCTAATCCTTATAAGCAAAATATGTGTAAGCCATTCTTGTATATATAGTCATCCATATATACTATCTCTAACAATGCCTTCACTCTCCATGATTTTCTTGCACTAAATGATTATATTTTTCATATAGGGAACCTTTAAGTGCACTTTCATATTCCTTAGTCTAAGGTGTTGGTTATTAAACTTGTTTTTTAATATTAGTAACTTATGGTTTTATTTTGTAATTGCATATTAGTATGGTGAGGAGTTACATGTCTTTTGGGTTTTTAGTCATGTCGGAGTTACATGTCTTTGAGTTTTTAGTCATGTGGGAGTTACATGAAGTTATAAGGGATTTATTTAGAGGGAGTTATTTGAGATTTATTTGGGGTTATGAATGGTGTAATGATCAATTCAATTAGGAAGGTTAAAAGACCATCTAATGATGCCTATAAATATCCATGTACTCTAGTTGTTTTAAAAAAATAAGTGGAATACAAGTTATTCATGTGTGCCTAAAATCCTCTCCACTTTTCTTCCATAGAATAATTTGTGAGTGTGAATCCTCTTGATTTCCAACAAAGTGGTATCAGAGCCAAGACTTTTCTTGTGAGAAAGAGTGATGGCCAATGGAATGCTTCCGTTTCTTATGCCGCGGTTCACCAAGGATAACTATGAAAATTGGTGTATCCGTATGAAGGCAATTTTGGGATCTCAAGATTTGTGGGAGATCGTTGACAAAGGCTACACGGAATCGGAGAATGAAGATTCCTTGACTCCAGCTCAAAAGGAGTCCTTACAAGCCACAAGAAAGAAGGATCGGAAGGCCATCATGATCATCCATCAATGTTTGGATGATGGCATGCTACAACGAGTTGCTAATGCAACTTCTTCGAAGCAAACTTGGGAGATTATCCAAAACTCCTATCAAGGAGTTGACAAAGTCAAGAAGATTCGTCTTCAATCTTTGCGTGGTGAATTTGAAGCCTTACATATGAAAGAATCCGAATCAATCTCGGATTACTCTTCAAGGGTGTTGACCGTCGTAAATCAACTAAGGAGGTCGGCGAAAATGTGAGTGATACAAGGGCTATTGAAAAAATCCTTCGTTCACTAGATCCCAAGTTCAATTTTATTGTTGTAGCCATTGAAGAGTCCAAAGATCTAGACTCCATGACAATCAATCAACTCATAGGGTCACTACAAGCTCATGAAGAGAAGGTTGTCAAGAAGCAAGAGACTTTAGAGCAAATGTTACAAACAAAAGTCTCTTTGAAAGAAAAAGAAGATCGTAGTTGGAAACGCGAAAGAGGTCGTGGACGTGGAAATGGACGTGGTAGAGGAAGAGGTGGTCGTGGATCATCCCACAAAGAAGAAAAGAAGCAAGAATGGTATCAATCAAGAGAACATGGAAGAGGAAACAATTCGAGATCAAATGGATCGAGGGAGGTATGATAAATCTCGAATTCGTTGCTATAGTTGTCAAAAATATGGTCATTTTGCTTCGGAGTGTAGAAGTTCTTCTCAAAATACCGAAGAAGAAGCTAACTATGCTGAAAATGAAGAGACGGAGCAAACTTTGTTGTTGGCATGCAAATGAGAAGAAAATGGAGATCATGATTTATGGTATCTTGAAAATGCGGCTAGCAACCACATGTGCGGTGACAAAAGCAAATTTGTGAAGTTGGATGAAACTGCAAGCGGTAATGTGATTTTTGGAGATTCTTCCAAAGTATCGATCAAGGAGAAAGGTACAATTTTGATTCGCTTGAAAAATGGTGATCATCAATTTATTGCTAATGTTTTCTATGTCCCAAGCATGAAAAATAATATTTTGAGCTTAGGATAACTCTTAGAGAAAGGCTATGACATTCAAATGAAAGATCTTAGTCTTTCGATAAGAGATCAAAAGGAAAGTTTGGTGGCCAAAGTTAAAATGACAAGAAACCGCATATTTTTGCTCAACCTTCAAACCGATGTTGCTAAATGCTTGAAAGCTTGTGTTGAAGATCCAAATTGGCTTTGGCACTTGAGGCTTAGGCACTTGAATTTTGATGGGCTAGAATTATTGGCCAAGAAGGATATGGTGAATGGGTTGCCCTTTATTGACCACTGATGAGAGCACAAAAGTGCAATCGTCTGACCATTTTAATTAGTATTTTAGCTAATCATTAATAATAAAATTAACTAATTAACGTGGTATTTGTGTTTGAGTGCAATAATCCAAGAAACCAATTAACATTAGGTTTGAGCCTAATGCCCGGCAGCCCGAGCTCAAGTCAAGCCAGCATCTTCCAGGGCCTGCACATCCTGACTTCATCCCACTATACATCACAACATCGCGAGCACCTCCATGTCCGCATCCAATGACCCAGATCAGCGTCATCCATGCCTTCCTTTCTTGCACCCAACGCGGCTCCAGCCCCTCAACCGCGATCACAGCAGCATCCCAGCACATTCCAGCTTCACCCCGTGCTAAAGAATGAAAGAAGGAAGTAGGAAGCTTCCAGCGGCTGTCCATCTCCCGTTCCACCGCGTGCCAGATCCCGCACCGCTTCCTCCGCGATACCTCCAGTGATTCCCATGCCATGAACACCCCAATCCATTGACCCAAAGAAGGAAACCTCTCTTCCGCACCAGCCCGCCTCTCAACCAAGGTCCAAAGAAGGAATCCCGAGCCGGAATCCCAGCCTCCACGCCATCAACGCGTTCACAGCCAGCAAATCTCAGCTCCCAGCAT
This sequence comes from Phoenix dactylifera, assembly GCF_009389715.1. NCBI lineage: Eukaryota > Viridiplantae > Streptophyta > Magnoliopsida > Arecales > Arecaceae > Phoenix > Phoenix dactylifera. The sequence continues at coordinate 20,110,017 of NC_052395.1, read as the reverse complement.
CGCGGCCGAGCCGGATTCGAGATCCCAGCGCCTTCCTTCCGCATCAGCCAGTCCGCGTTCATCACGGATCCAGCAACCGTCCGTGGGCCAAAGAAGAAGATGGATATTCTTCCATCTGTGAAGCATTCCTCCCGGCGATCCCGCACCGCGTCGCCATCTTCCTTCTCCATTTGAAGATCCCGTGCCAGCATCGCTTCCAATCCGGTGATCTCCTTCCTCCGCATCGGAATCCCAGCCGTGATCCACTCCTTCCACAATCCGAATCCCAGCTCATCCCGCCTCTGCACCCATGGATCCACGGCATCCCGTAATCCACATGCTCCCAGCGCCCGGATCTCGTCCGTGATCAACTCCTCCCCGCGTCCTCACCGCGTCTGCCATCTCCCTTCCGCATCAGGCCCGTTCGCGGCTATAAAAGGAGAAGGAGGAAGAGAAGAGGGGAGTGCTCGGTTGGGGGTTGAGGCCGAGAGTCGGAGGAGAAGGAGAGCTCGGTTGGAGGTGGAGGCCAAGAGAGGAGTCGGCTGGGTGTTGAGAAGAAGAAACAGAGCAAGTGCTCTGTTCTTGGGAAGAAGAAGAACATAAAAAAATTATTTTATGTTGGAAGTCCACCGTGGGAGTGGGAGAGAAAGAGAAGTGATTTTTTTTTCTTTGTTTTCTTTTCTTTATTTTATTTGCAAAATAGGGGAGTATTAGGCCTCTAATCTCCACTTTTATTTGTAATCAGTTTTCTTTTTATGAAATCCATCAATTTTCTTTTATGCAATCTATGTTCTAAGTTTCAGTTTAATTCCCGCAATTTATTTTATTTGTACTGAAAATCTTATTTAAATATTTTTCTTTGCTGCTTGACCGCTACTCTGCATTACATTCTCAATTACAAAGTTTTCTTTCTTTTCTTTGTTTATTGTTTGAATAGAAAATATATTCTCTAATAGACTAGAGAATTATTCCACATCCCCGAAGTAATATTTTTTCTTTTATTATTCAAAAATCGATTTCAAAACCGAGTGAACGTTCTAATTTTTATGCAACTCCAATCGCCTCCCTGTGGATCGATCTCTTACAACTGTTATTTTTCGAGTAGGAAAGGTAAGAGTAAAATTAAATTTAAACTTTGTTTGTCGGTTCTAACAACGATCTGTTTAGCATACTTTTAGTTAGACAGGAAAGGACGAACAAAATTTTGGCGCCGTTGCCGGGGAGGCAAATCGAGAAGCAAGAACGATCACGAAGATCAAATTGGATTTTGGATGCCCGGAGTGAACGCACTCCGGTAGTAAGTTTTTATTTTTATTAATTTTCCTTATCTTGATTATTTTAGTTAGTAATTTTGTAGTTATTAAATTCTAAAATTTGAAATTCGTAATTAAAGTTTTATAAAAAAAAAGAAAGTAAAAAAAAAATTTAAAAAAAAATTTTTTTTTTTAAAAAAAATTTCAAGAATTCAAAAATTTAAATTCAAAATTCGAATTCTGTGATTCGAAATTTGAAATTTAAATAAAAAAAAGTAAAAATAAAAAATTAATTAAATTCAAAAAATATTATTTTTGCTAGTAATTGATAGGGTGCAATCCCCCGAGGTGATCATACCTCTATTAGGGCTCCTCACGGAGTAATCTTCAGAGCTTATTCAACGGGTATTCGGAGATTGACTGACACATAAGGATTAGTTTTAGTTTACATTCAAGTTATTCCTATATAAAAAAAAAAACAACATAAAATTTAAAAAAAATAAGAAAAATAAAAAAATTACTTGCTCATTTAATCAATACAACCTAATGACATTGCATAAACTTTAAAAAATATATTGATTATTTGCTGCATTTAGTATTAAGCATTTGCATAAAGTAATTAAGGGCAAAACCCACTAAAAAGATAAGGTCGGGAAGTCATTACCTGTCCTTAGCCCAAAAATCACCACCTTGCATACTTATCCTAAGCCAAATTAAATTAAAATCAAATTAGACGTTGGCCTTAGGGTTTTCGAGCTCAATTAGGCTCTTGGAAAGAAGCGGCTGAAAGCCACTCCAGTGAGAATTTAGTAATTGGTGATGTCTAGAAAAGTTTTACAACAGTGAGAACTGTTACGGGTATTGTGGTATCGGTGTATCCCTTCTGGCACCACCACACACCCCGGGACTTTCCTGGTCACTGATTACTGGATTGCTTAACTGGTAAGCTCAAGCTTAATCTGAAAGGGAGATTAGGAGCTGTCTAATCTAGAAGAGAATTTCAGGAACTTTTTAACCTGATACATCTCTGTGCAACTAGATTTAAGAAGCTACTAAACCTCACTTAGTTCTAAGACTAATAGGGTCAAATTGTTGTGTGGTGTTGGTTGTGGTCATCTGTGTCTAGCCCTTCTCTTCTTTTAGGATTTCGTTCATTGTAGGAGTCAAATCTAATTAAGTTGTGATAATGTATGCATGGTAGAAGGTCATTAAGGGATAAGTTAACCCCATTTGATCCTGAGATTGATAGAACTTTTCATCACAACCTGCGAACTATAAACCAACCGTCGATCTCTACAATGGGTGAACATATTAGAACCCTGAATGAATTGTTTGCACCCGCATCCGCTAGTCCCCCTACGTGCATAGTATTACCAATTAATAATGAAGCCCAATTCGAGATTCGGGCTGCAAAAATAAACATGTTACCCAAGTTTCATGGGTTCGAAAGCGAACAACCCTACATTCATCTAAACAAATTTTTGACAATCTGTCAAACGTTTAGAAATCAAAATTTAGATGAAGAGGGTATTAAATTAAGGTTATTTCTCATGACTTTAGAGGATCGTGCTGCTGCATGGCTGTATTCCCTAGCTTCAAATTCCATCACATCATGGGAACAACTATCTAGGAAGTTCATGGCTAAGTTCTATCCCATGGAAAAAACTGAAAAAATTAAGGATGCAATCAGAACTTTTAGAGAAAAATCTGAGGAGGAATTTTCCCAACTATGGAAAAGATTCCATGATCTTTTGGTCAAGTGCCCCCACCATGGGCTTGACAAGGCTGACCTAGTACATTTCTTTTACAAAGGACTACCTCCGGCACATAGAAACATGATTGAGTCCATGCACAAGGGTAGGTTCATGGACCAAACCCCAGATCAAGCCTATGAATTTCTTGTTGATTTAGCCGAGAACGCCCAAAATTGGAGTAGCTATGTGTTCGTCCGATTCCTGTCTACCTAAAAATATGCTAGACAGATCGTTGTTAGAACCGACGAACAAAAGTTTAATTAATTTTACTCTTACCTTTCCTACTCGAAGAATAGTGGTTGTAAGAGGTCGATCCACAGGGAGGCGATTGGAGTTGCATAAAAATTAGAACGTTCACTCGGATTCGAAATCGATTTTTGAATAACGAAAAAAAACATGATGTCGGGGATGATGATAGATTCTCTAATTTACCAGAGAATTTTCTTTATTTAAAAATAATAAAAAGACAAGTACTTAGAAATCAAAGAGCATTTATAAATTCATGAAATGTTTAACTATTCAAAGGAAAATTTTGGCATAAATTAAAATGGATGAAAGCAAGTGCTAAGAAGATCAAAACCCTAGAACATAAATTGCATAAAAGAAAATTTAATATATTGCATCAAAGAAGAATTAAAAGATTGCATAAAAAAAAACAGAAATTAACTTAAACCTAGAACAAGGATTGCATGAAAAAGAAATGATAGATTTGATAAAAAGAAAATTCATTACAAATAAAAGTGGAGATTAGAAACCTAATGTTTCTTCTCTTTTACAAATAACATAAAAAAAAATATAAAACAAATAAGCTTCTCCCTCAACATAAAATAACAAATTTTTTATTTCTTTCTTCTTCCCAAGAGAAACAGAGCAATGCTCTGTTTCTTCTTTCTCCTTTCTTTGGGCTCGCCGACCACCCGCCTTGGACCCACCGGCCACTCGCCGAGAGCTCCCCGCCTCCTCCTCTTCTTCTTCCGATGGCCCCCTATTTATAGGTCAAGTGAGGATGCTTGAGATTCCGGAAGGGGCGGACTCGGAGGCTTGACTGCGGGATCGTTGCTGGGACCGCTGCTGGCATCACGGGAGGCTTGGATTCCGGGAGCTGATGCACGCCGGATCTCGGGAGGACACCATTCATGGTCGCGTGATGCTGGGAGGAGCTGGGATGCTTGAAATCGGAAGGGAGGAGATGCAGTGGGCGGACGCGATGCTTGGGGGATCCGATTTCTGGGAGTCCGATCACGGCTTGGATGGGGCGGAGGGCGTCAATCCGTGCTAGATCACGGGCTGGAGGTTGAATGCCGCGCATTTCCCGTCTGGTTGCGGGATGTCCGGACACGGAGGCTGCCATGGAATGAAGCTGGGACATTGCGGGATCACCGGAGATGCCATTCACGGACGCGTGATGCTGGGACTCTCGGTTCCGGAAGAGGGGGGCGCGGTGCGGGATCGCCGGATCACGGGCTGAAGGAGGCGCGGGCTGAGGCGAAGGAGTTGTGGCGTTGATCACGAAAGAGCTGCGAGCGCGATATCGATCACGGAATGAAGGAGGAGATGCGCGTGGGCAGACGGGATGGCTGGGCGTTGTGCGATCTTTGGCCCTCCTGATATGGGAGCTGGGAGACACCAAAGTTCAGTCATATAGATAAAAAAAACAAATAGTGTGATGTGAAATTTGGTTTGTAAACGGATGGACTCAGTTCGTCACGGATCATTTGTTCTGACTGGAGGTCTATTGCAAGTCTTTCAAGTCATGGGTTACCCAGCACCTCATAGTTATGATATGGCCAAATTAAATTTGCCCAAAATTCTTTCTCAATAAGCCTAAAAAAATTGGACCCGACTCGGACCCGAACCCGACCCGATCTTCAACCAGGTCGGATCTGGGAAGGGATCCTTCTGAAGTCAAATTTGTACTCAATGTGCATTTTATCTCTAATTTATGATAATCTGTGTCTCCAAATATAATATTAATCCAGTAAATTTATCATTATCGGTTAGCAATAACACTAATTTTAGTGACATGTAGGTCGCACTTTTGTACTCTCATCACACCCCCCAACTAGCTTATTGCTAGTCTCTAGCAATTAACAAGCAAATGATAAAATGAGGGCACAAAAAGATGTAGTCTAACTTATGATTTTTTCTCTTTTTTTTTTTAAATTGAAGCTAAATACACAAACTAAGATATGTACCCATTTTCGTAGGGAGTCACGATTGCACTTAGCACGTGCAACAAGCCTTTAAACCCCTAGGTTACCCTAGTGGACGAGTGTTGTCTCGTGAGGGTTTGCAGTGAAGTTACCCACAAACTTCATTAGTCAGGGATTTCCAATTTTTAACTCGAAATTTGAACAAGTATTACTGTATGAAACTAGAATTGCAAGGACAATAGAGACTTGCTGCTATCATATTTAAACAGACTCTAACTCAAGTTTCATTACACCCCATCTATCTGCTAACAAGTCAAGAATGTAGTGAGGTGCAAGATAGTATCATATAAATGAGTGGCTTTCACTTACTTCCAACATGATCACTCCAATTTTCAAGACTTTCTAGAGTTAAATGGTAATGAACACCCCATATTTATTTATTTATTTATTTATTTATATCAGACTGAATGCTAAGAAGAATGACTTGTGCAATATCTAGCCTTATTAAGCTTTCTAGCTGACCCATGTAGCGAGTGTTAGGCCAATGACTCCCGATCCAGATGGCTCAGGGCACTAGGTGTAGAGACACCCTAACAGGCTTAATAACTCAAGTTAACTAGGCTTCAAGGCCAAATTAGTCACTCAGAGTTTAATCTCAATCATCCTCACCTTTTTACGCGAACACTCGCTGCTTGCCAGGCAAGAGGCCCGGTTACTCAGTGAGAAGACTTAAAATAAACTCATTATTTTTATTTTATTTTATCTTTTTTTTTTTTTGATTAGGGTGTTCATCACACATATAACTTTAAATTATCCCGAAGATTAAAAGTATTCATATTAGTTGCAAGTATACATACCCCACTATTCATATGCTTACGTGTTGGTGCTAAATCATCTTGTAACATGTTAGCAGAAGATAGGTGGGACGGAAATTCAAGCTAGAACTGCTATCATATTCCTTAACTCAAAGCTATTGTCAAAGCAATTCCCGGTTTGTACAGCCAAAAAGATTAGAGTTTGCGTTAAAAATTTGAACTCCCCTTTTTTTTAATTTTAATTTTAATTTTGAATTTTTTTTTTCAAAAATATTCTCACCCCCATACCTAAATCTAACATTGTCCTCAATGTTAAAGAAAATTTAAGGCAGTAATAGGACAGAGGAGAAGTTACCTGATATGGATCGGTAAAGTGACAATTGGGGCCAAAAACCCCCAAACCTACATATTAGTAATTTATTATTTTTTTTATTATTTTTATATTTATATATATATATATTTATATAATATTTACATGTTGGGTTGCCTCCCTTTAAAACCCATGGAATTTGGTTAGCATATTTATTGTCGCAGCCCAAATTTCAAATTGGGCTGCATTATTTATTGGCAACACTGTAGGTGGACTAGCGGATGCAGGAGCGAATAACTCATTCAGGGTTTTAATATGATCATCCATTGTAGAGATTGGTGGTTGATCAATAATTCGTCGGATGTGATGATACTTTTTTCCAACCTCTGGGTTAAATGGTGTTAACTTACCCCTTAATGATTTTCTACCATGCATATATTATTCACAACTTAATTAGACTCGACTCCTAAACGAAATCCTAAAAGAAAAGAAGGGCTAGACACAGCTGACCACAACCAACACCACACAACAATTTGATCCTATTAGTCTTAGAACTAAGTGAGGTTTAGTAGCTTCTTAAATCTAGTTGCACAGAGACTTATCAGGTTAAAAAAAGTTTCTGAAATTCTCTCTAGATTAGACAGCTCCTAATCTCCCTTTCAGATTAAGCTTGAGCTTACCAGTTAAGTGATCCAGTAACTAGTGACCAGGAAAGTCCCGGGGTGTGTGGTGGTGCCAGAAGGGATACACCGATACCACAATACCCGTAACAGTTCTCACTGTTGTAAAACTTTCCTAGACATCACCAATTACTAAATTCTCACTGGAGTGGCTTTCAACCGCTTCTTTCCAAGAGCCTAATTGAGCTCGAAAACCCTAAGGCCAACGTCTAATTTGATTTTAATTTAATTTGGCTTAGGATAAGTATGCAAGGTGGTGATTTTTGGGCTAAGGACAGGTAATGACTTCCCGACCTTATCTTTTTAATGGGTTTTGCCCTTAAATTATTTTATGCAAGTGCTTAATACTAAATGCAGCAAATAATCAATATTTTTTCAAAGTTTATGCAATGTCATTAGGTTGTATTGATTAAATGAGCAAGAAATTTTTTTTTACTTTTACTTTTTTTATTTTTTTATTTTTTTTATTTTTTATTTTTTTTTAAATTTTTTTTAGCAATAACTTGAATGTAAACTAAACACAATCTTTATGCATCAGTCAATCTCCGAATGCCCGTTGAATAAGCTCTGGAGATTACTCCGTGAGGAGTCCCAATAGAGGTATGATAACCTCGGGAAATTGCGTCTTATCAATTACTAGCAAAAATAATATAGATTTTTTTAAAATTTTTTTTTTAATTTTTTTTTTGAAATTTTTTATATATATATTTTTTTTTAAATTTAAATTTAAATTTCAAATTTCGAATTTCAGAATTCAAATTTTGAATTTAAATTTTTGAATTTTTGAATTTTGAAATATTTTTTATATATTTTTTTTTTTGAAATTTTTTTTTTCGAATTTCAAATTTCAGAATTTAATAACTACGAAATTATTAACTGAAAATAATCAAAATAATAAAAATAAAAACTTACTATCGGAGTGCGTTCACTCCGGGCATCCAAAATCCAATTTGATCTTCGTGATCGTTCTTGCTTCTCGATTTGCCTCCCCGGCAACGGCGCCAAAATTATGTTCGTCCGATTCCTGTCTACCTAAAAATATGCTAGACAGATCGTTGTTAGAACCGACGAACAAAAGTTTAATTAATTTTACTCTTACCTTTCCTACTCGAAGAATAGTGGTTGTAAGAGGTCGATCCACAGGGAGGCGATTGGAGTTGCATAAAAATTAGAACGTTCACTCGGATTCGAAATCGATTTTTGAATAACGAAAAAAAAACATGATGTCGGGGATGATGATAGATTCTCTAATTTACCAGAGAATTTTCTTTATTTAAAAATAATAAAAAGACAAGTACTTAGAAATCAAAGAGCATTTATAAATTCATGAAATGTTTAACTATTCAAAGGAAAATTTTGGCATAAATTAAAATGGATGAAAGCAAGTGCTAAGAAGATCAAAACCCTAGAACATAAATTGCATAAAAGAAAATTTAATATATTGCATCAAAGAAGAATTAAAAGATTGCATAAAAAAAAACAGAAATTAACTTAAACCTAGAACAAGGATTGCATGAAAAAGAAATGATAGATTTGATAAAAAGAAAATTCATTACAAATAAAAGTGGAGATTAGAAACCTAATGTTTCTTCTCTTTTACAAATAACATAAAAAAAAATATAAAACAAATAAGCTTCTCCCTCAACATAAAATAACAAATTTTTTATTTCTTTCTTCTTCCCAAGAGAAACAGAGCAATGCTCTGTTTCTTCTTTCTCCTTTCTTTGGGCTCGCCGACCACCCGCCTTGGACCCACCGGCCACTCGCCGAGAGCTCCCCGCCTCCTCCTCTTCTTCTTCCGATGGCCCCCTATTTATAGGTCAAGTGAGGATGCTTGAGATTCCGGAAGGGGCGGACTCGGAGGCTTGACTGCGGGATCGTTGCTGGGACCGCTGCTGGCATCACGGGAGGCTTGGATTCCGGGAGCTGATGCACGCCGGATCTCGGGAGGACACCATTCATGGTCGCGTGATGCTGGGAGGAGCTGGGATGCTTGAAATCGGAAGGGAGGAGATGCAGTGGGCGGACGCGATGCTTGGGGGATCCGATTTCTGGGAGTCCGATCACGGCTTGGATGGGGCGGAGGGCGTCAATCCGTGCTAGATCACGGGCTGGAGGTTGAATGCCGCGCATTTCCCGTCTGGTTGCGGGATGTCCGGACACGGAGGCTGCCATGGAATGAAGCTGGGACATTGCGGGATCACCGGAGATGCCATTCACGGACGCGTGATGCTGGGACTCTCGGTTCCGGAAGAGGGGGGCGCGGTGCGGGATCGCCGGATCACGGGCTGAAGGAGGCGCGGGCTGAGGCGAAGGAGTTGTGGCGTTGATCACGAAAGAGCTGCGAGCGCGATATCGATCACGGAATGAAGGAGGAGATGCGCGTGGGCAGACGGGATGGCTGGGCGTTGTGCGATCTTTGGCCCTCCTGATATGGGAGCTGGGAGACACCAAAGTTCAGTCATATAGATAAAAAAAACAAATAGTGTGATGTGAAATTTGGTTTGTAAACGGATGGACTCAGTTCGTCACGGATCATTTGTTCTGACTGGAGGTCTATTGCAAGTCTTTCAAGTCATGGGTTACCCAGCACCTCATAGTTATGATATGGCCAAATTAAATTTGCCCAAAATTCTTTCTCAATAAGCCTAAAAAAATTGGACCCGACTCGGACCCGAACCCGACCCGATCTTCAACCAGGTCGGATCTGGGAAGGGATCCTTCTGAAGTCAAATTTGTACTCAATGTGCATTTTATCTCTAATTTATGATAATCTGTGTCTCCAAATATAATATTAATCCAGTAAATTTATCATTATCGGTTAGCAATAACACTAATTTTAGTGACATGTAGGTCGCACTTTTGTACTCTCATCACTATGGTGAGGAAGTAAATAGAGATGAGTTCGGGTCTAGAAAACCAGGTAATTATGAAATGAAAGCAGAACCAGAACTCAAAAATGTCATGTCCAATCTGGTGACTGGAATGAACAACTTAAGCAAAAAATTTGATGCTTTCACTGTTTCCACTAGCTCGAGTTCATATAAAGAGTTAAATCCCATCATGAAAGTGGATCACGAGTCACATAGTTTATGTATCTTGTGTAATAGTTCTGAGCATCTAGTGGAGTGCTGTCCTAGTTTACCCAACATTAAGGCTGAGCAGGCAAATGCTCTAAACTCATATAGTGCCTTCAAGAAGCCCACTCCCAATTCATTCAGCCCAGTCTATCACCCTGATAATAGGTTCCATCCAAATTTCTCATACAAGCAAAATGAACCTATTCAGCATCAAGGTGGTCCACCAGGTTTTCAGAAGAATTTTTCCAGGATAGGTCCATCACAAATAAACCAATCATTGGCTCCACCTATCCCTACTTATAGTGCCCCTATCCCTCAGCAAACTACATCATTGGAAGCCATGATGGCTAACATGATGAAGCAGCAACAAGACTTTATCCAACAACAACAACAGACCAACATGGCTCAAACCCAGACTAACCAATTCCATGCGCAAGCGATTGCAAAACTTGAGGTTAGTCTGAGCCAAATAGCCAACTCTCTAGGGGATAGGAAGAAAGGTGAATTGCCCAGTCAGCCAGTGCCTAACCCTAGTAGGCAACAGAATCAAGGGCCGAGATGCCAGTTTCATATTGATTCTAATGGAAACCCTAACCATGAAGTCCAGGCAATTACCACTTTACGATCTGGCAAGTAAGTGGACAACAAAGTCCAACTTCCTGTGCAAGAAAAAGAAGAAAAACATGAACCAAACCCCACCCAGAAAAAGGCACAAGAACAGGGAACACAAGGAATAGAGGAGAAACCAATAGAGACTTACACACCTAAGGCTCCCTTTCCTAGTAGACTACAAGACTTAAAGAAAAAATCTCAGTATGATGAAATCATGGAAGTCTTTAAAAATGTTCAAATAAATTTACCCTTCCTAGATGCCATCAGGCAGATCCCCTCCTATACAAAATTCTTAAAAGACTTAACCACGGTGAAAAGAAGAACCAGTATTCCTAGGCAAGCTGTGATGGCTGCACAAGCCTCATCTCTTATTCAACAGCGGATTGCCCCAAAATACAAGGACCCTGGTTGCCCCACTGTTGAAATTAAAATAGGAGAAACTATCATTCGGAGAGCCCTATTAGACTTAGGAGCAAGTGTGAACCTATTACCCTATTCTGTCTACACCGAACTAGGTTTGGGGGAATTAAAATCCACAAACATCACTTTGTCATTAGCAGATAGGACTGTGAAGTATCCTAAGGGAATTGTAGAGGATGTAATTGTAAAGGTAAATGAGTTTTACTACCCTGTAGATTTTGTAGTCCTCGAAACTGAACCAGTGAAAAACCCAGGAAGTCACATCCCGGTAATCCTTGGTAGACCATTTTTGGCCACTTCAAATGCTGTGATCAGTTGCCGAAATGGGATAATGACCTTAGCATTTGGAAACTTGACCGTCCAACTCAATGTCTTTCACAGTAGTAATCAACCATCTGAGATGGACGATTTAGAAAAAATTCACATGATTGAAAACATAATCAGCAAGTCCTTCGAGGAGTCAAGTTATTCTGATCCACTAGAAAGATGTTTGGCCCAATTCAGTCAAGATTGTGAGGAAGGAGAGTCGAATCAGGAGGTTAATGCATTACTAGATTCCATTCCTGTAATGGATACTAGCAGATGGGCGACTAAATTTGAATCATTACCTATACCTGAATCCCAGCTAGTACCTCAAGTGTCAAACCTCCCCAGCTTGAACTTAAAGATCTGCCTGAAAACCTAAAATATGCATTTCTAGGGGACAACAACACCTTACCTGTTATTATTGCATCAAATTTAACTGAAGAACAGGAAGAGAAGTTATTAAATATCCTTCAGAAAAATCAAGAAGCGATCGGCTGGTCTATAGCTGATATTAAGGGGATTAGCCCTTCTGTGGTCCAACATAAAATTCATCTAGAAGAGGATGCAAAAACCTCTAGAGAACCACAAAGGCGACTTAACCCAGTCATGAAAGATGTAGTTCTAGCTGAAATCATTAAACTCTTAGATGCAGGGATTATATACCCTATTTCTGATAGCCAGTGGGTGAGCCCAGTTCAAGTTGTACCCAAGAAATCTGGAATTACTGTGATCAAGAATGACCAAAATGAGTTAGTCCCAACTCGAATCCAAACTGGATGGCGAGTGTGCATCGACTACAGAAAGCTGAACGCCATGACTAGGAAAGACCACTTCCCACTACCCTTCATTGACCAAATGTTAGAACGTCTAGCTGGCCACTCTCATTACTGTTTTCTTGATGGTTATTCTGGATATAACCAAGTTCCAATTGCACGTGAGGATCAAGAGAAAACCACATTCACCTGTCCTTATGGCACTTTTGCCTATCGTCGCATGCCTTTTGGGTTATGCAATGCACCGGCTACATTCCAACGGTGTATGATGAGCATATTCTCCGACATGGTGGAGAAATTTTTAGAAGTTTTTATGGATGACTTTTCTGTATTCGGATCTAATTTTAATGAATGTCTCCATCACTTGACCCTTGTTGTAGAACGATGTAAAGAGAAAAATTTAGTTCTTAACTGGAAAAAATGTCATTTTATGGTCCAATCAGGTATTGTTTTGGGACACATTGTGTCACAAAGGGGAATCGAGGTGGATAAAGCCAAAGTAGAATTAATTGCCAAGTTACCACCTCCCAAAACTGTTAGGGAAGTCAGATCCTTTTTAGGGCATGCGGGTTTTTACCGCCGCTTTATCAAGGATTTCAGTAAATTGTCGAAACCCTTATGCGATTTGTTGGCGAAAGATGTTACTTTTAATTTTTCGCCAATTTGTATAACTGCTTTCGAAAGACTAAAGTCTGAACTAACTTCAGCACCCATCATAAGGAGTCCTGATTGGAGTCGTCCTTTTGAAATCATGTGTGATGCATCCGATTATGCCATAGGTGCTGTCTTAGGTCAGCGAGTAGAGAAGCTTCCCCATGTGATTCATTATGCGAGCAAAACTCTGAATGACGCCCAACTTAACTATTCTACCACTGAAAAAGAATTGTTGGCAGTGGTTTCTGCCCTAGATAAATTTCGTCCCTACCTGATAGGATCTAAGGTTCTTGTTTATTCCGATCATGCCGCCCTTAAGTACCTTCTCACAAAGAAGGATGCTAAGGCAAGGCTCATTTGTTGGATCCTATTGCTCCAGGAATTTGATCTCGAAATTCGAGATAAAAAGGGATCTGAAAATGTCGTAGCTGACCACTTGTCCAGATTAATTGTTGAATCATCTGGAGAATCCATGCCTGTGTCCGAGACCTTCCCTGATGAACAATTAATGATGATTTCCCATACCAATGTTCCATGGTATGCTGATGTAGTCAACTACCTTGTTACTGAACAAATGCCCAGCTCTTGGACCAAACAAGAGAAATTTCGCTTCCTAGCTCGTGTAAAATGGTATTTTTGGGATGAACCATACCTGTTCAAATACTGTCCTGATCAAATCATCAGACAATGCATCCCTGAACACGATCAAAGGAATGTCCTTTCCTTTTGTCATGACCACGCTTGTGGTGGTCATTTCAGTGGTAAAAAGACGGCTGCAAAGGTTTTGCAGTGCGGATTCTATTAGCCCACACTATTTCATGACTCACACGAGTATTGCAAAGCATGTGACCGATGTCAAAGACTAGAAAAAATTTCAAGAAAAAATGAGATGCCCCTAAACCCAATCTTAATTATAGTATTCTTTGATGTTTGGGGTATTGATTTTATGGGTCCTTTTCCTATGTCATTTGGGCACCAGTACATACTCCTAGCTGTTGACTATGTATCTAAGTGGATTGAGACTATCGCGTGTAAGACCAATGATCACAAAGTAGTGATCAAGTTTCTTAAGGAGTCTGTCTTCACTCGCTTTGGCACCCCTCGTGCTATCATTAGTGATGGGGGGAAACATTTTTGCAATAGAATTTTTAAAGCCCTTGCTAGGAAGTACAACATCACCCATAAGGTCGGTACACCATATCATCCACAAACGAGTGGACAAGTTGAGATTTCCAACAGAGAAATCAAGACCGTCCTTGAGAAAACTGTCAATCCATCTCGAAAGGATTGGTCCCTTAGGTTAACAGATGCATTGTGGGTGTTGCCCAGTAGATACAACCCAAGAGGGGGGGGGGGGTGAATTGGGTCTTTTAAAACTTTTAGACTACTTCTAAAACTTTTCAATTAATTATGCTAAGTTGTATAGTTGCACAGTGAAATTTAAACTTAGCAACAGTTTGATGTATAGAATGTGACTTGATTGAATATGCTTGCAACTAAAAGATGCGCGGATAAGAGTTAAGCAAGCAATTTATCTAAGTAAGTAAGTGAGTAAGTTAGACAATGACAAGAGGCATTACAAACACAACAAACATATAGTGGTTCGGTGCACCCCAGCACCTACATCCACTCCCCAATACCTCTTGGGAATTTCACTATAATCCTACAGATTACAGCCGGTTGTTTTACAAGCTCACAACCCAACTTGTTGTTTTGCGAGATAACAACGAACTCGGTCGGTTTTCACAGGCTCACCGACTAGAACCAACCGATTGTTTTTCCGGGTTCACAATCAAACCCAGTTGGTTTTCCCCACAGGCTCACCAACCTCAACCTTACAACGATTGTTTTCCGGGTTCACAATCAACCCAGTTGGTTTTTCCCACAGGCTCACCAACCTCAACCTTACAACGATTGTTTTCCGGGTTCACAATCAACCCAGTTGGTTTTCCCAAAGGCTCACCAACCACAACCTAACACCGTTGGTTTTCCCTTTGGCTCACCAACAAACCCTAACCCCTTGATTCAATCCCTTGATTGAATCAAGTTACAAGATATTAAAACTAAGGTTTAAAGACAAATACAAGCTTCTCACTTAAGCAGATATAGCAAATATAAATAAGTAAGGTAAAGAGAAGAAGCCCTCAAACTAATTCGTAGATGGAGGAACTCGGCTTCTTCTTCACTTGACCCTCTTCTGATTTTGCACGAAGTAGAGGATCACCGAGGTAGCACACAGTTGAAGAGGAAGCTTTGGGATTCACTTGGATGCTCTTCTTCTCTCTATTTTGCTTTGAATGGCCCTTTTGTGCTTATGGGAGATTTTCCTTGTAATCTCTTTGAAATCTCTTCCCTAAATGTTCTCTCCCACTTCTATTCCTTCTCCCCTAGCTCTCCTCTTGATTTTATAGCTTTACATGTCGTGGAACCAGAAATCTAGCCGTTAGAGACAAAAATAGAGCCGTTGTCCACAGTCTGCAACTCCTGACAAAGTTTCCGTTGGGATCGGAGTCGACTCGCGCGATCTGGAGTCGACTCGACTGTAGCAGGAGTCGACTCATGCTTTTCTGGAGTCGGCTCGGCAACTGTTCCAGATTTGAATTAAAGTGGTCTTCTCGACTGGGAGTCGACTCGACTTAACCCGGAGTCGACTCGCCAAAATCTGGAGCTGACCTTGCACTTTTGGAGTCGGCTCATCCCAAGAAATCCATGGATGCATTTTTCAACTTTGCTTACTCGAGTCGACTCGAAAATTCTGGGAGTCAACTCGGTGCTCAGAGTCCGAACTCCCGAGCTTCTGTCTTTTGGCTCGTGCTGTCTCGGAGTCGACTCAAACTGTCTCGAAGTCGACTCGGCCCTCAGTATCCAAAAAACAGTCTTCTGTCTTTTGGGGTCGCGCTGTCTTGGAGTCGACTCGAACTGTCTTGGAGTCGACTCGCCTCTCAGAGACGAAAATGCCGTCTTCTGTCTTTGGGGTTGCGCTGCCTCGGAGTCGACTCGGATTTTGCGGGAGTCGACTCGGCTCTCAGTGTCTGAAATTGGCTCTCTGACTTTTTGCTTGTTTTCCTCTGGGAGTCGACTCTAGCTTCCTTTGGAGTCGACCTGCCAACCATCGGAGTCGACTCGAGTTCCTCAGGAGTCGACTCGGCTCTCAGGGTCCAAAATAGCTTCTCTGTGTTTCTGCCTTGTTACTCCCTGGAGTCGACTCGTACTATCCAGGAGTCGACTCGAGGACTATTCTTTTGGATTTTCCTTTGAATTTGCTCTTCCAACTTGAGTCCTTTGAACTTGAAACTTGGGCCAATGAAGTGTAACTTTCTTCCAACTTTTCTTGAGAGCTTTGGAGGCCTTCTTATGTTCTTCCAGCTTGCTATGTTCCTTGCAAAATGAATATTTTTCTCCTTGCAATACAAACATTAGTATTTATACTTCAAGGTTTTTGTGATCATCAAAATCAATCTTTAAATCAATCTTTGGGTCATCAGTCTCCCCCTTTTTGATGATGACAAAACTTGGAGTATATGCAATATAAAATATATTGTGTTCTAGAAGTAGTGCATAGCTAAGTTGTTTAAAGTAGAAAATATATATCTTTAACATATACTTCATGATAATGCTTTAAATTTAATCAACTTAACATAATCAACACATAAAGCATTATGAGCATATACTTAGATATTTTTCCCCCTTTTTGACAACATCAAAAAGATAGTGAAACATTAAGCACAAAGATAAGAATACTCAAATATTTCTTTTTCTTATTGTACTCTGATTTGCATGTCAAAATATTGCAAGGATGTGAATCATATAACTCAAGGCAATAATATTAGAATAAGATTAATGAGCATAGATCAGAGTCAATTAAGATAATTTCAGAGCAGAACACATCGAATGTGATTCCAAGGATAGTTTTCAACTCAAGTGTAGATGGAATCTTTCTTAAGTTAATTCAAGAAGTACCACGAATGATATTCAAAGAAAGCACGAATGGAAATCTAACCTCTCTTCAATAATAAGTATGAAAGCTTGTGAGGATGATAGTGTTATTTTGATGATTAACAAGTAATTATCAAGAGTATGTTATAAGTTAAATTGATACTTCATTTATAAGTTCATTACTCTCAGTATATTTGTGTGATTGATAATAGATACATGCTTTGTTCATTTGAATGAATCTAACCTTGAGAATGCAGCAAAGTGTGGATTGAGTCGACCTAAAGATTGTTTGAGTCGACCCCGGCACATCAAGAAATCATTTGTTACACTCCTGCAAAAATGGCACAGATGAACAGTTGGTTGGGTCGACCCAAGGTAAGCATGAGTCGACCCAAACTTCAAGAACCTCAAAATATGAAGGAAATATGTTCTCTGGATTTACTGAGAGGGTCGACCCAAACAGTGGTTGAGTCGACCCAAGCTTGAGTCGACCCAAACTCTGAGAGGGTCGACCCAAAGGCAAGACAGAAAGACAGACAGAAAATGGTTCTCTGAAATTACTGAGAGGGTCGACCCAAGAAGAAGTTGAGTCGACCCAAGTGAACTTTGAGTCGACCCAAAGAAAGGATGGGTCGACCCAAGTGAAGGAAGGCTGAAATCAAAGTTTCTGTGTTCTCTGAGAGGGTCGACCCAAGGAATGTTTGAGTCGACCCAAGGCAAAGTTGGGTCGACCCAAGGACAGGTTGCGCCGACCCAAATACGGGCTGAACAGTAACGGCTAGTTCTGCAGATGTACTTTTTTGTCCTTCCCAAGGTCAGTAACGGCTAGTTTTTGAATTCTAACCATTGGGGCTTGACCAAAGAAGGTGGGAAGCTATTTAAAGGGGCACTATTCATCAGAGAGAACAACTTTTGAAAGATATATCAAAGAGTACTCAAGAACAAAAAAGTGCCCTAATCTTCTTCATCAAGAGCTTCATTCAAGAATCAAAGAAAGGGATTGAGCAGATTCAAAGAGGCATCAAGAGCTCCATCCCCCCTTGAAGAGTGAAGCATCCTTGACAAAGAAGAGCAAAGCCACTTCAAAGCGATAAATACTTTCTAACTCTTCTTTGTAGTTTATATTGTTTCATATGCTCATTTAGGAGTTTGAATCTTTTCTTTTTGTTTGTCAAACACTTTGTAAAGGTTCGTTGGTTAGCCCGCAAAACCAACAAAGGTTTTTGGTGAACCCGGAAAACCAAAGTGTAAAGGTTCGTTGGTGAGCCCGCAAAACCAACAAAGGTTTTTGGTGAACCCGGAAAACCAAAGTGTATAGGTTCGTTGGTGAGCCCGTAAAACTAACAAAGGTTTTTGGATTGTGAGCCCGGAAAACAATCCAACTGTAATCCGCGGAATTATAGTGAATTCCCAAGGGGATGCTTGGGGAGTGGACGTAGGTGCTAAGGAGAGCACCGAACCACTATATATTGTTGTGTTTGTGTTGTGCTTGTGCTTACGTTTATTCTTGCATCATCTTCTATCTTTGCACTAGTTTAAATCATTCAAATAGTTTAAGGAAGCATCCACCGCACTTAATTGAGAAAATGTTTAAAGCACCAAAATTTAGAAGAAACCAATTCACCCCCCCCCCTCTTGGCTTGTCACCTTGGGCAACAAGTGGTATCAGAGCAAGGTGCTCTAATAGTACTCATTGATCTCACAATCAAGAGTTAAAGATCATGACAACCCAAGTGGGATGTTCTATGAGTGAGGGGCAATCCACAAATAGACCACCTCTATTTAATGGCACAAACTACACATACTGGAAAGCTAGGATGAGGATATTCATTCAAGCTTTAGACTATGAATTATGATACATTGTTACTAGAGGCCCTCACTCACTCTCTCACACTATTAATGAAAAAGACTTAGCACAATTGAATGCTAATGCTATGAACATACTATATTGTGCTATCCATGAAACTGAATTTAATAAAATCTCTGCATGCTTATCTGCTAAGAAAATCTGGGATACTTTAGAAAATATTTATGACAAAATTCAGATTAGCTCACATGTGCTTCAATTACACACTAACAGTGAGCCTGCAGAAAAAGATGTTGAATCTCCCAATCCGGAAGAAAAAACAACAAATGAAGAATTCGGTGATGAAAACAAGGACCCATACCCAAACACCGAAAATGCAATTCCTAAAGACAAAGAAGAAGAGGAAGCAAGAAGAAAGGAAGAAAGAGATAAAAAGCAAGAAAGCCTTGACCAAGGAAGAGTCAAGCAAGAAAATGAAAGTGAGGAGCAACAATAATGATACTAGCTCCAAAGAACTACAAGAGGTAACTAACTTTTGCCTTATGGCACAAGAAGATAAGGTAAAATCTGAATCTGATTTCACACCTAATGAATTTCAGGAAGAATTCTCTTATGATGAACTATTAAATGCTTTTCATGATTTGTATGGTGAATGTAGAAAATTAGCTACAAAAAATAAAAATCTTAAAAAGCTAAATCTGGAAATGTCAGAAGAAAGAAATTCTTCCGCTGAAATGAAAGATAAATTAAATTATGAGAATGAACACTTAAGATTAAATTCGGAAGAATTGATTCAGAAAAATCAGAATTTAATTAAAGAAAATCAAAACTTAAGTGAAGAAGTTAACCAATTGAAATCTTTTATTAACAAATTCACTGTAAGTTCAGAAAGATTAAAAACGATGTTTGAAAGCCAACATACTGTTTTTGATAAATCAAGACTTGGCTGGATTCCTTTGCTCAATAATAAACCCCTAAAGAAAAAGGTTATCAATTCGCCAAGCAAACCATCAAATAAGATAACTTATTTCAAACATAAAAAGATTGGGCATAAAAACTTTACCTATGGTTCTAATACGAA
This sequence comes from Phoenix dactylifera, assembly GCF_009389715.1. Classification (NCBI taxonomy): domain Eukaryota; kingdom Viridiplantae; phylum Streptophyta; class Magnoliopsida; order Arecales; family Arecaceae; genus Phoenix; species Phoenix dactylifera. The sequence goes on along the minus strand of NC_052395.1, from coordinate 20,090,404 downwards.
TAAATCAAATGGTAAAGTTATTACGATTAAACAGATTTGGATTCCAAAAGGAACCATATGCACTAACCCTCAAGGACCCAAGCAAGCTTGGGTACCCAAAATGAAAATATGAGGGTGTAGATGTAGGTGTGCCAAGCTACCCATGGAATAAATGAAATTTTCATACAAATGGGTGCGTTGACACATAATTAAAGATAAGTCTCAATTTATTCATTAAATCTAGTATAAGGTTTAACATTCTACTTCATGTATTGAAATTATCTTTTTATGAAATTACGATACTCTCTGCATCAAAGCTTTTAATGCCTCATATATTAAATCTTATCTCAACGATTTTAGCATGAAACTTTCTAGTGCTTGCATCATGATAAGAAAACAATGAATGGATATATATATATAATCTTCTTCTTCAAGTTTACAAAATCTAAATTTTCTCTCTAGTATAAATGATTGATGCTGATTTCATGCCTTCATGTTAAAACTTCATTGAGCATAATCATTGTATCCATGATTAATATCTTTCTCTAAAATTATCTCAAATTCTACTGATTAATTGTAACATGTCATGCTTAACTTGATCATAAAAATCTTTTAAAGCATGAATATTAATTCTTTTAAACTATCACTCATAAGTCAAAATAAAATCCTAATTGCTCTAAAAGAAGATTGCTCAACTCCCTGAAACATGATTATTAGTGTTGAAAACTAAATCATAATCAAAATTTTTGATAGAAACAACTGTTTAAGATAATTTGATTAAAACTCAACTTGTATATCTTATTGATAATTATCTTAAGCAAATAGAATCTAAGCTAAATTAATTCTGAAAATAAAAAAAAAAAATTTGATTTGACCTTGATGAATCCTTCTATTGCCTCACATGCTTGTCCTTGAACCATTTTACTTATTGAAGTTATCTCTTTAGTTCAAGTGACTTGTGCTTGCTTATATTTAGGCAATCTCTTGAGTAAAGTGACTCAAATTCAATTATTATCATGTCTCATGTTGAGTCATCTAGTTAAGAAATATGTTGTATGAATGTTTTTGTATCCTAGAGAACCTAATGAATTGCCTTCAAGAAAAGAAAAAGATTTAGCTAATGATACAGGACTTATGAGCAAGAAATTTCAACTTGAAGGACACCTCGATGAAAGATACAATAAACATCCCCTTGCAAACAAAAAAAAAGAGAGATTTTCTTCAGCCAAGGATGTAAAGAATTTAAAAGATATTTGGCTTGAAGAATGCTAAATGCATTGGTAATCTAAATCCTTCTCTTGTGAGTTAGTTGAGCAAAATTAATAGTCTGAAATTATATGGTAGCATGATTAAACATTTAATTGCTAATCTTCTTGATATCATGCTTCATTCTCATGCTAATGATAATTGTTTCATGGTATGATTAAATTGAAGTTCACTTTTGCCTGTATAATGCATAACCATGAAATACACAAGTTTATGCCTCAAGTTTCTAATTCAAAATAACTTGTGATAAGCTATGAATCATTGGGCATAATGAAAATGCTGTTTGCATGATATATATTTATATGCAGCATATTAGATTAATTCTTTATTCTGCTCTCTCATGTAACTACTTGAAAATGACAAAAAGAGAGAGAGATAAAGAAAAAGAAAATGAACATTGCTCAGAAGAAGTAAAAGCTAAGTAAATACTCCAATCTTAAGTAAAAGCAGCGCAAGCATAATATATTCAGCATATTTGTGAGACTTGTGTGAACATTCTTTTGGAAGGAATAAAATCCGTAATTAATTATATTTAAATAGGGAGAGTTTGGAGTGAATATCTTGTTGCTAAAGAGAACAGTTTAACATTTCTACATTGCTCATTATAGGGATGGTGCCAATGGGGAGGCTAGTGGTAGTACCCGGCACTATTTGACCCAACTATTCGGTGTAGGGTATATTAGGGACGGCACAAGAGGGAGGCTAGTGGTAGTACCTCGTGCCCCTTCCAACTCCACCGGATAGGGAGCAAATAGAGTATAGAGCATAAGAAGGTAAAAATGAAAGTATATAAGAAGAATCAAGTCAAATTTTTAATCACTTGAAAACACGCTTTAAGGATGAAATCAGTACAAGATTATATTTAAATAGGAGGAGTTTATTTGAAAAGAATTGATTTTGATCATTGACATGCTTGCTCTTAATATTTTAATGCATGACTTAACACATAATATATTTTGCATATGGCATGATGTCTTGAATTATGGGTTCTCAATATTTTGTAATGCTCCATGCTTGGACAATTTGATTGAATGTTTGAAATACTACATAAAATCTTTATTTAGTATTATTGAAAAGAAATTTCAGAATTGTCGTTCACAATCATCTTTAAAATCTGAAAGTTGAATAAATTTGTAAAAAGGAGAAGAGAAGGATATCTCTATTTAGGCAAAATGAATTGATTTTGTTTTATCCTTCAACTTGCTTAACTTTGGTATATAATGTTCAAATTCATACCAAAACTCAACATAAATACAAATATTCTGAATATGCTCTTATATGTTTGAAATATGTGTTTTCAATCGTAATGATTTAAGATGAGTTACAATGTGAAGATACATATCTCAAATTACAACTTTGAAAGCCTCCTTGAGAATCTTTATGAAATTCAGAATCTGATTTTGTATAAAAGCTTAAACTCAATATGAATTTCTAGATAAAACTACAGTTTAAGAAAAATAGAATAATTCTGATGCCTTGATTGCTTGCCCCGATACGCATCTGAAACATATCATTTCTTATTTTCAAAGTGTACTAATATTGGTCTGAATGATGTGTCTTTCGATGATCTTGATTGCAAACAAATATTTTTAAATATGTGATTTTATTTTGATATTAAAAAGATTTATTGTGCTTCATATATACATTGCTGAAAAACTTTGATTAAGAAATTGAGTTTTATAAATATATATACTTCAATGATCATCTATATGTTTTTTTTTCCTCTCCTACATTATTAAAGACTTCTATCAAAATATATATGTATATATATATTATTAAAAGAGTGAATGATCTTAAGTTTAGAAATATTTCAGCTCACTCAAATGATTCTTAAAAGAAAGAAAATGTAAATGCTTTTGAAAGAATTTGAGCTTCAAATGAATTATTTTCTGATTAATATTTCAGTACATTTTCTCAAAGATTAAGAGGAAGCATAACTTGTTCTTAAAAGATTAAAAAGAGTGATTGCTATAAATTTTGAATAATTCTAGATCACTCTACATTCTTGATATCATAAAGTTTCAGTTTTATTCACGTTTATCATTAAAATCTGAAATTCAACAAAAGATAAGAATAATTAAAGAAGAATGCATCTTTTAAGGGGGAGCTTTAGATATTCAGTATCTTATCCTAAAGTTACTTTAATTTGATGCATACCTTAAATTTTATGGATTGATTTTGATGAACCTCCTTATACTGCAAGACTTGCTTTAATTATATAATAAGTTTATACCTTGAGATGAGTTCTATAAAGGTTGTCTTATCTCAAACCTTGAGTCTTATGAAAATAAAATATATTTTCGAGATTGACAATTTTATTGAACAAATTCTAAAACTCTCAAATGGAATGATTAATTAAGGGGGAGAAAGAAAATTTCAGAGGGAGAGATCATATAGAACTTAATCATGTAAATTCACAACTAAAGATGAGAGAAAGAATACTAAATGTAAAGTGGTATTAAACTTTGTGCTTCATTGAATATCTTTTGAAAGTTGGATTTTCATCTGTACTTAATTGGTAAATCACTTGTTTTGAAAACTAAGTGAAAAGGATTCTATTTGTCTTAGTATTAGAAATTTACTTTGGAATCTACTAATGAGCTCTTATTGGCTTGCACTTTAGTGTTTCAATCATGAGCCAATTCATTTTAATTGATTTTGATGATATGATCTTTAAAGAAGTAAAAGAAAGTCTTTGAGAGAGCTTTCAAAGAACTTTCAAAGCCCTGAATTTTATATATCCTACATTGCATAAATTCATATTTTGGTATCTATGCTCCAATACTTTTATATCATGAAAGAACTTTGAAGTCATTAAGAATTAAGGATTCAACATAATCTTATGTTTTTCGAGTATATAAGTTTTAATCTTTATCTGCTCTTATACTATACTCTAAAAATTAATTAGATTGCTCTCATGTTGCTATATACTTAATATATTAAAAAAAAAAGCTATTGAAGTTGCATTCGTGCTTTCTTTGAATATTATTCTTGATACTCTTTGAAATAACTTGAAAAAGATTCCATCTACACTTGATTTCAAAACTATCTTTGGAATCTACATTTAGAGATCACTTCTGGCTTATATCCTAAATATCTCATTCCTAAAGCCAAACACATAGAAATAAGATATGATTTTATTAGGGATCATGTGCAAAATGGAAACATATGTATTGAGCATATATGCACTGAAAAACAATTAGCCGACATATTCACAAAACCCTTGAGTGAAGATAGATTCTGCACGCTAAGGAGAGAATTAGGTATATGTGATCCTTTTTATTGAAGAAATATAAAAGGGAGCAAGTAGTCTCATGATACATTCCTCCAATTTCTAAAAATCCATGAAACATGAGTCAAACTTGTTATCTATAGATTCCTTACTCACGTATCATTGTCCCAGAAAGAATTTATAAGGATTGGAAGCAAGGAAAATTTTTAGAAGCAAAAAGAAAGAGAAAAGAAAAATTCTGCACTTGGGTCAACCCAACCCAGAATAGGGTCGACCCAACGTTGAGTCGACCCAAGAAGTTTCTTGAGTCGACCCAACGTCGGGATCCCACTGTTAAAAGGGGGACCCGTGAGCTATCTAGGGCACTGTTTACCCTTTGTCCTCTTCCGAAAACCTTATTTTCCACTCTCAAATCTTCTCCAATCATCTCCAAACAGTAGATTACTTCAAGATCTTGGAGAAATAGGACCCGAGAGAGCCGTAGCCAAGCGATCCGGGAGAGTCTCACAATCTATGTTTAGAGCCTAGGCTAGATATCTAGTTCTCACATGTATCTTGCTTTTCTCATATGTATCTTGCTTTCTCTCATGTATCTTTAAATCTTGATTAAGGAACATTGTATCTATTTTTGTTTTTAATGTATGAAAATGTTCCTATTTTGATCAATGAAGATTGAAGTTTATGGTATATTGCATCTTTCCCATGTATCTTTTTGATGATAACAAAAAGGGGGAGAAGAAAAGAAAGAGTATTTAATTTGAGAAGTAAAGAAAGAGTATTAATTTTGGGAGAAGTAAAGATATTGTTTAGAGAGTAAACAAAGTAACAAAAAGGGGAGAAGTAAAGATGTCTTAAGAGTAAGTAAAGCAAGCTAAAGAAAGGATTATGTAAAGAAAGAGAAATAAGAACTTATGCAAGAAAAGAGAAATAAATGGGCAAACAAATTGAAAATCATATAAGAAAGCTTATACATCTAAGGGGGAGCAATTTGTAACAATGAAATTGATTAAATCAAAAATTTCTATCAAATTTCAGAATTTGGCACATATAAATTCAGAATTTGGCACGCACCTCTCGCACCCCGATACATAAGCTGAAACTCATATTTTATCTCAAATTTTTGAAGTTTCATCACTAATGAATTATAAATGAAAGGGGGAGCAATTCAAAGAGTCAAATTGGCAACATTTAAATGATATAGGGGGAGATTTCACTCTTATATATGAAAAGCTGAAATTCAGCAATTTAATCCCTTTTATAAACTGATTTTAAAGACAAGTATCAATAGGCTTATACTCTTTATTTTGTAATCATCAAAAAGGGGGAGATTGAGGATGATAGTGTTATTTTGATGATTAACAAGTAATTATCAAGAGTATGTTATAAGTTAAATTGATACTTCATTTATAAGTTCATTACTCTCAGTATATTTGTGTGATTGATAATAGATACATGCTTTGTTCATTTGAATGAATCTAACCTTGAGAATGCAGCAAAGTGTGGATTGAGTCGACCCAAAGATTGTTTGAGTCGACCCCGGCACATCAAGAAATCATTTGGCACACTCCTGCAAAAATGGCACAGATGAACAGTTGGTTGGGTCGACCCAAGGTAAGCATGAGTCGACCCAAACTTCAAGAACCTCAAAATATGAAGGAAATATGTTCTCTGGATTTACTGAGAGGGTCGACCCAAACAGTGGTTGAGTCGACCCAAGCTTGAGTCGACCCAAACTCTGAGAGGGTCGACCCAAAGGCAAGACAGAAAGACAGACAGAAAATGGTTCTCTGAAATTACTGAGAGGGTCGACCCAAGAAGAAGTTGAGTCGACCCAAGTGAACTTTGAGTCGACCCAAAGAAAGGATGGGTCGACCCAAGTGAAGGAAGGCTGAAATCAAAGTTTCTGTATTCTCTGAGAGGGTCGACCCAAGGAATGTTTGAGTCGACCCAAGGCAAAGTTGGGTCGACCCAAGGACAGGTTGAGCCGACCCAAACACGGGCTGAACAGTAACGGCTAGTTCTGCAGATGTACTTTTTTGTCCTTCCCAAGGTCAGTAACGGCTAGTTTTTGAATTCTAACCATTGGGGCTTGACCAAAGAAGGTGGGAAGCTATTTAAAGGGGCACTATTCATCAGAGAGAACAACTTTTGAAAGATATATCAAAGAGTACTCAAGAACAAAAAAGTGCCCTAATCTTCTTCATCAAGAGCTTCATTCAAGAATCAAAGAAAGGGATTGAGCAGATTCAAAGAAGCATCAAGAGCTCCATCCCCCCTTGAAGAGTGAAGCATCCTTGACAAAGAAGAGCAAAGCCACTTCAAAGCGATAAATACTTTCTAACTCTTCTTTGTAGTTTATATTGTTTCATATGCTCATTTAGGAGTTTGAATCTTTTCTTTTTGTTTGTCAAACACTTTGTAAAGGTTCGTTGGTTAGCCCGCAAAACCAACAAAGGTTTTTGGTGAACCCGGAAAACCAAAGTGTAAAGGTTCGTTGGTGAGCCCGCAAAACCAACAAAGGTTTTTGGTGAACCCGGAAAACCAAAGTGTATAGGTTCGTTGGTGAGCCCGTAAAACCAACAAAGGTTTTTGGATTGTGAGCCCGGAAAACAATCCAACTGTAATCCGCGGGATTATAGTGAATTCCCAAGGGGACGCTTGGGGAGTGGACGTAGGTGCTAAGGAGAGCACCGAACCACTATATATTGTTGTGTTTGTGTTGTGCTTGTGCTTACGTTTATTCTTGCATCATCTTCTATCTTTGCACTAGTTTAAATCATTCAAATAGTTTAAGGAAGCATCCACCGCACTTAATTGAGAAAATGTTTAAAGCACCAAAATTTAGAAGAAACCAATTCACCCCCCCCCCCCTCTTGGCTTGTCACCTTGGGCAACAGCTTGTTCATTTAAGATCTTTTGCCCAATATATTAAGTATTTTATCAACATGAGAGCAATTTAATTAATTTTCAGAGTATAAGATCAAAACTTATATACTTGAAAAACAGATCATCATGTTGGATCATTAATTCTTAATGACTTCAAAGTTCTTTAATGATAATAAGAGCATTGGGGCACAAATACCAAAATATGGATTCATGCAATTTTTGATATATCTTAGAGCTCTCTTAAAGATTTTCTTTTATTCCTTTAGAAAATAAGCACAATTTGATACATAAAAATAGGAATTGGCACAAAATTGAAGTTCTAAGGAGCAAGCCAATTAGAACTCATTAGTAAATTCCAAAAATAGATTTTCTAAGAGATACTCAAGAACATTCAACACATTATTCTCCCTTTTTTTCATTAAGTTAGAGGCTCTTAAGATCAACTGTTTGAATTGCAATTTGGTTCATGATTTATGCATAAGATATATTAACCAAATAACAAGCCTCAAGGTGTACCATAAAGATTTTCAGATTTAAATTTCAGATGATACATATTGGAGAGCATTAGGATCACTTTTCATTATGTTTTCTCTCTCCTTTAGTTATAGATTTATGCGGTTAAGTTTCATAAAATCTCTCCTTCTGAGATTTTCTTTCTCCCCCTCAATTGATCATTCCATTTAAGAGTTTAGAATTTGAAGATAATGTTCAATAAAATTATCAATCTCAAAACAAATATATTTTCTATAAGTTTCAGCTTATTTTCATAAGACTCAATGTTTGAGATAAGACAACCTTTATAGAACTCATCTCAAGGTATAAACTTATTATATAATTAAAGCAAGTCTTGCAATATAAGGAGGTTCATCAAAATCAACCAATAAAAATCAAGATATGAGATACTGAATCTAAAGCTCCCCCTCAAAAGATGCATTCTTCTTTAATCATTCTTTTCTATTGTTGAATTTCAGATTTTAGTGATAAACGTGAATAAAACTGAAATTCTATGATATCGAGAATGTAGAGTAATCTAGTATTATTCAAAATTTGTAGCAATTACTCTTTCTAATCCTTCAAGAACAAGTTATGCTTTCTCTTAATCTTAGAAAAAATGTATAGAAATATTAATCAGAAAATGATTCATTTGAAGCTCAGTTTCTTTCAAAAGCATTTACATTTTCTTTCTTTTAGAATCATTTGAGTGAGCTGAAATATTTCTAGCTTTAAGATCATTCACTCTATATATATTCTGATGGAAGTCTTTAAGAATGTAGGAGAGAAAAACATATAGATGATCATTGATGTATATATATTTATAGAAATCAATTTCTTAATCATAGTTTTTCAGCAATGTATACATGAAACACAATAAATCTTTTTAATATCAAAATAAAATTATATATTTAGAAATTTTTGTTTTCAATCAAGATCATCGAAAGACACATCATTTGAACCAATATTAGTACACTTTAAAGATAAGAAATGATATGTTTCGGATGCGTATCGGAGCAATCAACCAAGGCATCAAAATTAATTCTGTTTTTCTTACATTAAGATTTTATTTAGAAATCATATTGAGTTTAAGCTTTTATATAAAATCAGATTCTGAATTACATAAGGATTTTCAATAGAGGCTTTCAAAATCATAATTTGAGATATGTATCTTCCACATTGTAGCTCATCTTAAATCATTACGATTGAAAACACATATTTCAAACATATACGGGCATATTCAGAATATTTGTATTTATGTTGAGTTTTGGTATGAATTAGAACATTATATACCAAAATTAGGCAAGTTGAAAGATAAAACAAAATCAATTCATTTTGCCTAAATAGAGATATACTTCTCTTCTCCTTTTTACAAATTTATTCAACTTTCAGATTTCAAAGATGATTGTGAACGACAAATCTAAAATTTCTTTTCAATAATACCATAAAATAACTTCATATAGTATTTCAAACATTCAATCAAATTATCCAAGCATAGAACATTACAAAATATTGAGAATCCATAATTCAGAACATCATGCCACATGCAAAATATATCATGTGTTAAGTCATGCATTAAAATATTAAGAAAAAGCATGTCAAGGATCAAAATCAATTCTTTTCAAATAAACTCCCCCTATCTAAATATAATTTTGCACTGATTTCATCCTTAAAATGTGTTTTCAAGTGATTAAAAATTTGACTTGATTCTTCTTATATACTTTCATTTACTTTGTCTTTCATTTTTACTTTCGTATGCTCTATACTCTATTTGCTCCCTATCCGGTGGAGTTGGAAGGGGCACGAGGTACTACCACTAGCCTCCCTCTTGTGCCGTCCCTAATATACCCTACACCGAATAGTTGGGTCAAATAGTGCCGGGTACTACCACTAGCCTCCCCATTGGCACCATCCCTATGATGAGCAATATAGAAATGTTAAAATGTTCACTTCAAACTCTCCCTGTTTAAGTGTAATTAATTACGGATTTTATCCCTTTCACAAGTCTCATAAATGTGCCAAATATATTATGCTTGTTTTGCTTTTCCTTAAGATGAAGTATTTGCCTTTACTTAGATTTTTACATCCCTTGAATAATGTTCATTTCCTTTTCTTTATCTCTCTCTCTTTTTGTTATTCTCAAGTAATTTACATGAAAGAGCAGAATAAAGAGATAATCTTATGTATCATATAGATGTATATCATGCAAACAACATTTTCATTATGCTCAAGGATTCATAGCTTCTCACAAGTTATCTTAAATCAAAATTTTAAGCATAAACTCGTGTAGTTCATGGTTATGATATAGGCAAAGATATATTTTAGTTTGGGCAAACCATGAAATAATTTCTAAAAGCATAAGTCAATCAATACATATATAGACATGATATCAAGAAATTAATAATTAAAGACTTTAATAATGCCATAGTAAAATTTAAGTTAATGACTTTGCTCAGCTAATTTATGAGAAAGGTATCTAAAATTATCGAATTATTCTGCATTCTTCAAGTCAAATACCTACTAGATTTCTTATGTATGAACTTTTGGCTGAAGAAGGTCCTCTCTCTTGTTTGCATGCGAATGTTTATCGTATCTTACATGGAGATATCCTTCAAGTTGAAATCTCTCATTTTCTTGCTCAAAGATCCTGCATTATTAGTAAAATTCTTTTTCTTTCTTGAAAGAAAGTCATTAGTTTCTTCAAGATACAAAACATTCATATAGCATATTTCTTTTAACTAGATGACTCAATATAAGATATGACAATAGTTGAATATTGAGTCACTTTACTCAAGAGATTACCTAAATATAAGCAAGCACATATCACTTGAACTAAAGAAATAGTTTCATTAACCAAGATGGTTCAAGGACAAGCATGTGAGGCAATAGGAAGATTTATCAAGGTTAAATCAATTTCTTATTTTTAAAATCAATTTAGTTTAGAATTTATTTGCTTAAGATAATTATCAATAAGACACGCTAGCTCGGTTTTAATCTACTTATCTTAAACAGTTGTTTCAGATTATGATTTATTTGTTATCAATAAAATACGATTCATTAAAGTTAGAATGAAGTCTTTCACGAGGTCACATAATGAGCATACAATCTGGTCTACTAGCTGTATGATAAAATAATTATTCTATCATGCTTCAATACAGCTTTAAAACAATAGATCTACTTTGCTCATCCTTTTTAAATTCTACAAGATGGGGTCATAGACATACCTTCTTCATGCCAATCTTCTATAAGAGTTGTCTTGTGGACTAACTTTGGTCAATGAAGATTTCCTTTCTTGTTTGGCTTAATTTGGAGTTTGAGAGAAAATGTTAATTCATTCATCATACATATTTCAAACTCACCTTGCATGAGCTTAGTAAAATCTTCATATAAATCTCCATTAGTAGAACCAAAAATGATATCATCAATGTATACTTTGAGCAAGTAAGATATCACAAATTTTTCTTTTGATGCATAGATTTATCACTATTACTTTCTATCAAAAAGGTTGCTTAAGCTTTTATATCATGCTTTTGATGCTTGTTTCAAATCATATATTGCTTTATCATATTTGTAATGAGTGTTTTCAAATATGGTGGTTATTTAACATATATCTTCTTTAATAAAGTAAGCACATAGGAGTCCATTCTACACACTCATTTGATAGAATATAAAGCTCATAAAGCAGGCAAATGATAATGGTGATCTTTACTTCTAATCATGCAAGAATTTCATCAAGATCTATTTCATCTTTTCTTGATTTAGTCTTTTAGTAGTCATCAATTTTTCTTCATTAATTCTATTAACCCTATTTTACTTATGGTGTCCTTGGAGCTGAAATAATTGAATTTAATATTATTTTCTATATAAACTTTATCAGGATTTTAGTTTTCAACACTGTGCCATGATACTCTTTATCTTCACAGTTTGGAAACCTTTTTCATTTGAAACACTTTTACAAGATTTAGCAAATACAGAAAATACTTCAATTTTATTTGCCAAGAACAAAACCAATGTAAGCTTTTGAAAACTTAGTGATGGAAACAACATCTTTAGATTTAGAAATTGATTCTTGTTTGTTTCCTTAGTTAACATGCATAGCAAACTTTGACCTTTCAGAAGATAATCTAAGTAGGCCAATGGCAAGGTCTTTTGAGATTAAGTACATACTAGCATGAGTTGATTTTATATGCCAAAGATGGTTTCTTTAATCTTGGTATTCATAGTGCATATATTCAAAAGCATACCAAGTACACATTATCATATCTATGATCAATAAACAATAATACCATGGATAAAAACTCTCAATCAAGCATATAGAGAATTCATAGAGTTATTCTTAATAAATTGATTAATCATTTAGCAACTTATCCAATAGTGAGTAAAGTATACTATAAAATGAAGTGATATGATTATATTTCCAAAAGTATTTTCTATATCACAAAATTGATCAATACTTGCAATTCATATTTTAATCAAATCCTAAAGCAAAAATAATGATGAGATGCAAGGGTTACTGATTTCATTATTTCTTTCATTTAAATCATTCTTCTTAATTACATTTTAAATTTAATTCTTTAACACATGTCTAGAGCACCCATTGTTTAGATAACATCTTTCATTAGAACCTTGGATAGCTAGACATATTTGCTGAAAAATAATTATATTTTCAACTTAGGAACCCAAGCTCTTTTGGGTCCTTGTAGGTAAGCTATAATTGTTCCTCTTGGAACCCATATTTTCTTAATAGCTATTTTGTCTATGAGTTTACAGATTTTAGGATTACAAGGGATGTATTTCTGTATCCTCTTGTTGAATTTAACACACATAGATCTAACATGAGTAGTAAATAAACTTTCAGTTTTCTGTTTTTGCCTTTTAGGTTCATCAAATTTGTAATGTATAGATTTAGGAACAATAGAAGAGATTTTACTTAGCTTTTGTTCCTGTTTATTAGTATTATAAGAATCTGTTTTAGAATAATTAAAAACTGTTTTAACCAACATATTCTTGAAAGATTTTTGGGTGTACCAAGGTTGATATCCTAATTCAACTTTATCAAATTCAGCTCTTTGATTATTTATCATTAGGTTTAATTTTTCGGAGCTGAAGGTAAATCTTTCAACAACAGGTTTTAATTCGTCAACTTCCTTAGTTAATCTTCTGTTATCTTCTGAAAGTAATTCATTGTTTTTCTTAAGTTTATCATGACTTTCAGTAAGAAGTTGATTTCTTTGATTTAGTTGTTGATTTTCTTTAATTAAGATTTCAGTTTTACTCGTTAGTTTCAGTTTTTCATCTATTAGAGTTTGATTTTCTTTTGAAATTTTCAGATTTAGTTGCTTAAGATTTTTATTCTTCACAGCTAATTTTCTACATTCACCATACAAATCATGAAAAGCATTTAATAATTCATCATAAGAGAATTCTTCTTGAAAATCATTTGATGTAAGAGTAGATTCAGATTTTACCTTGTCTTCTTGTGCCATAAAGCACAAGTTAGTTACCTCTTGTAGTTCCTTGGAGCTAATATCATCATTGTTGCTCCTAACTTTTATTTTCTTGCTTGACTCTTTCTTGGTCAAGACTTTCTTCCTTTTTATCTCTTCCTTCCTTTCTTCTTGCTTCCTCTTCTTCTTTGTCTTTAGGAAGCTTTTGAATTTTTCTTCCTGATTTAGAGTGTTTCCTGCATGCTCAATGTTAGTCTTGCAATTATCCTCAAGTAAACTAACATGGGGTTCTTCGAAAATATCATAAGTTGCTTCAAGAGTATCCCATATTTGTTTGGCAGATGAACATATACAGATTTGGTTGAAAATATTTTTATTAAATGTACAGTAGAGAAGGTTCATAGCCTTAGCATTTAGTTCAGCCAAATTTTTATCGAACATACTTTCAATTAGTTTTGTGGGTGTGTGTAGGCCATTTGTTATGACATTCCATAACTCATAGTTTTGTGATTGAGTAAAGATTTTCATTCTAGCTTTCCATTGAATATAGTTAGATCCATCAAACAGTGGAGGTCTGTTTGTGGAAAGTCCCTCAGCAAGTAATACGTTATGTGGGGTTGTCATGATCTTTGGCTCTAGTCGGTTAAGACTACAAATAATATTTGAGCACCTGCTCTGATACCACTTGTTGCCCAGTAGATACAACCCAAGAGGGGGGGTGAATTGGGTCTTTTAAAACTTTTAGACTACTTCTAAAACTTTTCAATTAATTATGCTAAGTTGTATAGTTGCACAGTGAAATTTAAACTTAGCAACAGTTTGATGTATAGAATGTGACTTGATTGAATATGCTTGCAACTAAAGGATGCGCGGATAAGAGTTAAGCAAGCAATTTATCTAAGTAAGTAAGTGAGTAAGTTAGACAATGACAAGAGGCATTACAAACACAACAAACATATAGTGGTTCGGTGCACCCCAGCACCTACATCCACTCCCCAATACCTCTTGGGAATTTCACTATAATCCTACAGATTACAGCCGGTTGTTTTACAAGCTCACAACCCAACTTGTTGTTTTGCGAGATAACAACGAACTCGGTCGGTTTTCACAGGCTCACCGACTAGAACCAACCGATTGTTTTCCCGGGTTCACAATCAAACCCAGTTGGTTTTCCCCACAGGCTCACCAACCTCAACCTTACAACGATTGTTTTCCGGGTTCACAATCAACCCAGTTGGTTTTCCCCACAGGCTCACCAACCTCAACCTTACAACGATTGTTTTCCGGATTCACAATCAACCCAGTTGGTTTTCCCAAAGGCTCACCAACCACAACCTAACACCGTTGGTTTTCCCTTTGGCTCACCAACAAACCTTAACCCCTTGATTCAATCCCTTGATTGAATCAAGTTACAAGATATTAAAACTAAGGTTTAAAGACAAATACAAGCTTCTCACTTAAGCAGATATAGCAAATATAAATAAGTAAGGTAAAGAGAAGAAGCCCTCAAACTAATTCGTAGATGGAGGAACTCGGCTTCTTCTTCACTTGACCCTCTTCTGATTTTGCACGAAGTAGAGGATCACCGAGGCAGCACACAGTTGAAGAGAAAGCTTTGGGATTCACTTGGATGCTCTTCTTCTCTCTATTTTGCTTTGAATGGCCCTTTTGTGCTTATGGGAGATTTTCCTTGTAATCTCTTTGAAATCTCTTTCCTAAATGTTCTCTCCCACTTCCATTCCTTCTCCCCTAGCTCTCCTCTTGATTTTATAGCTTTACATGTCGTGGAACCAGAAATCTAGCCGTTAGAGACAAAAATAGAGCCGTTGTCCACAGTCTGCAACTCCTGACAAAGTTCCCGTTGGGATCGGAGTCGACTCGCGCGATCTGGAGTCGACTCGACTGTAGCAGGAGTCGACTCATGCTTTTCTGGAGTCGGCTCGGCAACTGTTCCAGATTTGAATTAAAGTGGTCTTCTCGACTGGGAGTCGACTCGACTTAACCCGGAGTCGACTCGCCAAAATCTGGAGCTGACCTTGCACTTTTGGAGTCGGCTCATCCCAAGGAATCCATGGATGCATTTTTCAACTTTGCTTACTCGAGTCGACTCGAAAATTCTGGGAGTCGACTCGGTGCTCAGAGTCCGAACTCCCGAGCTTCTGTCTTTTGGCTCGTGCTGTCTCGGAGTCGACTCGGCCCTCAGTATCCAAAAAACAGTCTTCTGTCTTTTGGGGTCGCGCTGCCTTAGAGTCGACTCGAACTATCTTGGAGTCGACTCGCCTCTCAGAGACGAAAATGCCGTCTTCTGTCTTTGGGGTTGCGCTGCCTCGGAGTCGACTCGGATTTTGCGGGAGTCGACTCGGCTCTCAGTGTCTGAAATTGGCTCTCTGACTTTTTGCTTGTTTTCCTCTGGGAGTCGACTCTAGCTTCCTTTGGAGTCGACCTGCCAACCATCGGAGTCGACTCGAGTTCCTCAGGAGTCGACTCGGCTCTCAGGGTCCAAAATAGCTTCTCTGTGTTTCTGCCTTGTTACTCCCTGGAGTCGACTCGTACTATCCAGGAGTCGACTCGAGGACTATTCTTTTGGATTTTCCTTTGAATTTGCTCTTCCAACTTGAGTCCTTTGAACTTGAAACTTGGGCCAATGAAGTGTAACTTTCTTTCAACTTTTTTTGAGAGCTTTGGAGGCCTTCTTGTGTTCTTCCAGCTTGCTATGTTCCTTGCAAAATGAATATTTTTCTCCTTGCAACACAAACATTAGTATTTATACTTCAAGGTTTTTGTGATCATCAAAATCAATCTTTAAATCAATCTTTGGGTCATCAGTGGGCATATCGTACGGCCTACAAAACACCAATTGGAATGTCCCCATACAGGATTGTCTATGGCAAGGCTTGCCATTTACCTGTCGAGTTAGAACACAAGGCCTATTGGGCAATCAAACGCTTAAATTTCGATCTCGACAAGGCGGGAGAACATAGAAAGCTTCAGCTCGACGAGCTTGAAGAAATTAGGAACGATGCTTACGAGTGTGTTAAGAAGTACAAGGATCGCATGAAAGTCATGCATGATAAAATGATTACTCGTAAAGAGTTTTACCAAGGACAAAAAGTTCTCTTATATGATTCTCGATTACATCTATTCTCTGGAAAACTTAAATCTCGCTGGACTGGCCCATACACAGTAGAGAAAGTACACCCGCATGGTGCAGTAGTAATATGCAACATCAAGGATGGTAGGACCTTTCAAGTCAATGGACATCGTTTAAAACCATACCTTGAGTATCTAAGTCCAGAAGTTGAGGAGACACTTCTGACCGACCCTATCTATTATGAGTAAATCGGAATTGTCTGGCTGAAGACATAAAACTTAGCGCTCTTTGGGAGGCAACCCAACATGTAAGTTTCTTTTATTAAAAAAAAAATCATCAATAAATTACTAACATGCAGGTTTGGGGGATTTTGCCCCAACTTTCAATTAACCCACCCATATAAGGTACTTCTCCTCTGTCCTCTTACTGCTTTAAATTTTCTTTAACATTGAAGACAATGTTAGATTTAGGTTTGGAGGTATTTTTACGCATTTTATAAAAAAAAATGTTTTAGTTAAAATTTTTGAAAATATATATATATATATACAACACACAAGGTATATAAAATCTAAGAGCCCAATGACTAGTTGGAAGTAGTGCAAAGTGAGTTCTTTTTATTAAGTTCCTTTTAGTGAGTTGTAAGCTAATTAGTGCTTTGAATTTCACAACACATCTGGCCTGCATTTTCTAAGGTATAGGTTCGACATTGTGTTGAGAATATGGTAGCAACCTCGAATCCTGATGAACCATCTTTTTCTGATCCAAAAAAAAAAATGGTGGATTTAGTCAGGTACATCGAAAAGGGCTACCTACTGTCAAAGGTCAGCGGGCCTGTGATGAGGAACCCGAGCATAGGTCCGTAGGGGAGTCTTGATGCCCGACACCTCATGCCAACTGGTGTGAGAATTGTCGACTAATTGCTCGCTACATGGAGGAATCATCACAGGAGTAAAAGTGCACAATATATACATTATCATTTCTCTTTAATGCAAAAAAAAAGAAAAAAAAAGAAAAAAAAAATGTATATTGACCTTAAGAAAGACAATAGTGTGAAAGCCGTCGTTGTAAAAATTCGAGTAAACTGGAATATTACAGATAAATCTCATGAGGTATTAAAGTAAACATCCACAGCTCTCGAAATCCTGCAGAAAAGATGATTTTGAATCAGCAAATAGGTCTTGTCCGACCAATTCTTGGAAACTACTAATATTAGCGATATTTTGGAGATCCAAAACCTTAGCTTGTGCATGGTCCAAACTTCACTGAGCACTCAAGTATAAATAAGTCTTACAACTTCCTAACGGAAAACCTAATAACTTCAACTTAAATTGCATACTAACCTAGAAATTGGGCTACTTAGTAATTAAAATCTTGTGTGCTTTTGAAATTCTTATCAGTTATGTACTTGAAATTAGACTTTCATTTCACAAACCAAATTTTATTTTGGGATTGAAGTTTGTGGGTAACTTCACTGCAAACCCTCACGAGACAACACTCGTCCACTAGGGTAACCTAGGGGTTTAACGGCTTGTTGCACGTGCTAAGTGCAGTCGTAATGCTCTACAAAAGTGAGTATTTATCTTAGTTCATGTATATTTATATATATATAATAAATAAAACTTTTGCACTCTCATTTTATCATTGTCGCACTAAATTGCTAGAGACTAGCAATAAGCTGGTTGGGGGGTGTGATGAGAGCACAAAAGTGCAATCGTCTGACCATTTTAATTAGTATTTTAGCTAATCATTAATAATAAAATTAACTAATTAACGTGGTATTTGTGTTTGAGTGCAGTAATCCAAGAAACCAATTAACATTAGGTTTGAGCCTAATGCCCGGCAGCCCGAGCTCAAGTCAAGCCAGCATCTTCCAGGGCCTGCACATCCTGACTTCATCCCACTATACATCACAACATCGCGAGCACCTCCATGTCCGCATCCAATGACCCAGATCAGCGTCATCCATGCCTTCCTTTCTTGCACCCAACGCGGCTCCAGCCCCTCAACCGCGATCACAGCAGCATCCCAGCACATTCCAGCTTCACCCCGTGCTAAAGAATGAAAGAAGGAAGTAGGAAGCTTCCAGCGGCTGTCCATCTCCCGTTCCACCGCGTGCTAGATCCCGCACTGTTGCCCAGAGATGGTCACCCAAGAGGGGGGTGAATTGGGTGTTTTAAAAACTTTTTGACTATCTAAAAGTAAAAACACACAAATATAAGAGCTAAAGCAAGAATAAAGCAATGAAGACAACCAATCGCAAACACAGGCTTTTATAGTGGTTCGGAGCCTCCACTGCTCCTACATCCACTCTCCAAAGCACCTTTGGGAATTTCCACTATAATCCACGATTACAGTACGGTAGTTTTACGAGTTCACTACCCAACTCGTTGTTTTACACCGGGCTCACAACAAACCCTAAAACTCCCAATTTAACCTAGGCTTGGGACGCCTTTCCCTTGTTCCAAGTCCCTTGACTGGAACAAGCACAATGTTAAAAGAGTTTTACAAACAATTGGAAAGCTCTAAATAAGCAAATATGACAATGATAAACAATAGAACCCGGAAGAATCCTTTTGCCGTTGGAAGCGTGGGAAATGGTGATTCTTCCGATGTGGATCGCGTAGGTTTGAGTGTGAGCTTTGAATGCACGAGCGGAAGAGAGTAGTTGAGCTTGAAATCACTTGGGAAGCTTGAAAGCACTTGATTTCTTCACTTGAATGCACTAACTCCCTTGAACCTCTTTTTCTTTCTTCTCTCTTGAATGATTTTGCTTTGGGTTGGTGAAGAGTTGTTTAGAAGCACTTAAGAGGTCCCTTTTATAGCCCAAAAAGCAAATATAGCCGTTAGAGATAAAGTGAAGGAGATTTGAAATTCAAACCAAACCTGAAAAGTTGTCAGTCGCGTCCCAGGCGTTCCGGGGACGTCTCCGCTTCAACGAGAGACGTCTCGGCTACAAGATTTTACTTTTTACGTTGTCTGGGGACGACTCGGCTCTTTACGGGGACGACTCTGGAATTGTACCATTTGAATCCTTGCCTTTCTGATTTGCTGAGAGGGTCGTCTCTGCACTTTACGGGGATGTCTCGGCTTGTTTGCACTTTTTGAATGGGGACGACTCCGCTCCCTCGGGGACGACTCCGCTTCTTTATCTCAGAAAAACATGTCTTCTGGAATTTTCTGAGAGAGTCGACTCCGCTCCCTCGGGGACGACTCCGCTTCTTTATCTCAGAAAAACATGTCTTCTGGAATTCCCTGAGAGAGTCGACTCCGCTCTTTCAGGGGACGTCTCCGCTGCCTTATCACCGAAAAAATCATTCTCTGGAAAACCCTGAGAGAGCCGTCTCCGCTATCTAGGGGACGACTCCGGAGATCTGCTTTTTACTTGCGGGGACGACTCCGCGTATGGTGGGGACGTCTCGCGCATGTCTCTTGAAAACTGCCTTTCTGCCGCCACTGAGAGAGTCGACTCCGCTACTGAGAGAGTCGACTCCGCTATCGCGGGGACGACTCGGCAGATGCCGGGGACGTCTCCAGACGTGCCAGTTCTTCCTGTTTGTGCCAGAGACGTCTCTGAGACTATCAGGAGACATCTCGGCTGTCCCTGAACTTTTTCTTTCATCTCAAAAAAATTCTTCAATAAATTCATAAAAATTATGGGAACTTACCTAGACATTTCTTAACAATATTCTTAATAAAACACATGAATTTCTCAATTAAATTGTTAAGATAAATGGAATTATACTCTAGTGTTTTGTATTCATCAAAATCCATTAGGGGGTCAACAATCTCCCCCTTTTTTATGATGACAAAACACTGAGTATATGCAAAATTCGAAATTTAAACATATACACAGTATTTGCTCAGATGTACAAGTATAATGTTTTGATTAGAACTAGATACAATGTGAAATGAAATATTGATGCTAAAGATAATTGAAAGCTAAGTTCTTTTTGACTCCCCCTTTCTTTTCCAGAAGGGCAATTATCTTAAAGCCAATATTCTTCAATTTTATCTCTTCTAATTCAACTTTTAAGCATGAATTTTGTATTTTGCATTCCAATGTATCCATATTGGTTCTACTCCCCTTATCCATATTGGTTCTATGGGTTCTACTCCCCCTTTTTGTCATCAACAATGAAGGGGACAAATTATCTGTAGGTGCTTAAAGCATACTTCCTAGTAAGATTCAGCATATTTCCATGAACCACTTAAGAATATTCAAGTTGTGCTCCCCCTGTCCAAGTCATTTCTATTAATGAATTCAGTCATTCATATCACTCCCCCTTTGTTTTGGAATTCATTTCAGACTCATCTTTTTGTTTAGTATAGTTATCACAAGATGTGCTCCCTCTGTTTTATATGCATTGTTTCTTTGTATCAAATTTGAACACTCAAGGTATGTGATAAGATTTTTATGGCACATCACAAAATCACATACACAATCACATACACAGAGTTAGAAATGTACACAGGGTTTCAAAAGAAATTGTATGTCATTCATATGTCATTGTAAACCTTTGAAGTCAGTACATAGTCAAAAGAAGAAATCATTACAAGTATTGATTTCTAATACAAAAAGTGTTTCAAAATAGCCTAGGGTTTACAAAAAGAAGATCCCTAGATGTTTACAAAACGTCCCTTATCGGCGACGTTGCTCATAAACCCTACAAGCTGCATCTATAAAAGCATTGATTGAATCCATTAGGGTCTTAAATTGATCTCCCTGTGACTTGTGGAAGGCTGCCACAAGTGCTTCAAATTCTTCAGTTGCCATTTCAATCCTCCCTCTAAGTTGGGCAACTAGAGTGCCCACATTGCCTCCTGGGCTTGTCAACTCTTTGAGACTCTTGGAAATGGTCTTCAAGCTGTCCTTGAGCTCAATTGACCTGCAGGTTTGGGTGGCACCCACACCAATTATTTCTTGCGTTGTAGCTTCAATTTGAGCTCTAACTTCCTTCAGCTCTTGTAGAAGCCCTTCATGTGAAGCTCTGATGGGGGCCAACTCAGTGGAGATCATGGATCTCATCTCCTCCCTCATCTGCTGGCAAATGACAGATGCTAAGGTGCGCATCTGATCCTCTGATAGGAAGGAAGGCCCACTGACTGGAGGAGGTGGTGGCATGGATGTGGAAGGTCCAGCTGAGCTGGAGGGTATATCAGGGATATCCATGTGGCTAGGTGGAAGAGAGTGATGGTCAGACTCGTGATGTGGGATCTCAGGCTCTAGGGTTTGTGCTTTTCTTTTTGGAACCTTGACCCAAGATCCATCTATCTTATGAAACTCCATTCTTCTCATTGTGCCCTCATTATAGTAGTCGGTGTTTCTCAAGGGCTTTGCAGGTTCATTTTCGGGAATGTGAACCTTAAAGTGTTTGAAAACTAAGGTAAAGATCATGCCATAGGGTAAACTAAACCTAGAATACCTATGACATAGGGCAATGTGGTTTAGCATGAGTCTAGGTTTAGAGGAATCCCTAGTAGGATATGGTGCATTATAACTAAATCTCGCTCCAAAACAAAATCGAAGCGACCGGTTTTGGGAAACAAGACCCGGTTGACAATACTTAAAAGTAATCTCATTTCGGCGTTTAGGTCTTGGGAGTTGACAACATCAAGAGGGCCGCAGTCCTCTCGTCCTAAAAGTAAATTTAGGGCTGACTCCCTTTGGGGATGTGAGGTTGGAGCCTCACCGTCCTCAGGGATTTGCAAGACAGTGGATAGGACATCTTCATTGACTTCTACTAATGTCCCCCGGACATATGCAGTGTACCCTAAGTCCCCTAATGCCATATTGCTAAAAAGTTCTCTAACTAGGCCGGGGTAGGTCGAGGTATTGAGGGTGCAAAGGTGCTCCCACCCTTGGGCTCGGAGTCTCTCTCCAATAGAGAACTCCTCATTATCTAAAAAGGCAAAATCTATGTACCTACCGGTCGTGACTGTGCGATTTGCACAGGAGATGGTCGTGGTTGGCGGAGCAACCGGAGGAGACGGCGCGGAAGGTTCTTCCCTCCGTTCCTCACCGTCGGCCGCTGCCCTAGGTCGCCTTCCACGGGTCGTCCTAGCTCTTTTGGGTGCCATTGAGTGGAAATCCTAAGGAAATGTGGAGAAGGAGTCTAGGGTTTGTGATGGAGAACAAGCGGAGGCTAGGATTTTTGGTTTTGGTCGGGAATGAGAGAAGATAGCTCGGGTCGGCTCGAGCTGTTTCACTTATTTTAAAAAACCCTAGTTCGGTCCCCGAGACGTCTCCGCGACTAAGGCGAGACGTCTCGCCTAGGGGGACGTCTCTGCGATTTGCCAGAGACGTCTCCGGCACTGAAAAAATTTCAGACTGAACTCTATCTTTTTCCAATTTTTGTTTAATCACCCTAATCAACATGATCTCTTTTGATAAACTCAGAGTGAATTTGTTTGTGATCCTCCCCCTTAATAATACATCCTATAATAATTTGATAATGATTTTTGAATTATTAATATTGAAATGAGGAATGTTTGACCAAATTTCGAATACCTATGAAATAGGCTCTGAAAATATCTCCATGAAGAGTCCAAGGGAGGGTAACCATCCTCCGGAAAGTCAAACAGTTCGTCATTTAGCTTAGATGAATTCATGTTTTCACTTATGTTTACTTTGAGGTGGATTACTAGTTTGAGTAGCAAAGCAATGCAATACAAGTTCAATTCATTTACTAGGATCATACAAGCTCAAAGCATTCCTTAAGAAGTTGAATCTATCTTTACAAAGGGGCTTTGTAAAGATATCGGCCAATTGATTTTCAGTGCATACATATTCAATCATCACATCATTTTTCAGCACATGATCCCTAATAAAATGATGCCTAATCTCTATATGCTTTGACTTAGAGTGTTGAACAGGATTTTTTGTTAAATTAATTGCACTTGTATTATCACACTTAATTGGTATATTATCCATTTTGATACCGAAGTCTTCAAGTTGTTGCTTAATCCAAAGAACTTGGGCACAACAGCTTCCAGCTGCTATGTACTCAGCCTCAGCTGTGGACAAGGCAACTGAATTTTGTTTCTTGCTAAACCAAGAAACCAAATTAGCACCCAAGAATTGACATGTGCCACTTGTGCTTTTTCTGTCGAGTTTGCACCCGGCAAAATCAGCATCGGAATAAGCAATTAAATTTATGTCAGATTGTTTAGAATACCATAAGCCTACATTAGATGTCCCTACTAGATATCTAAAAATTCTCTTAACAGCTTGCAAGTGTGATTCCTTAGGACATGCTTGGTATCTAGCACACATACAAACACTGAATAATATATCTAGTCTACTAGCAGTAAGGTAAAGTAAAGAGCCTATCATACCTCTGTACAATTTGCAGTCTATACTTTTACCATTTTCATCTTTGTCAAGCTTGCAACTTGAGCCCATGGGTGTGCTGATTTCCTTTGCATCCTTCATCTTGAATTTTTCCAACATTTCCTTGATGTATTTGGATTGACTGATGAAGATGCCTTCCTCTGATTGTTTTATTTGTAGCCCAAGGAAGAAGTTGAGCTCACCCATCATGCTCATTTCAAATTCTCCCTGCATAAGCTTGGCAAACTCTTGACAAAGATTATCATTAGTAGCATCAAAAATTATATCATCCACATAAATTTGCACAAGCAATAAGTCATTTCCTTTTCTTTTGATAAAGAGGGTTTTGTCTACATTTCCTCTCTTAAATTTGTTTTCAATTAGGAAATTACTTAACCTTTCATACCATGCCCTAGGAGCTTGCTTAAGTCCATACAATGCTTTACGCAATTTATACACATAATCTGGATGTAAGTGATTTTCAAAACCTGGAGGTTGTCCTGCATAAACTTCCTCCATTATATAACCATTTAGAAATGCACTTTTTACATTCATTTGATAAAGTTTAAAATCCATGAAGCATGCATATGCCAAAAGTAATCTAATAGCTTCTAATCTAGCAACAGGAGCAAAAGTTTCATCAAAATCTATTCCTTCCTCCTGATTATATCCTTTGGCCACTAGCCTAGCTTTGTTTCTTATTACTATCCCATCTTCATCTAGTTTATTTCTATATACCCATTTGGTGCCTATAATTGAAACATTAGGGGGTCTTTTCATTAGAGTCCAAACTTCATTTCTTTCAAATTGATTTAATTCCTCTTGCATAGCATTCATCCAATTGTCATCTTTTTCAGCTTCTTCTAGTGATTTAGGCTCTATTTGAGAAACGAAAGCAAGATAATTACTAGTATTTCTTAGAGAGGATCTAGTTCTTATACCTTGTGAAGGATCACCAAGGATTAGATCCTTTGGATGACCATGTGCATACCTCCATTCCTTAGGAAGATCTTGATTTCTTGATGGAGGTTGATCTTCTTCACCTTGCTGATTTGTATCTTCTTTGATCTCATCCTCATGTTGTTTGTCTTGAATGGAGAATTCCTTCATTCGATCTTCAAGTATACCTGCATCACCATCTTCTTCTTTTCTAGAAGAATCTCCATTAGCTTCATCAAAAACAACATGAATGGATTCTTCAACAACGAGAGTTCTCTTGTTGAAGACCCTGTATGCTCTACTAGATGAGAAATAACCTAAGAAGATCCCCTCATCTGATTTAGCACTAAATTTGCTTAGATTGTCCTTTTCATTATTTAAAATAAAGCATCGACAACCGAAAACATGAAAATAGCTTATATTTGGTTTCTTACCTTTTATTAGCTCATAAGGTGTTTTCTTCAAGATGGATCTAACTAAAGCACGATTCAAAATATGACATGAAGTATTTATTGCTTCAGCCCAAAAATACTTTGGTAGATCCGATTCGCACAACATGGTACGAGCCATATCTGCTAGTGTGCGATTCTTCCTTTCTACCACCCCATTTTGTTGGGGTGTCCTAGGTGCCGAGAAGTTGTGATTGATACCATTTTCTTCACAAAATTTTTCAAAATACTGATTTTCAAACTCGGTACCATGATCACTCCTAATTGCTTTTAGTTTAAGATTGAGTTCATTTGAAACCCTATTATGAAAATTGATAAAAGCGGGAAAGGACTCATCTTTGTGTGCAAGAAATAAAACCCATGTAAAACGTGAAAAATCATCAACGATTACAAGACCAAATTTCTTACCCCCTAGACTAGCAGTTCTAGTGGGTCCAAACAAATCCATGTGAATTAGTTCTAAGGGTTTTGATGTTGAGACTATGTTCTTAGACTTGAAAGAACTTCTTGTTTGTTTTCCTAATTGACATGTAGCACAAATTTTATTCTTTTCAAAGTCTATTTTTGGTAGTCCTTTGACTAGATCCTTTGTAATTAATTTAGAGATTAAATCCATGCTAGCATGCCCTAACCTACGATGCCATAACCAACTAGTCTCATTGACTTTGGGATTCATGGCTACAAGACATTGACCATCCTTCATGGTGAGATCATCAAGATCTACCATGTAAACATTTCCATGCCTATGTCCTGTGAGTATGATCTCATTATCAATTGGACTACTAATTATGCATAGTGATGATTCAAATGATACTTTAAATCCCTTGTCACAAAATTGACTTATACTTAATAAATTATGTTTTAGTCCATTAACTAACAATACATTATCAATAAATGAGGAGGGTGATATGGAGATTTTACCAACACCAATGATTCGGCCTTTAGCATTGTCTCCAAATGTGACTACTCCTCCTTCTTTTGATTCCAAGGTGACGAAGAGACTCTTGTCACCGGTCATATGCCTTGAGCAACCGCTATCAAGATACCACATTCTCTTTTTATTTCCGGCTGCAAGGCATACCTGCAAAATGATCATGTGAAGCTCTTAGGTACCCAAGTTTTCTTGGGTCCTTCGTGGTTAGTGTGGTTGGTTCCCTTAGGCACCCATACTTTAGTTATGTTTTTGGCTTTCACAAATGTACTCTTGTTAGTTTGGATCTTTCTTTGAATACAAGAGTAGGCTTTATGTCCATTCTTTCCACAATGAAAGCATGTAGGTTTTTCAGTTTTTACATCTTGTGCTTTTATGAAGAAATTCTTTAGATACTTTTGTTGTTTGTTAGTTTTATATCCTAATCCGGCTTTATTGAAAACAACTCTTTGATTTGAAAGAATAAGATTTAGTTTTTCAGAACTTTGTGTAAATTTTTCAACAATTGGTTTGTACTTATGTACCTCGTTCTTAAGATTCAAATTTTCTTTAACTAGTTCTTCCTTATCCTGTTTAAGAGATTCAACATTTTGTGCAAGTGAGGTATTATTATTGAGTAGGGATTTTATTTTTAGATTTAATTCCTTAATTAGTGTTTTTGCCTTTTCATTTTCAATGCTAAGTTTTGAATTTTTGATTTCTAGGTCAATAGTGTTAATATTTTTAATGCTCTCTTTTTCAATTAATAGGTTCTCAATATCTTCCTTCAGTTTTTGATTGGAGACTTTTAATTCTTTATTCTTTGCTCCTAACATACTACAATCACCCATAAGTTCTTGAAAAGCTTCATACAATTCTTCTAAAGTAAAATTTATAGTTGGGTTTTGACATACCTCGTCGTCTTCGAACGCCATGAAGCATAAATTGGCGGTCTCTTCCTTCTCTTCCTCGGAGGATGATGTGTCACTATCATCCCATGTTGCCTTCAATGCCTTCTTCTTCTTCTTTCCAAAGTACTTCTTTTGTTGAGGGCATTCGGAACGAATGTGTCCCGGTCTCTTGCAATCATAGCATATGATTGGGTCTCTTTCTTTTTCTTTTTCCTTTTCCCAATTATTTCTCCCTCCAAACTTTTTCCTAGGGAAGGGTTTCTTTTTCCTCATAAATTTTTTAAACTTCCTAACTATCAAACCCAAGTCCTCGTCCTCACTTTCTTCCTCACTCTCACTACTTTCTTCTTCACACACACTCGAAGTAGCCTTGAGTGCAATTGTCTTCTTCTTTGGCAAATCATCTTCATGTTGCTTCATCGTGAGCTCATGCGTCATTAATGAGCCCAAAAGTTATTCTAGCCCCAAGGTGTTGAGGTCTTTGGCTTCTACGATCGTCGTGACCTTTGCTTCCCATGCTTTTGGCAAAGATCTGAGAATTTTACTCACAAGTTTCGGGTTAGTATAAGATTTATCCAAACTTTTTAGACCATTAATTATATCGGTAAAGCGTGTAAACATGCATGTGATGGTTTCATTGGGTTCCATCTTAAACAACTCATATTTGTGAACTAGAATGTTCACTTTGGACTCCTTGACTTGATTTGTACCCTCGTGGGTAACTTCAAGCCTATCCCATATTTCCTTAGCGGAACTACATGTGGAGACTCTATTAAACTCATTTGCATCTAAAGAACAAAATAATGAGTTCATGGCTCTAGAATTGAGTTGAGCCATCCTATCATCATTCTCATCCCAATCCTCTTCAGGTTTGGGAACTCGAATGCCATTAACCATGTGTGATGGTTCTTGTGGTCCCTTGACTATAACCCTCCACAAGGCATAGTCTTGTGCTTGAATGAAGATTCTCATTCTAGTCTTCCAATAGGTATAATTTGTCCCATTGAAGAGTGGAGGTCTATTGGTTGCTTGCCCCTCGGCAGGAACATTGTTAAAGGGTGTTGCCATCTAGATCTTTGGCTAAGACGGTTAGGTCTTTCAAGAATTACACAGAGCACCCGCTCTGATACCACTTGTTGCCCAGAGATGGTCACCCAAGAGGGGGGTGAATTGGGTGTTTTAAAAACTTTTTGACTATCTAAAAGTAAAAACACACAAATATAAGAGCTAAAGCAAGAATAAAGCAATGAAGACAACCAATAGCAAACACAGGCTTTTATAGTGGTTCGGAGCCTCCACTGCTCCTACATCCACTCCCCAAAGCACCTTTGGGAATTTCCACTATAATCCACGATTACAGTACGGTAGTTTTGCGAGTTCACTACCCAACTCGTTGTTTTACACCGGGCTCACAACAAACCCTAAAACCCCCAATTTAACCTAGGCTTGGGATGCCTTTTCCTTGTTCCAAGTCCCTTGACTGGAACAAGCACAATGTTAAAAGAGTTTTACAAACAATTGGAAAGCTCTAAATAAGCAAATATGACAATGATAAACAATAGAACCCGGAAGAATCCTTTTGCCGTTGGAAGCGTGGGAAATGGTGATTCTTCCGATGTGGATCGCGTAGGTTTGAGTGTGAGCTTTGAATGCACGAGCGGAAGAGAGTAGTTGAGCTTGAAATCACTTGGGAAGCTTGAAAGCACTTGATTTCTTCACTTGAATGCACTAACTCCCTTGAACCTCTTTTTCTTTCTTCTCTCTTGAATGATTTTGCTTTGGGTTGGTGAAGAGTTGTTTAGAAGCACTTAAGAGGTCCCTTTTATAGCCCAAAAAGCAAATATAGCCGTTAGAGATAAAGTGAAGGAGATTTGAAATTCAAACCAAACCTGAAAAGTTGTCAGTCGCGTCCCAGGCGTTCCGGGGACGTCTCCGCTTCAACGAGAGACGTCTCGGCTACAAGATTTTACTTTTTACGTTGTCTGGGGACGACTCGGCTCTTTACGGGGACGACTCTGGAATTGTACCGTTTGAATCCTTGCCTTTCTGATTTGCTGAGAGGGTCGTCTCTGCACTTTACGGGGATGTCTCGGCTTGTTTGCACTTTTTGAATGGGGACGACTCCGCTCCCTCGGGGACGACTCCGCTTCTTTATCTCAGAAAAACATGTCTTCTGGAATTTCCTGAGAGAGTCGACTCCGCTCCCTCGGGGACGACTCCGCTTCTTTATCTCAGAAAAATATGTCTTCTGGAATTCCCTGAGAGAGTCGACTCCGCTCTTTCAGGGGACGTCTCCGCTGCCTTATCACCGAAAAAATCATTCTCTGGAAAACCCTGAGAGAGCCGTCTCCGCTATCTAGGGGACGACTCCGGAGATCTGCTTTTTACTTGCGGGGACGACTCCGCGTATGGTGGGGACGTCTCGCGCATGTCTCTTGAAAACTGCCTTTCTGCCGCCACTGAGAGAGTCGACTCCGCTACTGAGAGAGTCGACTCCGCTATCGCGGGAACGACTCGGCAGATGCCGGGGACGTCTCCAGACGTGCCAGTTCTTCCTGTTTGTGCCAGAGACGTCTCTGAGACTATCAGGAGACGTCTCGGCTATCCCTGAACTTTTTCTTTCATCTCAAAAAAATTCTTCAATAAACTCATAAAAATTATGGAAACTTGCCTAGACATTTCTTAACAATATTCTTAATAAAACACATGAATTTCTCAATTAAATTGTTAAGATAAATGGAATTATACTCTAGTGTTTTGTATTCATCAAAATCCATTAGGGGGTCAACACGCACCGCTTCCTCCGCGATACCTCCAGTGATTCCCATGCCATGAACGCCCC
Source organism: Phoenix dactylifera (assembly GCF_009389715.1). Taxonomy (NCBI): domain Eukaryota; kingdom Viridiplantae; phylum Streptophyta; class Magnoliopsida; order Arecales; family Arecaceae; genus Phoenix; species Phoenix dactylifera. The sequence goes on along the minus strand of NC_052395.1, from coordinate 20,060,630 downwards.
AATCCATTGACCCAAAGAAGGAAACCTCTCTTCCGCACCAGCCCGCCTCTCAACCAAGGTCCAAAGAAGGAATCCCGAGCTGGAATCCCAGCCTCCACGCCATCAACCCGTTCACATCCAGCAAATCTCAGCTCCCAGCATCGCGGCCGAGCCGGATTCGAGATCCCAGCGCCTTCCTTCCGCATCAGCCCGTCCGCGTTCATCACGGATCCAGCAACCGTCCGTGGGCCAAAGAAGAAGATGGATATTCTTCCATCTGTGAAGCATTCCTCCCGGCGATCCCGCACCGCGTCGCCATCTTCCTTCTCCATTTGAAGATCCCGTGCCAGCATCGCTTCCAATCCGGTGATCTCCTTCCTCCGCATCGGAATCCCAGCCGTGATCCACTCCTTCCATAATCCGAATCCCAGCTCATCCCGCCTCTGCACCCATGGATCCACGGCATCCCGTAATCCACATGCTCCCAGCGCCCGGATCTCGTCCGTGATCGACTCCTCCCCGCGTCCTCACCGCGTCTGCCATCTCCCTTCCGCATCAGGCCCATCCGCGGCTATAAAAGGAGAAGGAGGAAGAGATGAGGGGAGTGCTCGGTTGGGGGTTGAGGCCGAGAGTCGGAGGAGAAGGAGAGCTCGATTGGAGGTGGAGGCCAAGAGAGGAGTCGGCTGGGTGTTGAGAAGAAGAAACAGAGCAAGTGCTCTGTTCTTGGGAAGAAGAAGAACATAAAAAAATTATTTTATGTTGGAAGTCCACCGTGGGAGTGGGAGAGAAAGAGAAGTGATTTTTTTTTCTTTGTTTTCTTTTCTTTATTTTATTTGCAAAATAGGGGAGTATTAGGCCTCTAATCTCCACTTTTATTTGTAATCAGTTTTCTTTTTATGAAATCCATCAATTTTCTTTTATGCAATCTATGTTCTAAGTTTCAGTTTAATTCCCGCAATTTATTTTATTTGTACTGAAAATCTTATTTAAATATTTTTCTTTGCTGCTTGACCGCTACTCTGCATTACATTCTCAATTACAAAGTTTTCTTTCTTTTCTTTGTTTATTTTTCGAATAGAAAATATATTCTCTAATAGACTAGAGAATCATTCCACATCTCCGAAGTAATGTTTTTCTTTTATTATTCAAAAATCGATTTCAAAACCGAGTGAACGTTCTAATTTTTATGCAACTCCAATCGCCTCCCTGTGGATCGATCTCTTACAACCGCTATTTTTCGAGTAGGAAAGGTAAGAGTAAAATTAAATTTAAACTTTGTTTGTCGGTTCTAACAACGATCTGTTTAGCATATTTTTAGTTAGACAGGAAAGGACGAACAACCACCCAAATCAACTTTGTGAAGGATATCTCTTTGGCAAGCAATCAAGAAAAAGCTTTCCAAAAGAAGCCAGCACAAGAGCAAGGAAACCACTACAACTTGTTCATTCAGATGTTTGTGGTCCATTCAATCCACCATCTTTTGGTAAGAACAAGTACTTTCTCTTATTTATTGATGACTTTAGCCGGAAAACTTGGGTGTATTTTCTTAAAGAAAAATCGGAGGTGTTTGAAGCATTTACAAGATTCAAGGCACTTGTTGAGAAACAAAGTGGTTTTGATATAAAGGCTATACGATCCGATAGAGGAGGTGAGTTCACATCAAATGCTTTCAAAAATTTTTGTGAAGAAAATGAAATTCACCATCCTTTAACGATTCCAAGATCCCCGCAACAAAATGGGGTTGCGGAGAGAAAAAATAGAACCATCCTTAATATGGTTCGGAGTATGTTAAAAAGCAAGAATATGCTTAAAGATTTTTGGGCCGAAGCCGTTAATTGTGCAGTGTACTTATCCAACCGGTGTCCTACTAAGAGTGTGCCAAATCAAACACCACAAGAAGCATGGAGTGGAAGAAGACCAAGTGTCGATCATTTGCATAGTTTTGGAAGCATAGCTTATGCACATGTGCCGGATGAAAAGCGCTGCAAGCTAGATGTCAAGAGTGAAAAATTGGTCTTCATCGGTTATGATGCAATGTCCAAGGGCTACAAGTTGTACAATCCAAGAAGTCACAAGATCATCACTAGTAGAGATGTTGAATTTGATGAAGCAAGTTCATGGAATTGGAATTCTCCAAAAGAAGAGTATGACTTTTTTTCTTTCTTTGAAGAGGCAGAGCTGAGGATGATAGTGTTATTTTGATGATTAACAAGTAATTATCTAGAGCATGCTATAAGTTAAATTGATACTTTATTTATAAGTTCATTACTCTCAGTACATTTGTTTAATTGAAAATATATATATGGTCTTGTTCATTTGGATGAATCTAACCTTGAGAATGCAGCAAAGTATGGATTGAGTCGACCCATAGGTTGATTGGGTCGACCCCGGCATATCTAGGAATCATCTGGCACACTCCTGCAAAAACAGCACAAATGAACAGTGAGTTGGGTCGACCCAAGGTAAGCATGAGTCGACCCAACCTCCAAAGAACCTCAAAACGCAAAGGAAGAATGCTCTCTGGATTCACTGAGAGGGTCGACCCACACAGTGGTTGAGTCGACCCAAGCTTGAGTCGACCCAAACTCTGAGAGGGTCGACCCAAAGGGCAAGACAGAAAGACAGACAGAAAACGGTTCTCTGGAATTACTGAGAGGGTCGACCCAAGAAGAATTTGAGTCGACCCAAGTGAACTTTGAGTCGACCCAAAGAATGGTTGGGTCGACCCATGGGAAGAAAGGCTGAAATTGAGGTTTCTGTGGTTACTGAGAGGGTCGACCCAAGAAATAGTTGAGTCGACCCAAGGCAAAGTTGGGTCGACCCAAGGACAGGTTGAGCCGACCCAAACACGGGCTGAACAGTAACGGCTAGTTCTGCAGATGTACTTTCTGTCCTTCCCAAGGTATGTAACGGCTAGTTTTTCAAATCTGACGAATGGGGCTTGTCCAAGGAAGGTTGAAAACTATTTAAAGGGGCACTATTCATCAGAGGAAACAACTTTTGAGTGGGATATCAAAGAAAACACAAGAAAACAAAAGAGCCCTAATCTCCTTCATCAAGAGCTTCATTCAAGAATCAAAGAAAGGGATTGAGCACATTCAAAGAGGCATCAAGAGCTCCTTCCCCCCTTGAAGAGTGAAGCTTCCTTGACAAAGAAGAGCAAAGCGACTTCAAAGCGATAATTTCTTTCTAACTCTTCTTTGTAGTTCATATTGCTTTATATGCTCATTTAGGAGTTTAAATCTTTTCTTTTCATTTGTTTTAAATACTTTGTAAAAGTTCGTTGGTAAGCCCGCAAAACCAACAAAGGTTTTTGGTAAACCCGGAAAACCAAAGTTGTATAGGTTCGTTGGTGAGCCCGCAAAACCAACAAGGTTTTTGGTGAACCCGGAAAACCAAAGTTGTATAGGTTCGTTGGTGAGCCCGTAAAACCAACAAGGTTTTTGGATTGTGAGCCCGGAAAACAATCCAACTGTAATCCGTGAGATTATAGTGAATTCCCAAGGGTACGCTTGGGGAGTGGACGTAGGTGCTAAGGAGAGCACCGAACCACTATATATTGGTGTGTTTGCATTGTGTTTGTGATTTCATTTTCCCTTGCTTTATCTTCTATTCTTGTATTAACTTAACTCACTCAAATAACCTAAGAAAGCATCCACCGCACTTAATTATGAAAGTTTTTAAAAGCACTAAAATTTAGAAGAAACCAATTCACCCCTCCTCTTGGATTGTCACCTTGGGCAACAAGTGGTATCAGAGCAAGGTGCTCTAATAGTACTCATTGATCTCACAATCAAGAGTTAAAGATCATGACAACCCAAGTGGAATATTCTATGAGTGAGGGACAATTAATTGATAGACCTCCACTATTTAATGGCATAAATTACACATATTGGAAAGCACGCATGCGTATTTTCATTCAAGCACATAACTATGATTTATGGAGTATTATAGTCAATGGGCCACACACAAGCACTAATCATGATAATGAAATGGCTCAACAAAATTCAAAAGCAATGAAGCTGCTATATTGTGCATTAGATGAGAATGAGTTTAATTGCATATCTTCTTGCATAACTGCTAAAGACATATGGAATATGCTTGAAGTTAAGTATGAATGCACTAACAAATCTGAAACATCATGTGTAGAAGAAGAGCAGCATCATATTGCAAATTCATGCTTAATGGCACATGAAGATGAGATATATGAGGTACATGCTAAAACTAAAAACGATTTTACATTTGATGAACTTCATGATGTCTTTTCTGATTTGTATTTAGAACATAAGAAACTTATTTGTAGGAACAAGAACTTGAAGAATGAAAATCAAATCCTAATAGATGAAAAACTAAAACTGACTAATGAAATTGAAATCTTAATTAAAGAAAATAAAGAACTAAATCAGAGAAATCAACTTCTCACTGAAAGCCATGATAAACTTAAGAAAAACAATGAATTGCTTTCAGAAGATAATGAAAAATTAACTAAAGAAGTTGATAATTTGAAACCTACTGTTGAAAGATTCACTCTCAGCTCTAAAAAACTGAATTTAATGATAGAAAATTTAAGAGCTGTATATGACAAAGTTAGATTGGGATATCAACCTTGGTACACTCAAAAATCTTTCGAGAATATATTTCTTAAATCCTCCACTATTCATCCTAAAACAATTTTTCACAAATCTGGTGAAACTAATAAACAGAAACAGAAAACTGAAAATTCATTATCTGTTTTTGCTAAATCTATGTTGTTTAAATCTAGCAAGAGTATGCAGAAGTATATTACTTGTAATCCTAAAACCTGCAAACTAAGAGACAAAATAGCTATTAAGAAAATATGGGTTCCAAAAGGAACAATAATAGCTAACCTACAAGGACCCAAAAGAGCTTGGGTTCCTAAGTTGAAAATCTGAATATTTTCTGCAGGTGTGTCTAGCACTCAAGGCTCCAACAAAAGATGTTAATTTAGACATTGGGTGCTCTAGACATATATTAAAGAATGAGACTTAAAATATAATTAAGAAGAGTGACTAAAATGGAAGAAATAATGAAATTAGTAATCCTTGCATCCTCTCATATTGAAATTGTAGCTAGTATTAATCATTTCTGTGATATAAGTGATACTTTTGGTATGAAAAGAAAATATATCTAAATCACTCCATCTTTCTATATTATGCTTCAGTTATTGATGGATAATTTGCTTAATCAATACTCTTAGAATAACTCTTTGAATTCTCTATATGCTTGATTGAGAGTTCTTATCCATGGCATTATCTTCTATTGAATGTCTACTTGGTATATTTTTTTATATATGCATTAAGAATACCAAGATTAAAGAGTCTAGTTTTGGCATATAAAATCAACTCATACTAGTATGGACTTAATCTCAAAAGACCTTGTCATTGGTTCACTTAGATTAATTTTTGCAAGGTCAAAGTTTGCTATGTATGTCATCTAGAAAAATAAACTAGAATCGTTTCTAAATTTGAAAATATTGTTTCCACCTTTTAGCCGTTGAAAATTCTCCATAAGAACTTATTTGGATCTCTAGGATTGTGAACCTAGGAGATAAGCTCTCTAATTTTATAATTATGGATGATTTCTCAAAGCTAATGTTGGTTTTATTCTTGGCACTTAAATTGAAATATTTTCTGCTTTGGCATAAACTTACAAAAGGTTTCAAATGAAAAAGGTTTGCAAACTATGAAAATAAAATTGTATCATGGCATAGTTTTGAAAACCAATTTCTTATTAAGTTGTGCACAGAAAATAATATTGAATACAATTGTTTCTACACCAAGAACACCATAAATAAAATAGGGTTGATAGAATCCTTGAAGAAATGAAAAAGACAATGTTGTATGATAGTCATCTACTTAAATGATTTCTGTTAAAGGCTATCATCATTGCTTGTCATACATATGGTTTCTATTAGAAAACTCCTTTTGATCTTCTGAAAAATAGAAAATGATATATTGTATATCTTTTATATTTTTCAGTCATACATGTCATGCTTGATATGTTCTTATGAAAATAATGTCAAATCTGATAAAACAAATATTTCTTTGGATATCACTCTTCAAGCAATGTATATTGAAAATTCAATGAAAAGATACTAGTTGTAGAAATATCAATTCATACTATTCTTATTAAAACTAGATCCTTTATTGAGAATATAGTTTATTATTTTGATTCTATGTAACAATCTGAATTTTGATAGAAACAACTGTTTAAGATAATTTGATTAAAACTTAGCTAGCACGTCTTATTGATAATTATCTTATGCAAATAGAATCTAAGTTAAATTGATTCTGAAAACAAAAAAAAAATTTTTTAACTTTAATGAATCTTTCTATTGCCTCACATGCTTGTCCTTGAACCATTTTACTTAATGAAGTTATCTCTTTAGTTCAAGTGACTTGTGCTTGCTTATACTTAGGCAATCTCTTGAGTAAAGTGACTCAAATTCAATTATTGTCATGTCTCATGTTGAGTCATCTAGTTAAGAAATATGTTGTATGAATGTTTTTGTATCCTAGAGAACCTAATGAATTGCCTTCAAGAAAAGAAAAAGATTTTGCTAATGATACAGAATTTATGAGCAAGAAATTTCAACTTGAAGGACACATCGATGAAAGATACAATAAACATTCCCTTGCAAACAAAAAAAAAGAGAGAGATTTTCTTCAGCCAAGGGTGTAAAGAATCTAAAAGGTATTTGGCTTGAAGAATGCTAAATGCACTGGTAATCTAAACTCTTCTCTTGCGAGTTAGTTGAGCAAAATCAATAGTGTGAAATTATATGGTTGCATGATTAAACCTTTAATTGTTGATCATCTTGATATCATGCTTCATTCTCATGCTAGTAATAATTGTTTCATGGTGTGATTAAACTACCTTTTTCTATATAATGCACAACCATGAAATACACAAGCTTATGCCTCAAACCTCTAATTCAAAATAACTTGTGATAAGCTATGAATCATTGGGCATAATGAAAATGCTGTTTGCATGGTATATATTTATATGCAGCATATTAGATTAATTTTTTATTCTGCTCTTTCATGTAATTACTTGAAATAATAAAAAGAAAGAGAGATAAAGAAAAGAAAATGAACAATTATTCAAGGGAATACTCCAATCTTTAGGAAAAGCAAAACAAGCATAATATATTTGGCACATTTGTGAGACTAATATGAACATTCCTTTTGGAAGAGATAAAATCTGTAATTAATTACATAAAAAGTTTGAAGTGAACATTTTAACCCTTCTATATTGCTCATCATAGGGATGGTGCTAATGGGGAGGCTAGTGGTAGTACCCGGCACTATTTGACCCAACTATTCGGTGTAGGGTATATTAGGGACGGCACAAGAGGGAGGCTAGTGGTAGTACCTCGTGCCCCTTCCAACTCCACCGGATAGGGAGCAAATAGAGTATAGAGCATAAGAAGGTAAAAATGAAAGTATATAAGAAGAATCAAGTCAAATTTTTAATCACTTGAAAACACACCTTTAGGATAAAATCAATGTAGAATTATATATAAATAGGGAGAGTTTATTTAAAAAGAATAAATTTTGATCCTTGACATGCTTGCTCTTAATGTTTTAATACATGATGTTATGACTTAATGCATATTATGTTTTGCATGTAACATGATGTTATGAATTATGTGTTTTCAATATTCAAATAACAAAGATCTTTCCTAAATATAACTTGTAATGCTTCATGCCTATAAAATCTGATTGAAACATGTTATTACCAACAACAACATCATTTTGTTTTAATGAATATATTTTGAAAAATAAAAGAAAAGAATAATTTGAATTTGCAAATTAGGCAAAATGAATTGATTCTGATTTATCTTTTATCTTGTCTAACATTAGTACATAATGTCCTCCAATTCGTACCAAAATTCAATATGAATTACAAAGATTCTGGATGTGTTCTAATGTTCTTGAAATATGTGTTTTCAATCTTAATAATTTAAGATGAGCTACAATGTAGAAGATGCATATCTCAAATTATAATCCTGAAAGCCTCCTTGAAAATTTTTATGAAATTCAGAATCTGATTTTGTATAAAAACTTAAACTTAATTTAAAAAATGCTTCTATCATTGCATTTTTGTAACTTTCATTATATGCTTCAATGATTGCATCATTTTGAGGAATAACTCAATATGATTCCTAGATGAAAACTACGGTCTAAGAAAAATAGAATTAATTTTGATGCCTTGATTGTTTGCTCCGATACGCATCTGAAACATATCATTTTCTATCTTATAAGTTTATTAAAATTAGTCTAAATGATGCGTTTTTCAATGATCTTGATTGCAAATGAATGGTTCTAAACATATGATATTATTTTGATATTAAAAAGATTTATGGTGCTTCATATATACATTGCTGAAAAACTATGACTAAGAAATTAATATTTTGAATATACACTCCTACATAATTAAATGCTTCTATCATTAAAAAGAAAAGCTATTTTTAAGAAGAGAGTTAATGATCCTAAAGCTTAGAATATTTCAACTCACTTCAATAATTCTTATAGGAAAGAAAATGTAATTACTTTTGAAAGAAATTTGAGCTTCAAAAGAATTATTTTCTGATTAATATTTCCATACATATTCAAAAAAAAAAGAGGAAATATAATTTATTCTTGAAAGATTAAAAAGAGTGATTGATATAAATTTTGAAAAATTCTAGATCACTCTACATTCTTGATATTATAGAAGAACAAAAAAAAGGTTTGAAAGAAAATGCATCTTTTGAGGGGGAGCTTTAAATACTCAATCTCTTTATTGAAAATTATCTTCAAACTCTAAACTCTCAAATGGAATGATTAATTAAGGGGGAGAAAGAAAATTTCAGAGTGAGAGATCATATAGAACTTAATCGTATAAATTCGCATCTAAAGATGAGACAAAGAATACTAAATGTAAAGTGGTATTAAACTTTGTGCTTCATTGAATATCTTTTGAAAGTTGGATTTCCATCTGTATTCATCGGTAATTCATTTTAATTGATTTTGATGCTATGATCTTTAAAGGAGTAAAAGAAAGTTTTTAAGAGAGCTCTAAAAGAACTTTCAAAGCCTTGAATTTTATATCCTACACTGCATAAATTCATGTTTTGGTATATATGCCCCAATACTTTTATATCATGAAAGAACTTTGAAGTCATTAAGAATTAAGGATTCAACATAATCTTATATTTTTTCGAGTATATAAGTTTTGATCTTTATTTGCTCTTATACTATACTCTGAAAATTAATTAGATTGCTCTCATCTTGTTATATACTTAATATATATATATATATAAAGATGTTGAGTTTTCATTCGTGCCTTCTTTGAATATTATTCTTGATACTTCTTGAAATAACTTGAAAAAGATTCCATCTACACTTGATTTGAAAAATATCTTTGGAATCTACATTTAGAGATCACTTCTGGCTTATATCCTAAATATCTCATTCCTAAAGCCAAACACATAGAAATAAGATATGATTTTATTAGGGATCATGTGCAAAATGGAAACATATGTATTGAGCATATATGCACTGAAAAACAATTAGCCGACATATTCACAAAACCCTTGAGTGAAGATAGATTCTGCACGCTAAGGAGAGAATTAGGTATATGTGATCCTTTTTATTGAAGAAATATAAAAGGGAGCCAGTAGTCTCATGATACATTCCTCCAATTTCTAAAAATCCATGAAACATGAGTCAAACTTGTTATCTATAGATTCCTTACTCATGTATCATTGTTCCAGAAAGAATTTATAAGGATTGGAAGCAAGGAAAATTTTTAGAAGCAAAAAGGAAGAGAAAAGAAAAATTCTGCACTTGGGTCAACCCAACCCAGAATAGGGTCGACCCAACGTTGAGTCGACCCAAGAGGTTTCTTGAGTCGACCCAACATCGGGATCCCACTGTTAAAAGGGGGACCCGTGAGCTATCTAGGGCACTGTTTGCCCTTGTCCTCTTCTGAAAACCCTATTCCCCACTCTCAAATCTTCTCCAATCATCTCCAAACAGTAGATTACTTCAAGATCTTGGAGAAATGGGACCCAAGAGAGTCGTAGCCAAGCGATCCGGGAGAGTCTCATGATCTTGTTTAGAGCCTAGGATATGTATCTTGCTTCTTCTCATATGTATCTTGCTTTTCCCTTATATCTTTAAATCTTGATTGAGGAACATTGTACTTATCTTTATTTTGGGCATTAATGTATGAAAATGTTCCTATTGTGATCAATGAAGTCTGAAGTTTGTTCTTAATTGCATCTTTTCCCATATATATGTTTTTGATGATAACAAAAAGGGGGAGAAGAGAAGGAAAGAGTATATAAAGGAGAAGAGAAGAAAAGATAGAATATTCACTTTAGAATATATAAAGGGGGAGAAGAAAAGATAGAATATTCACTTTAAGAAAAGAAAGAGTATTTCATTTGAGAAGTTAAGAAAGAGTATTAATTTTGGAAGAAGTAAAGATAGTGTTTAGAATATGTAAAGATAGTGTTTAAAGAAAGAGTATTAACTTTGTGAGAAAGAGTGAGTAAAGAAGTTATGAAACGAAAAGAGAAATAAATGGGTAAACAAATTGAAAATCATATAAGAAAGCTTATATATCTAAGGGGGAGCAATTTGTAACAATGAAAATCATCAGATCAAAAAATTTCTATCATAATTCAGAATTTGGCACGCTCCTCTCGCACTCCGATACATAACCTGAAACTCATATGATATCTCAAATTTTTGAAGTTTCATTGCTAATGAATTATAAATGAAAGGGGGAGCCATTCAAAAAGTCAAATTGGCAAATTTTGAATAATATAGGGGGAGATTTCACAAGTATATATGAAAAGCTGAAATTCTGAAATTCAATCCCTTTTATAAACTGATTTTAAAGACAAGTATCAAAAGGTTTATACTCTTTATTTTGTAATCATCAAAAAGGGGGAGATTGAGGATGATAGTGTTATTTTGATGATTAACAAGTAATTATCTAGAGCATGCTATAAGTTAAATTGATACTTCATTTATAAGTTCATTACTCTCAGTACATTTGTTTAATTGAAAATATATATATGGTCTTGTTCATTTGGATGAATCTAACCTTGAGAATGCAGCAAAGTGTGGATTGAGTCGACCCATAGGTTGATTGGGTCGACCCCGGCACATCTAGGAATCATCTGGCACACTCCTGCAAAAACAGCACAAATGAACAGTGAGTTGGGTCGACCCAAGGTAAGCATGAGTCGACCCAACCTCCAAAGAACCTCAAAACGCAAAGGAAGAATGCTCTCTGGATTCACTGAGAGGGTCGACCCACACAGTGGTTGAGTCGACCCAAGCTTGAGTCGACCCAAACTCTGAGAGGGTCGACCCAAAGGGCAAGACAGAAAGACAGACAGAAAACGGTTCTCTGGAATTACTGAGAGGGTCGACCCAAGAAGAATTTGAGTCGACCCAAGTGAACTTTGAGTCGACCCAAAGAATGGTTGGGTCGACCCATGGGAAGAAAGGCTGAAATTGAGGTTTCTGTGGTTACTGAGAGGGTCGACCCAAGAAATGGTTGAGTCGACCCAAGGCAAAGTTGGGTCGACCCAAGGACAGGTTGAGCCGACCCAAACACGGGCTGAACAGTAACGGCTAGTTCTGCAGATGTACTTTCTGTCCTTTCCAAGGTATGTAACGGCTAGTTTTTCAAATCTGACGAATGGGGCTTGTCCAAGGAAGGTTGAAAACTATTTAAAGGGGCACTATTCATCAGAGGAAACAACTTTTGAGTGGGATATCAAAGAAAACACAAGAAAACAAAAGAGCCCTAATCTCCTTCATCAAGAGCTTCATTCAAGAATCAAAGAAAGGGATTGAGCACATTCAAAGAGGCATCAAGAGCTCCTTCCCTCCTTGAAGAGTGAAGCTTCCTTGACAAAGAAGAGCAAAGCGACTTCAAAGCGATAATTTCTTTCTAACTCTTCTTTGTAGTTCATATTGCTTTATATGCTCATTTAGGAGTTTAAATCTTTTCTTTTCATTTGTTTTAAATACTTTGTAAAGGTTCGTTGGTAAGCCCGCAAAACCAACAAAGGTTTTTGGTAAACCCGGAAAACCAAAGTTGTGTAGGTTCGTTGGTGAGCCCGCAAAACCAACAAGGTTTTTGGTGAACCCGGAAAACCAAAGTTGTATAGGTTCGTTGGTGAGCCCGTAAAACCAACAAGATTTTTGGATTGTGAGCCCGGAAAACAATCCAACTGTAATCCGTGAGATTATAGTGAATTCCCAAGGGTACGCTTGGGGAGTGGACGTAGGTGCTAAGGAGAGCACCGAACCACTATATATTGGTGTGTTTGCATTGTGTTTGTGATTTCATTTTTCCTTGCTTTATCTTCTATTCTTGTATTAACTTAACTCACTCAAATAACCTAAGAAAGCATCCACCGCACTTAATTACGAAAGTTTTTAAAAGCACTAAAATTTAGAAGAAACCAATTCACCCCCCCCCCCCTCTTGGATTGTCACCTTGGGCAACAAGAGCCACCTTCTCCACCTTCAACACCTCCATCATCCGCTCAAGTGCAATCATCTCCATCATCAAGTGAGGCAAGCTCAAGTGAAGGACCAAGAGGCACAAGGAGTCTTCAAGACATATATGATACCACGGATGAGGTAACGGAAAGATTAAGTGATTTAACACTTTTTTATCTTTTTGCTGGTAGTGAACCTCTAAGCTTTGAAGAAGCAACTCAAGACAAGAAGTGGAGAGATGCTATGAATGAAGAAATCAAAGCCATAGAGAAGAATGAAACTTGGGAGCTCACTACTCTTCCAGAAGGGCAAAAGGCAATCGAAGTCAAATGGGTGTACAAGGCAAAGAAGAATTCAAGAGGAGAAGTCGAGAGGCACAAGGCAAGACTTGTTGTCAAGGGATACAACTAAAGGCCTGGGATCGACTATGATGAGGTATTTGCACCCGTTGCTCGTCTGGAAACTGTTAGATTAATTATTTCTTTGGCGGCATAAAACAATTAGAGAATCCATCAAATGGATGTGAAGTCCGCTTTTTTGAATGGTTTTCTTGAAGAAGAGGTTTATGTGAAACAACCTTTGGGATATATTGTGAAAGGGCAAGAAGACAAAGTTTTGAAATTAAAAAAAGCCTTGTATGGCTTGAAGCAAGCACCAAGAGCTTGGAATACCAAAATTGACAAGTATTTTCAAGACAACAAGTTCACCAAATGTCCTTATGAGCATGCCCTTTACACAAAGGTCAATGATAATGGAGATATATTTGTGGTTTGCTTGTATGTAGATGACTTGATTTTTACCGGCAACAATTCTATTATGTTTGAAGAATTCAAGCAAGCTATGTCTCAAGAGTTTGAGATGACGGACATTGGCCTTATGGCTTACTACCTTGGCATTGAAGTGAAGCAAATGGAAGATGGAATGTTCATCTCTCAAAAAGGTTATGCTAAAGAAGTTCTCAAAAAGTTCAAGATGGATGATAGCAACCCGGTGAGCACCTCCGTGGAATGTGGAGTCAAATTATCAAGATATGAAGATGGAGAAAAGGTAGATCCTACATTCTTCAAAAGTCTTGTTGGAAGTTTAAGATATTTAACTTGCACAATGCCGGATATTCTATTTGGGGTTGGACTTGTTAGTCGGTATATGGAAGCTCCTACTTCATCCCATTTGAAGGTGGCCAAGAGAATTCTCCGCTACATCAAAGGTACCCTTAATTATGGCCTATTCTATTCATTTGTTGATAACTTCACACTTGTTGGATATAGTGATAGTGATTGGGCCAGAGATGTGGATGAAAGAAAAAGTACGATGGGATATGTTTTCTTTATGGAAAGTGCGGCTTTTACATGGTCTTCAAAAAAGCAACCTATTATGACACTTTCTACTTGTGAAGCGGAGTATGTTGCCATCTCAAGTTGTGTTTGTTAAGCTATTGGCTAAGGTATTTGTTGAAGGAGCTTCATATGTTATAAGAAGAACCAACGAAGATTTTTGTGGATAACAAATCAGCAATAGCATTAGCCAAGAATCTGGTGTTTCATGAGCGAAGCAAGCATATCGATACAAAGTATCATTTCATTAGAGAATGTATGGCTAAGAAGGAAGTGAAGCTCAAGTACATGAAGTCTCAAGATCAAATTGCCTATATTTTCACTAAGCCCCTCAAGAGTGAAACATTTTGCAAGTTAAGGAGTTTGCTTGGAGTTGCAAAACCAAGTTTAAGGGAGGGTGTTGGTTATTAAACTTGTTTTTTAATATTAGTAACTTATGGTTTTATTTTGTAATTGCATATTAGTATGGTGAGGAGTTACATGTCTTTTGGATTTTTAGTCATGTGGGAGTTACATGTCTTTTGAGTTTTTAGTCATGTGGAAGTTACATGGAGTTATAAGGGATTTATTTAGAGGGAGTTATTTGAGATTTATTTGGAGTTATGAATGGTGTAATGATCAATTCAATTAGGAAGGTTAAAAGACCATCTAATGATGCCTATAAATATCCATGTACTCTAGTTGTTTTAAAAAAATAAGTGGAATACAAGTTATTCATGTGTGCCTAAAATCCTCGCCACTTTTCTTACATAGAATAATTTGTGAGTGTGAATCCTCTTGATTTCCAACAAAGGTACATTGCCCATCATGCTTGGTAGTAAAATTTCAAGACAATGAAAGTTGAAGTGCTCAAACGTCTGATGTCCTAACAATGAGTTAAAACTTCTGACTTCATAGATATTGCTCTTGTTTATCACAATTGAATGAAAATATTCCTATTAGTCTAAATCTTTGCTTCAGAGCCACTTGATAAGTCTAATTCTGGTCATATATGATGCAAAATTCTCCTTGAAAGCAGTCCATTTTTCATTATGTAGCCAAAACTCAATAGATTCTGCTTCAAGCCTAAAACTAAAAAAACATCATTGTTGCTCCCTTCCTTTCTTGATGGCAATGTCATTGATCCTTTTATTTATTCACTATTAATGGGCAATCAAGTGAATTAATTGATATATTCATTTTGTAAAATATCGTATGGTTGATATAGCAGCTAGTATGGTTGATATAGCAGCTAGATATGTACCATTTATCATTGATATACTTTTTAATTAGTGCAACTTGACAAGTGTAGAACAACTATCACTATCATCATCATCATTTTTATTTCAAGAATAGTAGAACAAATGATTATTCTGAAATGGAAAGCATTTTTTACATGACTAAATCTTCTATAATTTTGGCATTGTGCCTTTCCACAATGCCAACTCTGCTTCTCTAGATGACTCGTCTTCTTGCATAAGCACTTGGTTGGAAATCTCTCTTTTTTTTTGGCCTTTCCTCTTATCTACATTCCAATATTCATCTCCATATTGTTTCAATTATGCATCCTTTATCTCTTGAATTTTGGGATTGTATCTTGAGCTCAGATCGAAAGACGCTTTCTATGGAGAATTCATTACGTCTAATCAATCTTTGTTCATGCGCTTATAGAGAGTAAAACAAGTTGATTACTAACAGAGTTGTTTTTTTGTTGAAAACTAGCAGAGTTGTTTTCCCCTTTGGCTCCTAAAGGCTACAAATTTGAATCAAATTTTTAACGAGATTAATTGATATTTTCCTGCAGTTCTATGATTACTGATATTTTCTACATGAACCCTTATTTAATTCACTGTCTTAATTGTTCTAGAAAAATAATCTACAGCATTCTTGAATTTTTGAGATTTTCAAATATTGTTAATTCACTAGTCCATTCCTTGGCCTTTCCGCTGGAACTCCTCCTCTAAGGCATTATTCTTTCTTTGCACTTGTAGCTCCAATAATTCGTGAAAATATAGTCCACAATAAAGAGAGACCCTTTCGTCCTTGTGTTTATTTTATTTTTATATCTTATGTGTTTTGGAAAGTAAATGGATTCATGAATGAACTATGTTTCATTGTTCAAACATGTTGATGCATGTTTTATTATTAGCTTGCTGTTATCTTACAAAAATGTCGTGCTATTAGGTTACTATTGCTTGTCACCGAGGCTAGCATTGTAATAAAATAGGGACTGTTCTAGATGCGGCTTAACTAGAAACAAGGAATGATAACGTCAAAAGACTCCAAATCCCTTGTTTCTTTCCCCCTCATGAGGGAGAAGGATAAGCAAGAATCCTGGTTCGTCGCAAGTTACTGATGCATGGAGACCTGGTCAAGAGATTCCTAAACGTACTCCAAGTATTAGATGTCATGCCTTTAGTCCTTGGGAGCCCATATTTCCAGGAAGACTCCCTGTAAAATCTCATGAACGAGTCGTACGTACGACTGATTTTTGGTGCCATGACTCTCCGTTCATACTCTCTCTCTCTCTCTCTCTTCGAATAGATTACAGAAAAACTCATCCAAGTATCAATCCCTAGCCCTTTAGATTTCTACAAACAAGGCATCAAATTTCAATAGATTCAACAAGGTCATTAACTCACCCCACCAAAGACACCCAATGGGCTCAGAAGCCGCCCCCCACCAGCTCCGCATGTTCTTCTTCCCCTACATGGCCGCCGGCCACTTGATTCCCATGCTCGACATGGCCAAGCTCTTTGCCTGCCGTGGTGTGGCCTCCACGATCATCACCACCCCCTCTAATACTGCTCTTGTCACCTCCGCCATCCAACGCGCCAACTCCAATTCCATCTCCCTCCTCTGCCTCCCTCTCCCTCCTCCAGCCGACACAGGTCTCCCCGACGGCTGGGATGCCTCCGCTTCGATCGGACGCCTCGATTTCCAAAGCGTTCACCACGCCATCGCCCTTCTGCGCGGCCCCCTCCACCACCTTCTTGCCGGCCACCAGCCGGACTGCCTCATCTCTGACATGTTCCTCCCATGGACTGCCGACATCGCCCATGAGCTTGGCATCCCGCGCCTCATCTTCCATGGCATGGGTTTCTTCTCCCTCTGCGTGCTGCACCTCCTTGAGCGCTACAGGCCTCAAGACAACGTTTCCAGCAATGATGAACCATTCATCGTGCCCGACCTACCGCACCCGATCGAAATGACACGATCGCAGCTCCCTACACCACTCAAAACCAACACTGACTTCAACAGGCTCTTGGAGAGGATGCATGAGGCCGAAGCCCAGAGCTATGGCGTGGTAGTTAACAGCTGCTACGAAATGGAGCTCCACTATGCCGAGCATTACACCAAAATCATTGGAAAGAAGGCGTGGTGTGTCGGACCGGTTTCCTTGTGCAACGGGAGCACCACCTATGATAAGGTGGAGAGAGCTTCTGCAGACCACCATGGTGGCTGTCTGGCTTGGCTGGACTCCAAGAAGCCCGGCTCGGTCCTTTATGTTTGCTTTGGCAGCCTTACCCAATTTACCACGTCTCAGCTTCGGGAAATCGCACGGGGCCTCGAGGCCTCCGGGCGTGCATTCATTTGGGTGGTGAGGGCGGACGGTGCTGAGGGGGTGGAGTGGCTTTCAGAGGAATTCGAGGAGAGGAGCGAGGGGAGGGGCATGATCATAAGAGGATGGGCACCGCAGATACTGATACTGAACCACGAGGCGGTCGGAGGCTTTTTGACGCACTGTGGATGGAACTCGGTGCTCGAAGGGGTGAGCGCCGGCGTGCCGATGGTCACATGGCCGATATTCGCCGATCAGTCGTTCAACGAGAAGCTGGTGGTGGATGTGTTGGAGATCGGGGTCCGAGTTGGGGCGAGGATTGCAGGAGAAGGGGAGGAGGTGGTGGTGAAGAGTGAGAAGATTGAGAGGGCGGTGGATTGGGTGATGGGGAGCGGAGAGGAGGCGGACAGGAGGAGGACGAGAGCGAGGAGCTTGGGGGAGGTAGCAAGACGAGCCGTGGAGGACGAGGGTTCATCTTTCAAGGACATGAGCAGGCTAATAGAGGAGTTGATGCTGGCACCCAAACGGGTGAGAGAGTGACTTGGTTTCTTCAGCCTAAGCTCATGATTGGCTGGGCTATGCTTCCCGTGCAACATAGAGCATGATAACCATTACACGTCTGAGCTCCTGCTAATGAATTAAGTGGCATGAAATTAGAAGTATAATTTCTCGCGCGGAAATGTTGTTTCTTTTGTAGACCAGTAGCATGTAATGAATAACTTGTGAACTTGTTACGTGCCTTGCCTCTTCATGCAAAATTATCCCTATGTAATATGTGATTCCTATGAAAGTATTTCAAGAAAGGAACTTTGTTTCACTTAAATATGTTGAAACTTCCTTTCCACCCGCAGGAGAAGGTACAATCCATCAAATTGATTCATGAAGACAGTCAATCTCAATGTGCTGGTGAAGCAAGCTATTACAGCGAGCGGCTGGAGCAGTAGGGATTATTTTAAAATTTGAAAAATCAAACATTTGACTTGGTCAACGATTAAGTGGCAAGCATCCGCCCACAAGTAAGAGAGCAAACATGGAAAGATCCCCAAAGGAAGCAGACCATGACGAGTTTTGCGCATCCACGCGCAAGAGCAAGGATGGAAAGATCCTCCGAAGAAGGAAGGAAGCATGGGCGGCCAAGATGCAACAAACTGCAGGATCAAAGGAGTACAAGAAGATACGTCATCAATCTGCAGGAGGAGAGTTTGCTTCTTTTGACGCGCCTGAGCCTATATAAAGGGTTCTAGAGATCATTTTAAACACAATGAAAATTTTCTCTACTCTCTATTTCAGGAGCCTATATAAAAAGGGCTCTAGAGATCATTGGGGAAAAAAATAAAGAAAAATTTTTCTTCTTATAATTTCTCTAAGTTTCTTTTGAGCTATCTGCAAGTGTGAACGTGCTCTTATTTCTTCCCTTGAGGCGCACTGATGGGAAAGACGTGGTTATTTTTCTTCTCTTTATAATTTTTTAAAAGTTTTTTTTGAGCTATCTGCAAGCGTGAACGTGCTCTTCTTTCTTCTCTGGAGGCGCACTAACGGAAAAGACGTGGTTCTATACTGGGTCATCGTAACTTTAGGAGATCTGTGCCAGCAGACCCGTGCGTGGGAGGCATAAACTTTTCTGTGACAACGCATCAGCATATTTCGATCCACGGACCATCTTCTTTCTCTTTCTTCATTTTATTATTCTATTTTCAAGTTAATTATTTGCTAGTTTATTCTTCTTATTTACTGTTTTTGAATATTAGAAATATTTAATTATTGATTTATTAATTATATTTGTGCATCTAGGCTAACAATCTAGAAAAATTTATGTACTGTTAGCACTAAATTTTAAATTACAATATTTATTATACATTTTGCCACATATTGCATGCACAATCGGTGTATGATATCACAATTGCCACATATTGCATGCACAATCTTGGTATGATATCACAACTGCCGCATATTGCATTCACAATCTTGGTATGATATCACAACTGACACATATTGAATGCACAATCTTGGTATGATATCACAATTGCCATATATTGCATGTACAATCTTGGTATGATATCACAACTGCCACATATTGCATGCCCAATCTTGGTATGATATCATAATTGCCACATATTGAATGCACAATCTTGGTATGATATCACAGATTAATCTCCAAAAATCATTAAATCTGATTATCATATTCAAAATTAGTATTTGTATCAAATCTTAAGATTTAGTATATTTTAGTTGTTACACTTTTTTGCTAGTTTCACTTTAGTGTTTAATTTTTCAAGCAAAATATTAGATTGCCTAACCTCTAAGAGGTTTATTAGTACCTCCATTTGGACTCCTTATAGAGTAATTTCCAGATTCCATTCAAACGAAAATTCGAAAATTAGTTAATTCATACGAGCTAGCTTAATATTGTATTTAGGATAAAATTAAACAATATCTAGTGAAATCATCCATTGAATAACGGTGTCTAAGAAAAGCTTGTCAAAAAGGCCTACATACCTAAGAGAGGCTAGTACTTAAGTAAGCTAAGTACTCCACTACCGATCTGGAGCAAATCTGGCTGTTATTCTTTGGATTTTTCAACTAGACATCTAAAGTTCAAATTAGATATCAGTACAATTATTTGACATAAACCTTCTCTCCTAATCAATGGCTTCCCACGCATCTGAAATCTTTAGTACTAAATCTGAGAAGTTTGATTTTGAATTTGAATTTTCCCTTATGTGGCTGATTAGGAACTTATTTCATGCTCACCTTCCCCATTTGATTTTCAGCATGTGTTCCGCATGAGAGAAGTTTAAATTTGAATTTGAATTTTCCTTCCATGTAGTTGATTAGGAGTAGTTTCAATTATCCCGCCAACAAGCCATGTATGGCACATGAGTCTTAGGTCTATATAAGAGAGTCATAGGCCTTTTGCGATGATATATCTTTGATCACTGTATTTGCTCTTTAATGCACTTGAATTTAATCACAAAATCAGAACTTAAGAATAATGATAAATAAAAGATATGTGTAGAGAACCAAATTACCTAAAAGACCCTTCCACTCTATAAGTAGAGATTTCGATCTTCTTGAACTCATACATAGTGATGTGTGTGACTCAGGGAGAACCTCAAGGGGTGGAAACAAATATTTTGTAACTTTCATAGATGATATTTCTAAATATTGTCATCTTTATGTTATCAAAGCTAAAAATGAAGTCTTAAATAAATTCAAAATCTATAAACAGAGGCTGAAAACCAATTAGATAAAGAGATTAAAACCTTAAGGTCTAATAGAGGAGGTGAATATACCTCATTTGAGCTAACCCAGTTCTGTGAAGAACATGGAATAAGTCATGAAGTGACATCTTTCTATTCACCCCAATCTAATGGAGTAGCTGAAAGAAAGAATAGAACCTTAATGGATATAATTAACTCTATGCTAATTAGTTCAGGTACACCATAAAATCTTTAGGAGGAAACACTAGTAACTGCATCTTATATCTTGAATAGAATTTTATTTAAACATAATGATAAAACTCCATATGAAATCTGGAATCATAGAAAACCTAACTTGAAATACTTAAAAGTGTGGGTGCTTAGCTAAAGTAAAAATTTCAGAAAAAAAAAAATAAGATTGGGCCCAAAACAGTAGATGCAATATTTATAGGATATGCAATTGAGAGTAATGCTAATAGATTTTTAGTATTTAACTCTCAAATAAATAAAATTAATAATAACACCATAATGGAAGAAAGAGATGTAATCTACTTTGAAAGTATATTTTTCTTTAGAACAAGGATAAATGATCAAATAAATACCAATAATAATTTAGGGACTAGTTCAAACAGAACCAAATTTAGAGAGGAAGAAGAAGAAACTAAACCTAGAAGAAGTAAAAGAGCTAGAGTTGAAAAATTTTTTGGAAAAGACTACTACACATTCCTAATAAAAGACTCTTCCACTTCTTTAGAGGATGCCTTGAAATCTTTAGATGCCCCCTTCTGGAAAGAAGCAATAGATAATGAAATGCAATCCATAGTTCAAAACCATACTTGGGAATTGGTAGACCTATCCTAGGAAGTAAACCCATAAGGTGTAAATAGATCTTTAAGAAGAAACTTAGGCCATATGGAACTGTAGACAAATACAAAGCTAGATTAGTAGCCAAAGGTTTTACTCAAAAATCTGGGATTGACTTCTTTGATGTTTATGCCCCTGTGGCTAGAATCACTACCACTAGGATCCTTATTACCTTGGCTTCTATTCATAAGCTAGTTATACATCAAATGGATGTTAAAACTGCTTTTTTGAATGGGAACCTAGATGAAAAGATCTACATGGACCAACCCAAAGGTTTCATTATCCTAGGTCAAGCGAAAAAGGTATGTAGGTTGATTCAATCTCTTTATGGTCTAAAACAAACCCCCAAACAATAGCACCTTAAATTTGATGAAATAATCCTAACTAATTGATTTAAAATTTATAATACAGATGAATGTGTGTATTATAAAAAAAGAATAACAAAATTATAATCTTATTTCTATATATAGATGATATCCTAATATTTGAAACAAACTTAGAAATTATTAATGAAGTAAAATAATTTTCATATCTAAAATTTGACATGAAAGGTTTAGGAGAAACAGACTTAATCCTAAATACTAAAATCATAAGGAATGAAAATAGAATAACTTTGTCCCTAAGCCACTATATGAAAATGATTCTTAAAAAGTTTCACTACTCTGATTGTCATCCTATATCTACTCCCTATAATCCATCTTTTTATCTAAAGAAGAACTTAGGTGATCTAGTCAATCAAAGCTTGTATGCCTAGATTATTCGTTCTCTAGAGTTTCTTGCAAATTATACCAGACCTGATATTACATACTCTGTGAATCGACTGAGTATATATACTCACAATCCTAATAATGATCATTAGATTGCTCTAGAAACAATTCTCTGATACTTTAAAGGTACCATATCTCTGGAATTATACTATTATGATTATCCTGCTGTTCTAGAAGGCTATAGTGATGCAATTGGACCAGTGATATAGTTGACACCAAATTTACCACTGGTTTTGTCTTTCTTTTAGGAGGTGCAGCTGTATCATGGAAGTCTACCAAACAAACTGTAGAGACTAGGAGCACTATATAATCTGAAATGATTGCCATAGATACTACTAGCATTGAGGCCGAGTGGCTTAGAGATCTACTGGTAGATTTACCTCTTTTGACTTCACCATTACCTTCTATATATATCTATTTACTGTGACTGCAGTTCTGCTATAGATAAATGCAATCAAGAAAATGCAAATGTGAAAATGAATAGGTACTTGAAAGTGCATCATAAATCATTGAGATACAAATTAAAAAATAACTTGATTGCACTAAATTTTGTAAGATCCAAAAGAAATCTAGCTGACCAGCTTACCAAAGGACTGTCTAGAACAGTAGTTCTAGAGTTGTCGAAGGGGATAGGGCTAAGCCCATAAATAAAGTCACCACGGTGGAAAGGTTCAATAAGTAGAAACAAGCTAAATAGGTAACTAATAAGGAGCACTATTTATTTTTTCTATCCGTAGGACATCAGTGCTCATAAAAAGCAAGGGTTAGGTTGAGTTTTTACTCTTAATGAATCCGAGACCCATGAGACAGAGCACCTACTTGCTCGTACCCTTTTGAAGATTCACCTATATGCATGTAGTCGCGAGGCCGCGACTGTGGAAAGTGGGTTGTTCCCTAATAACACACATGAAGAGATACCTGCGCATGGTTGTAAAGCGTAAACCCGATTTGAACATTATTCACGCTATATTATGTGTGCTGTTGATAAAATCTGAGCCATGGACCAAGGTTCAAGGCATAGTCCATCTTGGCTCCATAGAGGTAATTAATTATTACTAAGTAAAGGTTCAAACCGAAAGGTACCTACACCTATTACATAATAAAAGATACTCAGCACTTTATTTTGATTTTTAAATTTATTTTGATTTTAAATTTTTAAAATATTTAATTTATGTGGGGGATTGTTGAATTAAATCAAATATTTCAAAATTTAAAAATCAAACGTTTGACTTGGTCAACAGCCAAGTGGCAAGCATCCGTGCACAAAGAAGGGAGCAAACATGGAAAGATCCCCAAAGGAAGCAGGCCATGGCAAGTGTCATGCATCCATGCGTAAGAGCAAGCATGGAAAGATCCCCCGAAGAAGGAAGAACGTATGGGCGGCCAAGATGCAACAAGCCGCAGAATCAAAGGAGTACAAAAAGACACGTCATCAATCCGCGGGAGGAGAGTCTACTTCTTTTGACGCGTCTGATCCTATATAAAGGGCTCTAAGGATCATTTCAAATACAATGAATATTTCTCTTCTTCCTATTCCAAAAGCGTATATAAAAAGGGCTCTAGAGATCATTGGAGAGAAAAGAAATAATAAAAAATTTTCTTCTCCTCATAATTTTTCTAAGTTTCTTTTGAACTATCTGCAAGCGTAAACGTACTCTTCTTTCTTCCCTGGAGGCGCACTGATGGGGAAGACGTGGTTCTGTTCTGGGTCATCATATCTTTAGGAGATCTGTGTCAGCAAATCCGTACGTGGAGGGCATAAACTTTTTTGGGACAACGCATCAGCGTGCTTCGATTCACAGGCCATCTTCTCTCTCTTTCTTCATTTTATTATTTTATTGTCAAGTTAATTATTTACTAGTTTATTCTTCTTATTTACTATTTTTAAATATTAAAAATATTTAAGTATTGATTTATCAATTATATTTGTGCATCTAGGCTAACAAAGTATATAGATTTGATAAATTGCTTTTTATACAAAGTCTACTTAAGAGTTGTTTGTGAACTGAGGACAGATTCATGTGATGTTTCCCATGAATGTTAGTGGCGAAGAGTTGCAAGACAAATCAAATAAGCAGGTTGGATTTTAGGGGTCAAATCATTCTACACTATCAAGAGTCTAGATGATGATCAATTTCTTAGATGGGACATAGGAACTAGGAGAACAGGAGAACATGGAATTAGGGGCAGGAGTTTCATCAACTCATTGCAAAAAAAAAAATCACTAGGGGCTCCTTGCAGTTGTTTTCTCATTTCTCTCTTTTTGATGAATTGGGAAGCAGCAGGGCTGCCGCCTGAAATTTATTAAATAAAACTGTACAAGAGAGTCAAAGTTACGAGCTTAACCAGCAGAGAAGTCGCTGACCAAAAAAAAAAAAAAAAAAACAGAGAACGGCAGACAACACAGGAGATTTCAGAGATTACAGAGCTTCTTCCTTGTTTTGCTAATAAGAAGAGCAAGAATCCAACTTTCGGCAGCAAGTAAAGACATCAAATGAGAATCCAAACCATCTGCAATCAGAATTTCCTATTCAGTGTGCAGCAATCTGAATCAGTTCTTTTTCAGCGTCAGGAGGAAAAGTGAGCGAATTCAGAGCATCTACCATCTGAAGAAAAAAAAAAGAAAAAAAAGAAGAAAAAAACAGCAAGGCTAGTCTTCCGAAGGCTCCTCCATGACAATCAATCAGTTTCTTCGGGCATAGATGTTGTCCATCTTTTGAAGCGATTCAGAATTTTCTAAAGAACAGCAAAAACAGAGCAGTTTTGCCTAAAAACCGACTTGTTTTCTCATCTCTACGTGGAGCAAGCTCCCCATAGACAATAAAAAAAACAAAGTTTCACATAGACAAAAAGTTTCTCACAGATATGCTGATTGAAAGTCCAAAAAGTTTCTAAGTGCATAGCGCATGCACCATGCATTAGATGGCCTGAAGAATAAAATTATGAACCCATCACATCTTTCTTTCTTTACCCAGTTCTACTTGATGATTATTTTTTGGGTAAAACTTGATTATTTCCTAATGTCTGCAAAATGTTTATAAGCAAAATATTTGGTAATAAGTCAGCACCATTAAGACAACTTCCGCATAACAAAGTCCATCCACAAAAGGTTCAAATGATATAAATAATCGCCACCTCCTCGAGTCGCAAGAAATCAATCTTCCATGACCAGACGCTCAAGCTCATCGAGCTGAGAAGGGCTTGGCGACGGTATTGGCAGCAGAGCCGCTGGTTGCACCTCCGGGCCACTAAAAGGCACGGTCATCAGTCCTCCCTGATCGGGCTGTACCATGCCACTGGAGTATATCGGTGGATCCATCCTTCTTCCTTGGCCCTCGGTTGGTGCAGACAGTCCGACAGAAATAGCAGCCACATAGTCAGTCTCCATATTCGGAATCTCGAAAGGAAAGGAAGAACTTACGACTGGATCCTGCCCAAAGAATTGCAACCCAGGCCCAAAACACTGCAACTCATTCCCCTGTGACTGCTCCGTTAAGTTGATCACCTGATGGAAGTACGAGGGTGAGGAGGAGCTGTATGGTGTCTCTTGCGCAAAGCTTTGGAACTCGTTCTGCTGCTGTCCGTTCATCGAGCCTAATAAACCACCGAAGAATGATGAGGACGATGGATCGCTTGCGGCCGCACCCGTCGCCACCTCCTCATGCTGCACCGGCGGCGTCGATATTAAGTCCGTCCCGGACACCATGCCGGGATGGTTGGAAGAAGGATTCTGCAAAAACTCCATGAATAAATCCCATGAAATGATGGCTCAGAAATCAAGATGATCAGGTAGCATGTCAGTGAAGAGGACCGGTTATATCTTACCTCTTCAGAAAGCCATAACAGGAGATTGAGGCTGTCATTAGGGGATCTCATTTCCTCCCTAGTCGTTCCGCATTGCTGTAGTTGTCTATGAGCATCACATTCCTCTCTCCTGCATTAAATCACAACAACACTTGATTGCAGTGTAAGGGTCATGGAGTCGCAGATGGAATGAACTGGAGAGACTGGCAGCCTCACCCCGGGAATGGACGGCCGCACTCACACCGGTATGTGCTGCATATCTTCCTGTGCGCCTTCAAATCCGCCTCCACGGCGTACATCTTGCGGCACTTATCGCATCGCCACTTTGGTTCGCAGTGCTTGCGGTAGTAATGCTTCTTTATCCCGGTAATGTCGCTGAGTGCGCGAAGAGGGTTGTGGTGAACGCAGGTGGGCTCGGGACAAACGTACACAGGCTTGAGATCATTACGGTCGCTTGGTTGAAATATCCATGGGATGCTGTGGCTCCGTTGATGGACTTGGAGCTTTTGCTGTGTTTGGAACACCCTAGGGCACATCTGACAGAAGTAGTCAGCTTTTGCCAATAATTCCCTTGGTGACAGAGCGATCACCTTGGCCCTTGGGTCTATTTCAACAAGTGGAATTAGTTAATCGTATTAAGAAGGAACAGCAATCCACAATTAAAAAGAAAACAAATAAATGAATCAAGGGTAAGTCAGCATATAGAGAGAAGCACCGGGGTTTCCTGGTTTGTTTCTCCTCCTCCTGGGTCTCTGTTGATTTTCTGGAGAATCGTGACTCCGGTTTACGTCTTCATCTGGAACTTGGGCTGGAGGGACAATAGTAGAATCATCTCTAGACATCCTTGCGAAGATAGCGCTGGAAGAAAAAAATTCCGAATTTAATTAGCTGAGAATTCATAAAAAGTAGCTAAGAAGGGCGTTTTTTTAGCAAAATGGTGCAAAAGACCACTTACATTTCATTAGAAATGAAATGGGTACAAAAAAGAAAGAAAAAAAATGGAAACTAGAGAAATTAATAGACAATTGGACATGAGATATTTACTTTTCAATTTTTTGACTAATTAGCAAAACTTAGGTGAGGAATCTACTTAGACTTTGCTTGGTAGAGCTTTTGGTGGACTAGAAATCACTTTCTAACCCTCTAAAAATACTTTTGGATGGAATATAAGTGTTTGGTAAAAAAATCAAAAAGTTATTGTTGCTTTGCGAGAAAACTAAAATAGTTTATTGGGAGTTCCTTTGAAAAAACACTTTTAACATGCGTCGGAAAGTTATTTTGATTTATAAATTTTTTTTAGACTAAAATACCCATGACAAAATATTATAATTACAAAAATTAGTTCCTAAAAATATTATATTAATAAATATTAATATATAATGATAATAATTATAATATTTTATACCTTTATTATCGTATTATACTATAAATATAAAATTTTATATGTATTATATCATAATACATTGATACGTTATGTTACATAATATCAATTTATGTTATATTATTATGCTACATTATATAATATTATATACTATATTATAATAATGTTATATTATAGTAATATTATACTATATCATATATTTATGTATTAATACGTACTATATTTTATTATATTCTATTGTATAATACTATGCAATATCATTTATGGTCATTTTGTCATACTAAAAGTACTTTCTTAGTTTGTTTACCAAATATATATTAAAGTTCCACATTACTCTAAAAATATAGTTACCAAACAGCAAATAGCTTTTTATAAAAGTTTTACTTTAAAAATCTCTACTTTCGAAAGCTGTACTAGCAATAACTCTACCAAATGATGCCTTAGATAACCTTGGAAACTACAATAAACCCTCTCCACAAGAACAAAGATATAAGCACCGAAATCCCTACCCATCTCCTTTTTGTTCTCTTTAATCTCCCTATCTCTCATCAATCTCACAATCCTTTTAGCTGTTTCATACTCAAATGACACTTTTGAGTTCAAAAGGAGAATATAGTAAAATTATGAAGGAGAAATAAAAAATGCAAATAGATTGAAAATGGGTTTAATATCTCTTTTATCTCCCAGCCTTGAAGGTGCGGTTGCCGTACTGCCTAGATTACACCGTCACAATGCTTCCTCTGATGTATTACATTCGTCTCGAAATGAGATAGCTCCAACGCATTACATGTTATAACCTTTGACTATAAAGTATAAACTACCAACTGCTAAAGATCATGTGAGGTTTAACCCCATATTGAGTAAATAATATCTGAAGAAAGAATTCATATGCATGGTTGGGCTTAAAAAACTAGTAGATTGAGCTTTTAAGTCTCTTATCTTATCTTAGACTCTCTGTCTCCCTGACAAGTGGTTTCTAAAGTGTTAAAGATCGAAGATTCTGACAACTCTCAGTAGTTGCAAGGACACTGATATTGGTGGATATAGTGAAGAACAGTATGATGTGGGCAAGGCATTGTTAAAGGTAACATGTAAGTTTTGTCTCACATGAACTCAATAATGTGAGAAGAGTTTCTGGGTCAAGTTTCAATATGCACATAAGAGCATCCTTTGTCAAGTACCACATTGCCTTGGTAGATAGTATCATGATGCTACCACTATGTATTGCACTCTTATTCAAAATGAGATGGCTCCTGTAAATACATGTGCCCCATTAGCTATAGGCTATCAACTATTAATTAATTTTCTAAATTTTAATAGATGCATGTCAATTATCAAGACCAGCACATACCTACCTGGCAACACTTGCAAAGGGACAATATATAGCATCTACCATGCTACTAAGTTGCATCTAAACCATTACCTTTGGCCTTTTGACAAAAATAATTGTTTGAATATCAGTACCAATTTTTTGAAAGATATAGATACTTCCCTAATAAAGAGTTCTACCTAAAGAAATAGCAAGATATATAATATTTCAAGAAATTTGCTCCACAACCATATAATAGAAGTCCATCCTATAAGACATTTACCTTGAGGGATTATCCAAATCATTAGATATTTCTCGCCCTTAATTTGTTAGCAACTTTTCTTCTGTTTGATAAATCTAGGACCTACTAGAATTCTTAACTTCCCTTTTGTTATATGTGTGCAAAAAAAAAAAAAAAAAAAAGATCAGGAGGTAGCACTGCAAGTCTAATAAGAATGATCGCCTTATTAAGAATATAATTAAGAGTCCAATTTACTAGACATATATTGAGATGTGGTCAAAATTTCTTTTTTAAAACATGCATTTCGTTTCCTAATTTACTTGTTTCTGATCCTTCTATTCCTTATCTATGGAAACTTCTCCATCATGACTCTATTTGTTTTTTATTTCTCTAATATCTATTCAAATGCTACATGTGTAAAAATTTAACTTAAATCGCACAATTGTTGAAGTTCTTATCTACCAACAAATATTGCTACCAATAAGAACACATGTAAGTTGAACCTCATAACTTTATGAAGCTTCCTAATCTTACTAAAAATTTAGCAAAAACAAGAGACATTCTAAAGATTATATTTATGAATGAGAATAGTTATTAATAAGAACATAGGTAATATGAACCTGATAATCTTATAAAACCCTGTAATGAAATAACGGTTATTAAAATAGAATATGATTTGATATCTCAAGTCAGCACACATGAACATACCTTATTGTAAATTCATTTCTTTCCCTCAATGAAAAGTAATATCTAGACGAAATAAAGAACATGCTTATGAAAAGAAAAAGTCAAATGTATGAACAGACATATAAGCAAATAAGGTTTATTTGGACATACCTGAGACAAAAAGAAGATATCGATTAGGACCAAATGTAACTCTAGTTAATATGGGTGGGACTCCTTTTCTTTCTCAAGAAAAATATCCTATACTCTTTCTAATCTAACATGCAAGATTGAGTCAACAAAATTAAAAACAATTATGACCATTCTTTAAGGTACAAAAGGTAACAAGAAGGTGATATAAACTTAGTCTAAATATTTTAGATAATAATAAATATATTTGGTTTTATAAAAAATATGGATGGCATCTTATATAAATGTGATAGTGATAAATAGCCATCTGCTTCTAATTAAAAGCAAAAAACTTTGATAGATTTATGAATTTTTAGACTTGAATGCGAAACTACCTTTTCACAAGACAATCACTCTAAAGTTAGTAGAACTAAGATAATTTTAGCAATAAGTATTTACATGCAAATCTCTTAGCATATAGTTTGAGCTTATTTCCTGTCATTTTTGGATTAGTATTGTCCTAGTTGTTAATGATTAGACTTTACTACTACATAAAATTGTGTTAGAACTCAATTCCACCACTTAAATAAACAATTAGGTTAGAAAAGATCCAAATAGTAACAAATATGTATTGATTTATGTTTGCTCAATTTAAATAGTGTCTACAAAATTTACCATCATACAATTTTTATATGACAACAACTCTTGGTATGTGAACATCTATAAAAGATAAAATAGTTGCCTTTTAATATTTATAGAAGAATAATTGTTATGCCTCAAGATGGTTATAAGTTAACTATAGCTAATCTAAGGGTGTTAACCCTATGTTTCACAAATTCTATTCTACTAACTATAATGATATATATCAGTTCAAATATTTAGTTTTTATTCAAAACGATTCATACAAGTACTGGGAATAAGTATGCTTTCAAATTCCTCATAGATGAGGCATGCATCTTAACATGAATACACTAAGATCTTTTATGGCTTGCAAACCCAATAATCCAAAAGATATAAATCCAACTAAAAATTGTTTTTAAAAACCAACTAAAAATTATATATACATTTCTCATAAATTAATAACTATTATTGATTCTTAAAAAGTTAAAAAAATAATAGAAGTACAACATATACAAGTAAGAACAGTTTTCAAAATTTTACATTTATAAAATAGACATGGAACAATGGGGCAACTTTACATGAATTTCAATTGTAAACTATTTAGGTAATTATTGATAAAAACTCCAATAGAGAAAGAACCCTTTTGTTCTTAAAAATCTCATTTACTCATAAAATTAAGTTGAAATCTTGTATGAACAAATTTAATAGTTTCAAAAAATAACATGCAAGTAGAAAAGCAGGACTTAATAAATGAAAGGAAGAAAATTATAGAACCCTCATTCTTTCTTTATTTAGAATATACTATTGTAAGATTAATAGAAAAATAGAGAAGAAGAAGAGATCTGATGGGAGGAAGGAGTAAAAAAGGTGGGTCCTCTCTTCACTTGTTCCCAGAGGTAGCAAGGAAAGGGCAAAATATATTATTACTTTCAACTTGATTTGCTGAAGTTGCCACAGGATGCTTTAAAAATAGAACTATTGCATCCATATAGCCACAGATCAATTCTATTTGATGAAATGATCTATAAAGAGAAAAACCATAAACCAATATAAATATCATCACATGATAAAATTTTAGCTAAAAATTTTTAATTCCAAATATTGCACAGGCATGCGAAGATGGCAATTCTATGTTCTGCAAATCATCGATTCGTA
The DNA here is from genome assembly GCF_009389715.1 of Phoenix dactylifera. NCBI lineage: Eukaryota > Viridiplantae > Streptophyta > Magnoliopsida > Arecales > Arecaceae > Phoenix > Phoenix dactylifera. The sequence goes on along the minus strand of NC_052395.1, from coordinate 20,029,103 downwards.
ACCAATGAATGCAATCACCAACTAATTCAATTTTTCAACAATTTTTCTTGTAAATTTGTAATCAAGGCCAGTTGATTGAACCCGTACTATCAGCGCAGTTGTATTTCTAATATCGCTAAGGATTTACAAAACAAAAATAAAAATAAAAATAAGAAAGATATATTAGTTGAGGATTAGGGCTAAGCTAAGGATTTGCAAAATAAAAATAAAAATAAAAATAAAAAAGATATATTAGTTGAGGATTAGGGCTAAGCAAAGACTATTACCAAGCTATCTCTTTCGTCTACTTCCTTGGCCCTGGAGACTCCTCACTGTGTTACGGCTTCATACTTTCATTCCTAACACTATACTACGACTATAACAGCGGTCAAAGTTAAAGAAAGGAAGAGTTGCAAAGTATTTATTTGATAAGAAAAGAGGGATTGAATAGTATTTATCAGGGGAAGAGAGTGTTTATTAAGATAGCCTGGCCTATGATGCATCTTAGGGCATTAGCTCTATCCATATATATTATCCCTTTCAACATAAATTGATGTATATAGACAAGAAAATTTTGGAAAAGAAAAAAGAAACCTTAGTCGACATATAATTTAGAGATTATAGATTCAATAGTTTGGATTCTTACTTTGCAACCCACATCTTCAAATTTCATCCAATTGGATATGGCTTCAAATCATAGCAACCTTATTAGCATATACCTCACACATACCTTTGGTTTATGTACATGCTACATGTATATTGTGCTCATGCATAAATACATACATATATATATGTACACACACATGCATGCACGCACACACATACATACATACACATACATATGTCGACTTATTGTCAATTCAAGCAATAGAGGACTATAATTGCATGATCATTAATTTATGAAGGGATACTTGGACCACATACATTTAACTGGTGCTTTGGAGGAGTAAATTGAAGCATAAAAGCCAACGGTTGCAATTTAATATTGTAACGTGTTTTTGGTATTTAATAGGGTCTAGGGGTAATTTAGAAAGTTTCCTTTAAATGAAATACAAGATTACTATATGGCACTATTCATGCTACAATATCAAAAACAATATCATCCAACTAGTGAAGCTGCTTTTCTTGCTTTCTTTTCTTTCATTAGTAAGATTTGATAAAAACTCACATTTGTAGAAGTAATTTAAAACTAGGGGTGGCAATTTACTCCGCCGGTACCCAACTTAACCAAGTCCTAATAGGCCGAGCTTTACCTGACTTGTAGAGGATTTGGGTTGGGCACGAGTAATGATAAAACCCATCTTGACCCCGATTCAGATATATATATATATAGCTCTTCAAAAAATTTCTTCTTAAGGTAAAAAAATTGATTTGTATGCAAAAAAATAATAAATTTTGTAGTTTTACTTGACCCGATCCGTCCAACCTGTCTCATTTAACTCTACCCACCCCACTCCAAGACTACAATAAAAAATAATATTTTGATGAAAAACATCATCACCAAAAAAAGTCAATCTCATCATAAAAGAATTTTGGTGACAAAAAAAATTGATAAAATGCTCGTTAGGAAAGTATGTCGCTATAGGTGTATAGTGACGATAGAAAATTTCGTCAACAAATATATATTAATTATAATAAAAATATATTCAACACAAAATGGTAAAGCATTTAGTGATGATAGTTTCTATCACAAGAAATTAAAAATTTTATCACGATATGGCATATTTTTCATCACCAAAGACTTATTTGTGGTGATGCAAACAAAACTCGTCATCAAAAAATTTCATATTTTTGTGATAATATTTTTTGTTATAAAAAGTAAAAGAATTTTGTCGATAAATGGTACTTTGTCGCTAAAAGATTTAATAATGGATTTTAGAGTTGAAAATGAGTCAGATATTATTCGACTGTATCCATTTCAACATTTGGTTCGGATTGAATTTAGATAGAAAACCTTGCATCTGATCAGACTTGGATAAAAACTAAAAATTAATATAAGGTGACGTAAACAATCTCATCGTCAAAAATTTATATTTTTATGACAATATTATTCATCATAAAATGTAAAAAAATAATGGATGGCACTCTTCATCACTAAAAGATTCAATAATGAATATTAGAGTTGAGAATGGGTTGGATGTTGTCTGACTGAGTCTATTCCTTTTATGTACTCCTATACAATGGATCGTACCTAAAATATTTTAGATTGTTGCTTGCTAGAAGCCACTATGACAATATTAATTCTAATATATAATTATAGTTTATTTTACTTATTCAAACTTGTTCACATTGTAAAAATATGGTCATTTCAAATATATTAGGATAATTCATATTTTAATAATTAATTATTTTCATAAAAAAATCAACCCTCTTTCTTTTGATAAACAAAATGATTAACTTTATTTTCTTATCTATAATATTTTGAAAATCTTTTTATTTAAAATATTTAAAAGTATCAATAATTTCATATACTCCAATATTCAAAAGTATCAATAATTTATGATTCTTTTTATTAATGCTTCAATTAAAAAGTAGTAATCTCATTTAATATAGAAAAACTTAAATAATTTAAATCATTTAATTGTTAATATATTTTTAATTCAAATTATGTTGGATAAGTGATTCAAACTCTTTGTTGAATCAAACTCTATGCAAGTTTAATAATTAATCTTAGATCATTAACTTGTTACCATAACTTTTGGTATCATATTTATGGCGATAAAATTTTTTCACAGATATAATTTTTGCTGCTAAAAAAATCACTAATACTTATTTGATGACAAACCTTTATTTTTGTTAACAAAATTACAGTTATTGGTGATGAAATTTTATTGTCACCAACAATAGTTATATATAATTAATTACTATATATTTTTAATGATAATTACAGTAATATTTTGTCGCAACAATATTTTGTCATAGTATAGTAAAAATCTTCATAGAAAAGATTTCTCAAAACTATGTAAAATTAGTATCATACTTGTGATGCCAAAAAAATTTTGTGAAATTTTTTTTATTAATAATAGTTTGGTGATGAGACATTACTATCGTCATGAAAATTGCAACCATTGGTAAAGTTATTATTTTTGTCATGAACAATAATTATAATAAAATTGTAATTTTTTGAAATAAAATAAGAATAGATGAAGAAAAATTTAAGTCTGTAACGGCATACATATTTAGTAATTAAAGATATTTTATCATGAAATTTACAAAATCTTATTGATGATAAACTTTGTCATAAAGATTGTCATAAAAAAATTCCCTCCATATGGTGAGAATTGGCCCTAGATATTTAGTAATACTATTATTTTTGTCACAAAAGCAATTATAGATAATTTCTAGTCTTTGTAAATAAAACATGAATAAGTGACGAGAAATTTAAGACATCAAAACTAAACATATGTAGTAACTCAAGATATTTCATCATGAAATTTATGAATTGTTAGTGACGATAAACTTTTGTCATGATATCGTAAAGATTGTCACAAAAAAATTCTCTCCATATGGTGACAATTTGTACCGGACATTCGGTGACATAATTTTCTAACAAAAATAATTTTCATTATGAAAAATTGCTAATTCTAGTAGAATGATGAAAGCTACTTTTTGTCGCCAAAGTTTTAGTTTTATTGACAAAATTTCTTTTATTATCAAATTTTTTGTCATTAATAATCTCTTTTATTATAGTGATATATATTGACGTACTTTATCCGCCCCATCCCGCACTAAGGCATGTATGGGGAGGATACAAGAAGGCATGATAAGCCCCCAAAATAAAGAGAAATAGTAGTCTGTTGGTTTTGGTTATGAATTGATAAGCATCCAAAAATATGGTACATGGAATTTTATTGAAATTTCAATAGAAGGCATGATATCCTTCCCCTATTCTTCTTGTATTCATAGAAAAGTGTATCTACTCTTCTTAACTCTAAAATCAATAATGGGGTATCCAAATCAAAAATTCTCACCATTGACCCCGGCATTTGTACTAATTTTTTTTAAAAAATCATGTATTTGGATTGACTCTAACTTATGCATCATGCATACACAAAAATGGATGATTTTTATTGTGCTAATATGGATTATATTCCTATTGAGAGAAAAGTGTAACTATTCCTCATAACTCCAAAATCAATAATGGCATATCTAAATCGAAAATTCTCACCATTGACCCTAATCTTTGCTACTAAATATTTAAAAAAATCATGTATTTTGATAGACTCTAACTTATTTTTATTGTGCTAATATGCTAAAATACATGCTAAAATATTTAAATTGAGAATCCATTTATTAATCATGATTTATATATGTACACAAAAGATAGAAAATCAATAGATTTTAATGCTTGGATCATAGCAATATATAGTTTTATAACATTTTAAGCATTCATTTTTCTATCCTATGATACATAGCTTAGGGATCATCAAAATATGTAATTTTTATTTTTTAGATATTTTTAGTGGTATAAATCATGATCAATGATAGATCATTAATTTGGATATCCTATTATTGATTTTAGAGTCGAGATAAGAAAATACACTCTTTTCTTGAAAGAAGTAAAGCTCATCTCTCTCACTCTCACTCTCTATGTATGTGTATTGATCTTTTAGATTTATTTAATGCACGATAAGATAGACTTGGCTACACTGAAGTATATCCCCACTCAGATGGTCAAATATAGATAGGACGATAAGGATCCTATATCGGTGATTCGAGCTATTAGATGTGATTTACTATCTATAAATGGTTTACACATAAAAATTTATATGATTAGGAGATTGCTAGTCTATACATCAATGTTAAAAAATTAGACGGCTTAAACAGCACGAAATACTACATTTTTTTGACTATATGATACATAGACCATAGATCTTCAAAGCTTATAATTTTTTATATGTCAGTAGTTTAAATGTAATAGCTCCCATCTAATAGCTCAGATCATCGATGTAAGATCCTCATTGTCTGATTTAGATATATCAGATATAAGTAGAGATCTACTCGAGTATAGCCAAGTCTATCTTATAATATATATAAATATATGTGTATTTGTACATGCATATGTATATATATATATAGCTAAATATTAAATCTAATTCAAAAACTAAACTTTCATCTTTGCTTTAGTTGAAAAGTAATGAAAATGAATGATTGAATGTTAGAGCCCATTAGTTCTAGTCTATGGATCAATCCAGCCTCATGCCGATGCTTAACTTTCATTGAAACAATTAGAGCTCGTCGGAGGTTTTCTCAAACCTCTTGACTACCCTTAGAATAAATTTGAGATAGGAATTTTTGTTTTGGTTTGTTTGTAGAACAAAGTCATGCTTTCGAGGCCCTTTGCATATGCATTAAAACATCTAATTTAATATTTCTAATTCCCTGACATAATGTTTTATTTTAAGACAACTCCATACTACGTGCGTGATGCCAACTTACAAATGTACATGTGTGAAGTATATCTATTTTTGTATGCACATATGCTTGTCCCATTAGTTCACATATTTGTCATTGTCGCACTTCAAATCACACGATTTTTTTGTACATAAGCAATTTAGAGATAGTAGATCATATTTAATAGCTCGGATCATCAATGTAAAATCTCTAACATTCCATTTAAACATATTCAATTGGAGTGGAGATCCACTTGAGTATAGCCAAATCTATGTCTATATAATATTTAACTATATATTTAGAATTAAATCTTAGTAAAATATTTAGTGATTTAAAACTAATGATGGACCTTTTAAATTAGATATCTATATTGTCGGCTATAATGTACATCATTAAAAATCTAAAAATCAAAAATTACATGTTTTGCTTATCTTTATCCTATGCATCGCATGCATACAAAACTCATAGGCTTGATACATATAAGACCATGTTTTGGAATGATCTAAACACAAAAATCTGTTGATTTGCAATCCATGTTTTAAAATATATGGATTGTAATAGATAAAGCGGATTCTCAACTTCGATAATCCATCATATAGTTTATCATACTAGAATAATGAGCACCATCCCTTTTAGGCTCACATGATGCACAAGTAAGGTAACTGCTACAGTTGTTTCTTTTTTTTTTTGTATTTTAGTTGTTTTTACTAGCATAATCATAATCAACATTCTTTTTTTTTTTGGTACAAAGTCATAATCAACATTCTGGATTGTGATACGAATATTCCATCATTAATCATAGAATTGTTAAAGTTTTACAAAAAATTTAATACTGATGATATATTAAATCCATTTTGAGCCTTATCAAGCCAAGCTCAGCTAGGTCGTGTGTATTTCTAGTTCGACTTGAAATCAATTTTGAACAGATAAATCAACTTCGAGTCCATCATATTTATATTAAAATCATTCTTGATTTAAGCTTGTTTCAAATTAAAATCATACTGCTCAAATCAATGGATAGCCTGCCCGCACCAAATATAGCTTGATTTATGCCTGCTATATGGATCAACTAAGCCGCAGCCAAATCATGCTATATTACCCGAGTGGCATGAGTCGCCCGCTTACGTGGCTAGCCATTTTGTGAGTACGCTGTGGACTAGAAAGAAGAAGCTGCTTAGGGCATTTCGAAATATTTTGTTTTCTAATTTTATTTAAAAAATTCGTACCGAAGTGGTATAAATCGTCCACTTAAGCAGCAAAAATAAAAAAAAATAATGCTATATTACCCAACCCAAACCTAGATTATGAAGTCGAAAATCGAAGCAAATACGTTAGAGAAGGGTCCATATGATTTTTACCAATCAATGCCCTTTGTACGTAACACGTGGTGGTGCAAATAGACGTAATATGCACGCAATATGCACGTAATATGCGCTCATAGTCCATGCCCGAGGGCAGGTTTGGTGATTGGTTTCGGGCCAGATGCGACGCGTACAGCTTACGCAAGGGTTTGGTGGAGAGATTTGTTGATACAATCTGTCACGTCGGATGGAAATCGTTCGACATTTGGACCACCTTCTTGACGCAGCACCAGTTCGCCTCACGGAGGTACCAGCCCATGGGGTGGGCCCGAACCCCGTGCGTCGTCGGGACCCTGCCTTCCTGTAGAGGGACGCGGTCGTGGGCATTTGCTCACCGAAAAAGACTCCAGTGCCGGTTTTAATGACTCGCCGCCGGGGAACGCCGGCGCTGACGCCCTCAGCCGGCCTTCCTAATCCTTCATCTCATATTATTTTATAATAACGTCCTAATCAATGGAGACGGGAATGACTAAATCCAGGTGGCAACAAAATTTCAGTTGAATAAAATATTAAAAAAATATATCAGAAATTAAAGAAATTTTGAAATTTAGGACAGATGTTAAAATCCCAGTTAATAAGAATTATAAGTTATAGTTTAGTCAACGAAAAGACCGGTTATTAAATATATCTAAGATAAAATTATATTGATATTTCAGTTTATTTCAATATTGATATAGTAAAAAATTGAGATTATCTACTATTTGGGGTGCTAAAAGGGATATCATAAAAAAAGAATTACTTTCATACGCTATATCAACTGGTCTGACCTGATATTAATTTATGTCAATTGAGATAATAAAGTTTTGACTGACGTATACTCTCCTCTAGCGAGATTCCAACTGCGATAAAAACCTTTCACCCCTCTTTTCGACTCTAATAACGTTCCACCACGACAGTTTCAACCACCAAGATAAATATAAGCCATATCAAAAACAAACTCTACTAAGCTCTGCATGAAATAATTTTACATCCAAACCCATGTAATGTTGTTTAATTCAAAACGCAATATAAAGGAACATCAACTAGATAGATACTTTTCAGTTTTCTGAGCTAACACCAACGTACCAAATCCAATACATCCCTCTCTAAGAACCGCAGAGAGAGAGAGAGAGAGAGAGAGAGAGGACTGGGCGAGAAGGGGGTTTTATTTATATTTGCTAACCGGAGGTGAACATAACCGCATTTGAGAGGAAGAAGTGGGCGGGGAGGAGGGTTTCCTAACCGGAGGTGTACATAACCGCGCCACCGTCCTTGGGCTAATCATCAGGAACCTTGTACAAGTCGGCGGTGATCTCCGATAGCCACAGGCCGGGGAAGAGCGACTGCCGAAAGAACAACCGCCATTTTAAATAATAATAAATTAATAATATAATAAAGTATTTTCTATATAAAAATAATAATAAAACGAATTGAGAAATTTTCAAAAAAAAAAACCACTTACATCCAACTGCTTCTGTACGATCCTAGGTCTCTTCTTTGGCCGCCGGCGAGGCCTGGATCCCGTCACGGCGTAGATGTCCTCCTCGATCTCCTCCGGCGTGAGCGCGACCGAGAGCTTAGGCCGCTCTCTCTTCCCCGCGCTCTCCGATCTCAGCCGGACCGTCCTCTCCCGACCACCTCTCTCCGCTGCTGCCGCCGCCGGAGCAGTGCTAGAGCTTGGTTGCCGCCCTCCGGTCCCGATCGGGCCCTTGCATGCCGCCCTCCTCGTTCTTAGATTCCACGGTCTCTCTGCCTCCGCCGCAGACGACGAGGGTTCCGGTTCCGGTGCCAACCCCGCCTCCATCTCCCTAGCCGGCGCCGGCGCCGGCGCCTGCACCGGCACGGGCACGGGCACGTCCCCCTCCGCCTTTCGTCCCAAGAGAGGCGGCAACGCCCCGATCTTTATCCAGTCCGCCGCCTCGCGGAGATGGCCCATCAGTTTCGCCCTCAGCTCCTCCAGCCCTCCGTCGTCGCTGCCGCCATCGCCGTCCTCCGAGTCCTCCACCGGCACCCGGATCCGCGCTCCGTCTGGAAGAGCTCTTCGTTCGCTGGCCGCAGCCGGAAGCGAAGGCCTCCGATCGCCCTCGATGATCTCACCCTTGCGGTTGACGTTGGCGCAGCGGAGCATCCGCTGGTTGCCCCATCTCTTCAAGATCGGGAAGGAGAAATTGTCGAGGGGGTTGGAAGACTGGGGCTTCTCGCGCTCGCCCGCCGCCGTCGCCATGGAATCTAGTGGCCCCTACACCGCGGGAATACCATGCACCGGCCAACCTGGAAGTGTCCGGATCCGGCCTTCTAGAGGTGAGAGATCGAAGACGAGAAGCAGACGAGGTTGAGAAAACCGCCGGTGGGCGAAAGAGAACGAAAGAACGGGGAAGAGAACATAAGCGGAGAGCTCTAACGTCCTGTTTCTTGAGGACGGGGAGGGGCATTTTAGAGAATCTATAAAATAATGGACCCTCGTGCTAGAGAAGTCGGGGACCTAGACGTAGACCCCAAATGAAACCCAGGCCTTTCCCTAGCCTTGTCGTCCTGGCGTTGCAGCGTAACGTGCATGGGCTATTTTTTGGGGGTTTGTTTTCGTGTTTATTTAGGTTTGACTAGAGAATGATATGCCGTACATCGTGGGCCAGCACCGTAAGCCATCCGAATGTTGAGCGCGCCGGTGTGGCGCTTTGGTCCTCGGCTTCCCTCGCCCCGGTTTGAAAGGACAGCTCCTATCACGTGCTGCTCGTGTGACATGGCAATGGAACATGGCTATATCACATTATGATGAGCCTTCACCCCCGAGAAGGTTGCTCCGGGTACTTTGCCCGCAAAGGACCGTGCAAAGCTGGATAGCCGCTACGTGATTTATTTTGAAAAAAATAGACTACATTTATCTCAAAAACAGAAAGTAATGCTGTCCGCAGCCCCCAACTACATTTTATTTTCAGATTTTATTGAATATATACTATTGCCATCTAAGGAAAGAAAAAAACACACACAGAAAGCAATGTGTTATATTACCTTTAAAGGTCTCTTGCCATTGGCCATTTAAGTATGAAAATCTTGATTAGACATCTTGTTACTTTATTCTATTATTTTTTTATTTATTTTTTTCTCGTGTCGCCAACTCGAGTTAACAATATTAATTGTGATTCTATTCCTTAATCTTTGAACCATCAAATCCCTTATCTTGAGTTGAGTTACTATGGGGTTGTAACTGCGATGATAGAAATCCTCATAGGAGTGTAGAGTTTCTACCATTGCGACATGATTATGGAAGCTTTATCTTATAACAAATTGTTGGTTGAGTATTTTGTCAGAGGTTGGGGTTCAAGAATAAAGAGGCTTCGGGGATATCAAAAATATCTTTGAGAAGAAGAGTTGGTTTATCCAGACTGCTACTTTGAGAATCTTCAGGAGGTGCAATTTTAAAACTTTTGGGCTTTTCCATCTTCACATTCTCCTCTCTGCATTCTTGAGAAGGTGTCAAGGAGAATCTTATTGCTCCAACTCGCTAGAGGATAGCCCTTGTGCTGTAATTTCTATTGGACGTTAGAAAGGAAGTGCAAGTTCTTTAGTCTTAGAATTAGAAGACGAATCTCTTGACTATGTTGCAAGTAAAGGTTGTGGGCCTCGGGGATATGAGTCACAACCATCGATTTTTCAGATAGGTGATATGATAGATATTTAAGGATGCAAAAGTTTTTGGAATGAATAACATGCAATGTGAAAATCTTGGTTCAGGTTGCTCCAATATCACATAGTGGTCACGGGTTGGAACCATACATCTTATGATCGAATTCAAATCTATTTTATGATCAGTTTGAAATATTATTATGCCTTACTGTCAACCTATAACTACAGTTTTTTATCAATATTGGAACCAGTGATGGCAGGCTGACCATATAACTCATATTTTTCAAAATCAAAGCATGCATTTAAGCTTGAAGAATCTTATATAGACTTACAATGGAATATTTGAACATACTTATCTCTTCCTCGTTGAAATTCTGATGGGGGAAGAGCCGGTCACTTGAGGATCTAAGCCCGTTCTTACTTTGGAGTGCTGCTGAACATTCTAAACAAGGCCTTTGAATTTTTAGCCACAATCCAATCGATAGTCGCAATCGTCTTCTGACTCCATATAACAATACAAAGAATGAGCATGAGCTATACTCCTATTCAAGTGCATGTCACGTCCAGAAATTATTTCCAATTTCCTATGTATTTCAATTAATTCCAGTTAAACTATCATTCCTGGAGGAAGACTCTTCTATGGTGATCGAGTGGATTCATGATGTCGGGTGCTAGGGAGTTACCCATCCCATACTTAGGGACATCTAGAAGCTAGTGGCAGGTTGTTGTTCGATTGAGCTTGCCCATGCATTTCGAAAGGAGAATAGGGCTGCAGACTAGGTCACCTCCTTTGCTGCTCACAATTCGGGAGAGGTTTTTTGGACTGAATCTGACTCTGCCATCTTATCTATATGTCGTCTTTTTTCTTTTGATGTTGAGGATAGTGTTCATGCTAGGTTGACATGGACTACTGTTACATATTAGAAGATGAAGGAGAGAGAGAGAGAGAGCGAGAAAAAATTACCTTAAGCCCAGCTGTAAAAAACTTCTACTAACGAAAAAAACTTACAGCTATAACAAAAAAAAAATACAGCTAAGATAAAAAAATCTATTTACCAGTCATTGCCCTCCCCATAATAACCGTCTACTCAGCAAAGTATTTCCCCCGGTCAACGCCCTCAGGGAGAGAAGAAATTTGACAATCGCCTCACCGGCGGTTCCCCGATCCCCCGCCCTTCAAATATCTAGTCCGTTGTTTTATTGAACACCGATACACCATGTACAAATCCAGCATAGGTCTCCAGATCGGGCACCCGGAACGGCTAGATTAATGGAGATTTAACGTAATCATGCGGCTACAATTGACAATGATCGCTAGGGCCCACGGGAAACGTAAGCTCATCAAATCCGTTGGCCTACAGCAAAAAGGGACGGCAAAGCGGGACAAAACGAAAAGGAATCGGATGGAAGCAATGCCTTGGTAGGAAAAACGGACGGACGATCTACTCCCTTGTAGCAACTTAAATGCACGATGTATTCAAAGCGTATCTTGAGTCCAATTCCAGGTTCCAACGTTATATTTAGTCACACCTTCCTCTCTCTCGTCGGCTTCGATTTCTTTCCCTCCCTCCTTCCGTTCTTCCCCTTCTCTTCTTCGTCTTTCCCTGCGACGAAGCCAAGAAAGACCCGGAGAAATCTCTCGATCCATCTCGGATGGTAATGGCAGCGGCGGCGGCGGAGGAGATCCACCAGAGGCCTGACGAGCCCGCGGCAGCGAAGCTGGAGTCTCCATCTCCGTCTCCTTCTCGCAGTCTCTCCCAATCCCGCCTCCATAATTTCTCCTTCCCGACCCTCAGCTGGGGGAACCAGCGGCTCCTCCGGTGCATGAAGCTTCCCGCCGGAGCCAATGGCGAGATTGCCGGGTCGCTGGCGATCGCGAACCGGGAAGAGCCGCGGGTGATGAGGAAGCGGTCCTCTCCCCTTTCGTCTTCGCCCGAGATGGAGGGATCGAAGCGGAATCCACCTCGGATCCAGGACCCCAAGGACAGGGAGGCGGGAGGGGGAGAGAAGACGGAGGAGTCCTCTCCGGCGGCGGCGAGGCCTTGGAATCTGAGGTCGCGGAGGGGGGCCTGCGTCGCTTCGGTGGAGATCGGGCGAGGACGGAACAATTTCTCTTCTTCTTGCTCGCCTTCTCCCGTGCAGCTGGAGAGGAGTGGCCTGGTGAAATCGCTCGGACCGAGATCAGAGGTTTTGGAGAAGGGTGAGAGGCAGAAGTTCTCGATTTCGCTCACTCGTGAGGAGGTTGAAGAGGATTTCCTCGTGATGAAGGGGAAGAAGCCCCCTCGGAGGCCCAAAAAGAGGGCCAAGATCGTGCAGAAGCAACTTGATGTAAGAGGATTTCTTGGAAAAAGAGTCTTTTTCCTCTTCTTTTATCTCTTGTTGATTGATCCCAATGTTGTGAATCCTTAAATTTATCTTCTTTGTGATCTTTTCCGCAGTCAATTTTCCCTGGCTTGTGGTTGTCCGAGATAACACCAGACTTATACAAAGTTGATGCTTAAGGTGATCATCTCTGCTTATTTTGGTTATTTCTTTGATTTTTCTTCCTTTTATGTCGGTAGGAATTTTAACTGAAAAATAAATAAAAGGCTTTTTTTTTTGCATTTGCAGAGCTAAGAGGGCAATATTGCTTAATGGCGAGTTTTTATTGCAAGAGAGTTCTCAGGGATTGCAGATGCTGACTATACATGTAATCTTAACATATCATTGAGTATTGATATGCAAATTGTGAAATTGAATAAAAATGCCTAATGCTTTTTGGTTTTGTTGAATTTTCATTTAGCCTCCAAGATCGTGTTTCTTGCATCATTGTCTATCACCTGTATTCTTTTGATCTCTATTTCTTGAATTTTTAGAAACTTTTATGTCAAAATAAACCTAACTTCTGGCCTACCTGTATAGAGAGAAAAGTAAATTTAGAGCCACTTGGGAGGGAAAATGGCTTTAAAAGTTTAAGCCTATCTGCAGGCAAAGTGGTTTTGAAAATAAATTTAAATTGCTATGTTGATGGATTTGTCTTGATTCAGAATAAACGGTGGAAAGAACTTCCTGAAGGAAATCTCCAGTAGTAGGACGTGGTTATGGTCTGCCTCTTTCCTATCTATAGAGATTTGCGCAGTTGACGGATGCTCCAGAAATCTAGTTGGTTAGCTCCATATGGATGTCTGTAGTATCTATTGTTCTAGGAAGAAATTATTTTAATATGAGTTTCTTGCTTGTCCGTTATCATGTTTGTTAAAAAATGAAGCTGGTTAGTATTGCAAAAATGATGGTTTATTGACCATTACTGCATATGAAGTTATATGAGAGCTTCATTTGATATAGCTTTATGAGCTAATGATATTGCTCCAGAAGAACCTGGTAAGTAGAGAATGAAGCAACGGTGTTTTTACTTTTGCATTCTTTCTCTTGATGCAAGTTTTATTTGTTAGTCTTCGCTCAAAATTACCATGCATAAATTGCTTTTATATGAGTTTAAAAAAATATACATTGCTATGCATGTATTTACCATTTTAGGTCTTGTAATATTTAAAATTTAAGTATTCTTATATATATATATATATATATATATATATATATATATATATATATATATATATATATATATATATGTTTGTATATATTGAATCAAGTATTCGTCAGTTTTTTGTCATAAAGTTGCAGCTTTTGCATTTCTTTGACGTAAAATTCGAAAGTTATTTGTTCTTTTTTTCATACTGATGCTCTAATTTTTGAGAGCATCAAAGTGGTTTCTACAGTTAGGTTCTGGTGCATAATGGTACCAAATCAGTTTTTAGCAATTCACGGAACTTGTTAGACCTGCTTTGCACATTGCATAATGTTAGTTTGTTAATTTTCATGCCTGTACTTTGTTTTCTACTTTGAAGTGGCAATGCACTTGAACTCAGAGGGTTGTATTTCATAATTTTTATGCATATGTATATGCAAGTCAAGCATAGTATCAGCTTTTGATATTGTTGATTTTAATGTTTGTGAAATACGTGCATCTCTTGCAGAGTGTATTGAATTTTTTTCCAATTGTCAGTCCATGATACTAAAGGTTACCTTTTAAGTCTGCTCTTCAGGAGTTTCTCTAGGAAGAGTTCATACCTGTAAATTCTTATCTTTTTGCTATTCAGTTGCCACAGCTCACCTTATCATTCTTGATTTTAGTGTAATATATTGCAAATCAGTACTGCTATCTTCCAACAGTTGTATTATTATTTTTTGAGTGCCTTCTTTTAGTATAATAGCAGGTAATTTTTCCTCTTTGATGTGAGCGCATCTTGATTCATGAGATCTGTACTGATGACTTTATATAGTTTACAAGTAAAAGCTTTTCAAGAAGTTTGCCAACCAGGTTGTTGCTTGTCCCATGATGTAGTAGTCTAGTAAGATGTGGAACATTTACAAGATTAATTCTTAGTTCTAGTGGGTTAGTATTCAATTCTTCTGATGAATAATAGCATTAGAGTATGGTAAACATATTTGAATTTGGACCATCCACCTTAGTTGCTACCAAAAGATTGGGAGAATTAACTCTGTGTTCAAGGGATACATCTTAGTTGTTCTCAGGTCTAGCAACACTATTTGAGTCCTGGAAGCTCCTCAAGATGTTTTTCCTTCATTGTGAGGCTTTGTGTCTGAGGGTTCTGCAAAAAAAGAGAGGAGATACGTGCCAGTATCGCATAACATGCATTCTACCATCGGGACACATTGGTGAATGGTGCCTAGATAGGAAGTAGTGCAACAAAATGATGGGAATTGTCAACCATAAATGTCACCAAATATTGCAAGTCATTGAGGACTGTAATAAATGTATGTCAATAAAATAATGTTATCAACGCTCATTTGTTGTTGGCTATGTTACTTTCTGATTTTAGGTATAGGTAACTGTTAGAAGTTTACTAGAGCGAAGGATAGAGATAATCTGGATGATTACATAAGGTGAACTTTGGCATTGTAACAGGTAATGATGTACTATTTTCAGTTAATTGCACCAATGCCTACTGACTGGCCAATCCACCAATGGCTCACTTGGGTTACATTTAACAAGTGGCAACAAGCTTAATGTTGATTCAGCTGCATGTTTGTACTTTCTTGTGCTCATATTGAATTTTTATCAACTAACATATTATAACTGGAAGTACTTCTAATGTCTGCATTGTGAGAAAATCTCTTTAGTAATTTAGTTTGCTCGTTAACTATAGACATATAGATTTTGTTTTTCCATTTATTACACTTTATTCATTGACCTAGAGGATCTTCTATTTTATCTTTTCCCTCTTGACCAATTTTTCAAAACCTATAGGATATTTGTGCCTTCTGTTTGAATGAAATGCATGAAATGGTCCACAAACAATTACTAGCAAGCAGGCACATTTCATTTGGATAGAAAATCCCTTACATCTAGATATAAACTGAAATAATGAAATATCATTCAAGTAAAAAGTAAATATGTAACTTAAATTTGCAATCACATCCAGAAAAAAATTGAAATGATATAGGGTTTGAAAAGCCAAGAAAAGTTTTTTGTCTCTTCTAATAAGCATACTTTCTTGATATGCATTGACATGTTAAAATTATGAAACTCATCGTCGATTACTCAAAGTCCCTCCACACGTCTTAGATGTCTTGGTAAGAAATTCATCTTATCCATTAAATTTTACTACCGATTGTTCTCCATTTTACGAAAAAAAAGTAAACTAAATAAGTTATATTTGACCATATTATTTTCGTCCAAGGTTTGAAACTCTGTTTTTTGTTTTGATTTCAAACTTTGAGGTGGAGTTTCAGTTTTGGCAATTCAACTGTTTCAAAAATTATGCTCCAAGTGTCAGAATTTTAAACAATCAAGAAAAATTCAAAAAATGAAAAAAAAAGGAAAATAAAAAAGAAAAGAAATGTCATTACATAAAATTTGAACTATAGTTATTATATAGGTTCTTTGTTTCTGTAGTTTTGATAATTTTAGGCTGAAATTAATTTTGAACATAAGTGAAAGGAATTTGCACTATGAATGTATGTGTCTGTGTAATTTACTTCTTGAGTTTCAACTGTTCTGAACTTCATTATATTTCATTTTTAGTAGAACTCACGAATATATTGAATTTGGGTGTTTTGTTATTATTTTTGTGGCTGAATGGCTATTTAGTTAAATGCATGTAATTGTACATAAAAATATCTTTTTGAAAAATTTCCTATATATACTAATTCACATTAGTCTTTTGAAAGTATTGTACAAGGCTTTTCTTAGAGGCTTTCGCTTGTCAAGATTTAAAATTTGTTACTCTATCCCATTTTTTAGCTCAAGAAAAATAAAAAAAAACCATCGAGAATTAACAATATATGCCTTATGTACTTAAACAAATAAAGAAATGAACCCAATATAATCATAAATACCAAAATAGATGTAAAAATCCATGCATGGCTAGCTTTAGTCAGTTTTGGCCGAAATAAGTTGGAGATACTACAGGTGGACTAAAACTAGCCAGTTTTAGCTGAAATTGACTGAAATTGCCAAAATTGACCAAGTAAAAGTCGGTTTGGTTGATTCTTGGCCGAAACTGACCTGTTTTGGATGAAATGATCAGTTTGGCCAAAGCATAGAATCTTGGTTTCACATATGAATAAAATTACTGTAACTTTCTTGTGCATCCAAGAACAATCTCTACAAAACTGTTAAACAATATGATAGTTGTTGGGAACTGTCAATTCATTACTTCTAATTAGGCCACACACTTATAAATCATAATTCTAAAAGCTGACATGATATTTTTCAGAGTAATGCAAAGACACATTTTGTGTCGAGATACACAATTGCATCAATGTTAGAACAACTTGACACATATATAGGGAAACTGCATTATTGTCTTCTTATTTTTCTTGCAAATAATATATGATAATTACTAAAAATCATTGTTCATGACACATGAAATCTGTGCACTTAAAATATTCATCGTTCAATGTATACAATTTTACAATGCCGTGGCCAATGCCTTTGTCTATTTCTTATGTTTCAAGTTAATCCTTTCTTTGATGACCTGGAGTGATGTACTTAGAAGCAGTTTTGCTGGAAAAGAAGTATGTTCAAATACTTTTAAGAAACAAGGAAGCTTGTGTGTCTGTCTCTCATCTATTTGTGAATCTTTGAAAAATTACAGTTCCAATTATCTGTGCTCCTCTCATAGTGGAAACAGCGCAATGAAATAAAAAAAGGTCTCCTGAGATTGATCACCCCTGTAACAAGTTGCAAACTCCTGGTGTTTCTGTAACCATAATCACATATTTCCAAGTAACAAAAAGGGTCTCAACTTTGGTGGGATGCTGTTTATATGAACCAAAGCAGGAAGATATGAAATGCAGTGAACTTGTTCTGAAGTAAACCAGAAGTAAAGCTATGATTGCTCACATGTTTGTGCTTGTAGAATGAACTGGTTCATGATGAAAGTGAAGCCCCAATCAGCTGTATGTGGTGAACCTCTGGTATAAGCAATTAAAGCCAACTTTCTAATGTTCCCCTGGATTGACATATCTGTGCAAACCGTATTATCATTGAAATCCTATGATGTATCATACCATGAAATTCTATTCAATATATTCTGCAATTTTTTCATGATAAAATATCATACAAGTTTGCTATTCAGAGGTTTTTACTTTGCTTATCTTCCAAGTTCTGCTTTGTGACGAATCCATCTCTAGTGAAGGAGAATGAAAATTAAGCAAGCATGGTGCCAATATATGATTCTGTGACAATAGATGCTAAGTGCAGGTGCAAGGGTGAATAGTTAATTGTTTGGAATTGCAAAGAACTAGTATACAACAACCCCTTTGCCCTTAACTGGTCTTAGCCTGATCTTGCTGGTGGCCTTTGAATTTCTTGCATAGACTGAGCAAGGCCGAGAGGTCGACCATTTGCATGCTTTTCTGTAGGGGACAAGGTAAAGATGGAGAAAAGTTGTAAACTGAGGCTTCTGACAAATTAAGTTTTACGCCTGGCTCAAGGTTATCAGCATGAGCCTCCTTTTTGTGGTCTAGAAATCAATAGATTGTGAAGAAATTGATTCCAGAACAAAATGGGCACACTTATCAAAGATTGTTGTGAGCCAGGTTTGAAGCTCCATGTATCTGTTTTTTGGTCCAGGTTATGCAAGAAACCATTAAAGCTCCTAGAACCTTAGCCATCTGATCAAACACATTAGCTTGAATGTGTTAGCTCATTATCTTGTCTCTACCAATGCAATTAATTCTTTTATATAATTGCTAGAATTTCATGTCCTTCCTCTTTTTGCGGGGTCATATATCACCTGCGTTCCAGAATAGCACCTTCATGCATTAAACTTTGGTTTCCTGTTCATGAAACTTTTTTTTTCTGCTCACCCAACATGCTTAGACCGAATCACATTATTTTTATTTTGTTGCTTCAAAGGCCATTGACATTGTTCTCATTCAGGGTTGGCTCCGAACCACAAACTAGGTTTACCTTGTTACCATTTCCAGTTATGTGTCAAGTTCCAAACCTGGAACCTCTATTTATTTTTATCCTAGTGATCTGGCTTATTACATTTGAAATTGATTTCCCTTTCCTTGATTTTTAGTACTCTAATTCACATAGCCGGACTTGGAATGGTTTAAGTCTCAAGGGCAATCGCCGACTTGCAAACCATTTTTACTCTGCCTTCAAAAGTATTCACTCAGTAATCAGTATATGGATGAACATACCACTCATTCTTTTGTTGGACCCATGCTTGGTGCTGCTTTTAGCTTGTTTATGTGGATAATTAAAGATTAGACACACTGCATTCCTTGTCCTTAGCCCCCACCTCTCTCTCTCTCTCTCTGCGAGTATGAAAAATAGAGGCCAATAGATTGGGTATATTGATAATTGTCTCAGTACATTTATCAGAAAATAAGGAACTCTGGAAACGTAAAGAGGAGAGATGTGGCTTTCTGATTGTTTGGAGTTGGGGAGCTGGGTAATTTCTCAGCCATTTCTTTTGCATGTTAGGTAGTGTGGTCAAGCTGAGATAGCAGTATAGCACTACTGTTCTGTCATCAACTAACAATCTGAATTGCAGCATAAGGTGTCCCAATCTGCTCTTTTGATCTCAAAATCAGCAAGTGGAGCAAAGTAGAGGATGTGGGAATCAGTATGCAACAAATTAATTTGCTAATACTTGGTGTTTAACTGGACTTGTTTGTTCATCTCCACACCTGTTTTACGTTCAGTTCTGACTCATGTGAGTCTTTGCAGGTGAAACCAAATAGTTGAATTGATCAGCCATCAGCAGTCAACTTTATATTTCCCCTCACATGCATCATATATGTCCAAAATTATTAGCTTCCATTTCAATGGGAAGGCTTTGTAGGCGAACTTTGTAGTTGCGGCATGTGATCCGAAGGCTTTCTGCACAAAACTTTATCACGATCCGAAAATGAGAGCATATTTATCAATTTAGATACATAACCAAAAAAATCTTTATTTAAACAAGGAATCAAAACCATCCATATCTTCTTTCATGTTCATTGCATGTCTCCAAGATTATTTGTTCTATCTATGTATGCATTCATGTGCATTGTGCCTGCTTGGCATTAGTAAATATTACATATATGATGCAAATGTTAGCTAGATATTTGCAACTCGGGCTAATCTTTCTCACCAAGAATTAGGTGTTCATATGTATTTAGTGATGCTAATGGATGAAGTTGTTTATAAATTTGGGGAGCTCACTTGACTAGGAAACCAAAACCTGGACATGCTCCTCTTTTTTTGGCTTTTCTTTTTCTTTTTTTAAAAAAAAGATAAGGAACATTCTAAGCTCTAAATAGAAGATCGGGTCTGATTTTGTAATACGAAAGCTAACTCAAGCTTTATCAACTAGAGAAATCCCTATTCACCATAGAACATCCATAGCCCAATTTATATTCCGTAATTACAGTGATAGAATTATTGGTCATGCTCAAAATAGGAGACAAATAGTATGTGGTATTAATTTTATAAATATCAAGCTTAATCAGGGAGCTCATTTTTGTATAGTTATGTGTACGTGAAATATTTATTTTGTCATGCGGTGCATGGTATTGGTATATAAAAATTAATACGTTACGTTACACTGGAGGTGGGTGGTTATTATCTTCTAACCATAATTGGCGCCCCATATCATTTTGCTTCACGGTCGCTGATGCCGTCTGCTTCAGCAGGTTACGGCGATCCATCGACCGTGGGATCAGAATCCGGCGGCTCCAATGATCCGGTCCGCATCGTCGCAGAAGAGCCACACTCGTCATTGAGGGCATTTCAGTCATTTTCTTTTTAATTTTTATTCCCGTAATACCCCTGCCTCCCCTGGCCCTTTAACGGACGTATATTAGGCAACGCCGATGACCTCGAATGAACCCAATCAACCCAATTCGGAAAGGGCCCGATTCCGTTGGTACGTGTCCGTCCCCCAATCCCTCTCTCGTCTCCGAAACTTCCGTGCCCTGATTTTTCTCCAATTTTTCTGTTGTAATACTACTTCTATGACCGCTAGTTTGGTGTTGTTGGCTTTGATTTCTCCTTGCTGATCCATCGATCTGTGGTGTGATATAGATCTTGTTCTTTCTCTGATTTGTTTTGCCGCCTGAAATTTTTTGGGCGAAGTTTCTTAAAAAAGTAAAAAAAAATCTTGTAAGATGACGAATTTATGTTTTACTGATTAAAGGCACCCTTTTGTCCCGGCTTTTGCTGCCCAAAGTTTTTGGGGCTTTTTGGTTAATGGGAAGTGTTTTTACTTCCGTTGTTGTTTCTGAAGTTTATTTTCAATGTAGCAATCGTTGATTCTGAAGTTTATTTGCTTGAAACTCTGTTTTTTTATTTTTTTTCTTGATGTTGTTTTAACGGAGAATTATCTTACTTTTCTTCCTGCCTATCAGAAATTACTGTTGTTCCGATGGATCTCAGTTTAGAACCCTATGATAGTAAATCCTGTCGAAGTATGTGACTATTTCTGGCCGGGCCCTGATTTTTTTTTTTTTTACTTTTATCCCCACTGGACTTTATCTTGGGTGTCTATGTCAATCTGTTCTTTGTCTTAGGGTTTAGTAGGATGGTGGATCTGGTGGATTATTCTGCTCAACAGTATGTCCTGATGGTGAGCTTTGGTTGGTATAGTGAGCTTGTCTTTTCCAGAGTCTTTTAGGCTGAATTCCTTGGTAAAACCTTTTTTTGGCAATGTACTACACAGGGTCCGGTTCGTTATTTCCATCAAAAGGGAAAAGGTTGGAACAGAAAGATAGTGATGGTATTGACTGAATCATATTGGGTTTCATGAGTTGGGAGTGTTGTCACCCATGTCTGATTTTGGTTTCATCTTCTTCTTCTTCCTTTTATTTTTCCATTCTTCTTAACACTTCTTTGCAGAAAGTAATTTATCTTGTGGGGTTTTGTGTGCCTTACATGTGCTTACCCTGTTGATCAGATATTGAAAACTGTAGTTCCTTGACAAGAAATCAAAGAACTAGGTGAATTATCATTTTGTTTTAATTGGTTTGGATGTTGATGGTTGGTGTTTAATAACTGCTACAAATTTTGGGGTGCCATCTTAACTTCAGTATTAAAGATTATGAGATTTAGAGCGTTTTACCACTGAAATTCCAATAGGTATCCTGTCTGTACATTTAATCAATGTGCTACTTTATTTAACAATACTTCTGCTGCCTTCCCCCCTCTAATTTAGTGGGTGTGAATTGATTTCTGATTAGTAGATCACGAGTTTAAATGATATATGAAACCTATTCTTTTGGAGGGTAGCTATGATGCTTTAACAGTGTGAACCCATACTAAAGATAGTTCCTTTTTCACATCTATAATTTGGGTTATCTTTGTCATCAAAACAATCATGTGATCGTCGAATATGGTGATAAGGCAATCATTTCTTTCTTCTTTTTTTTTGTTTATTTTCTTGTTTTCTTGTTCTACATTGGAGTTGGCCTTTCGAATCCGTATGGTGATATGCATACCACCTTGCTCAAAGGTGAAAATCATCTGTATATAATGATAATTTTTTAGACTCATTCAAGATGGTAGTTTCGCATCTGCATGATGGCAATTACCTGGATTATGCTTAGCATCATTGGGTGCTTTTAAAATCATTCTTCTCCACTTAAAAGCTTGCAAATTGTCATCAACAACTCTTAAGACTTTTGAGTCCAGATATACTTACTATGCAACAAAAATGACTTTGAGGACAAAGACATCAAATTGACTACATTGTCTCACTGCTGCATGGCTAAAACTCTCTGATTCTTCTGCAAAATGATAATTTTTCGTGTTAAATATCCAGTATTCAGAGTCAAAGAGTGTCAAGCTTGAATTGCAGAATTATTATGTTTCTACATTAGCTTTGGTATACTCCTTTTCTCTTTTCTATGATATTTAGGCAAATTATGCACTTTTACTTTTCAGCTAGCTACCAAAAATGGACTCAAGCAGGCGTCAAGGTGGAATCCAGCAATTATTGGCTGCAGAGCAAGAAGCTCAACACATTGTAAATGCTGCTAGGAATGGTAATTACTCTGAAATATTATGTTACTAGCGTATAACCCACGGCAAGTGTAGGGTATAGTTTTTTCTCCTTTTTCTAACTGTTCTTGAAATGCAATATGGAATAAAATAGATAATAGAATAGAATAAAATAGATATAAAAGCTCTGCTTATTATCCTAAATAAAGAATTGTATTAATGACATCATTGCTACGGGCTTCCACATGGCGAATTGAGAGGGCAGCACAAGCTGAGCCTCCATTATATATATATATATAGACTATTGTCCCTAAAATAGCATTTTTTTTTCATCTTACTATTTTATGACTCATAATCATATCTTGTTAAAGAAATATTTGCTACTTGACAATTTTAATAGACTTTCCAAGTACTTAAGTACTGTTTAATAGATGAAAATAGGAGGATTTATAATCCCAATCCATGCAGTTTATTTTCGGCATCATATACATCTTTAGCACATTCGTCATAGTTAGCAGCTCCATATCAAGGAGGACGATTTATAATACCGATCCATATGGTTTATTTTTGGCATTATATACATAGTTAGCACATTCGTCATAGTTAGCAACTCTATATCAAGGTCATCATCGATATCATCTTTAATATATATATATATATATATATATATATATATATATATATATATATATATATATATATATATATATATATATATATATATATATATATATATATATATTGCATTTTGGTGCACCATTAGACAATGGAGACTTGGTGTTCAGCTTAATTATGTTGTAAATCTTTTAAGTAAAAGTGTTCACAGACGCCCTGTTATGTAGCCCTAATGTTATTACTCATACTCTGCTAAATCATTTGCCTTGCATATTTACTAGAATGGTCCAGCAGGGGAAGCAGGTGGCTCACATGCTTTGCATACAGAAGAATGTGTTTATGTTATTATATTCATTCTATTTCATAACAGAAGTCATAAACAAATTTTTCAACAAACAGAAATATAACTTCTTAACTAAGTCACAATTTCAGGTAGAGTTGCATATGATTGGAGATATTGTGTCCATGGTTTTAGAACCTAACATAAATAGAGTTATATAAGAGCTTGTGACTTAATGAAATAGTTTTGTGATATAATAGGTAGCAGATACATAAACACTCACTAATGAAGAGAAACATGTATGTGCAAACATATAGATACTATGCTTCTACACTAGATTGATGTATACTTGGAGATTGTCATTAGAATGAAAGATGGTGGCTTGCAAGAATTTGCAAATTGTATGCTCCATATGCAATATATCTTCAATCTTTTCTTTTAACTTTTTATTGGATGTTGAATCACTTGTCATAATAGTCGAGTTTCTTTTGAGTTGTGAACAAGAGAAGTATGTATGCGTGTGCTGGCTTGATCTGGCTTCCTGTAAATGATTCCTATAGATTACACTTTGTTGCAACAACAAAGGCTAATGGACTCTGTTTTAATCTTTTGGTTAATGAATATGTGCAAACCTTCTTACCTTGCAAACTGGATCGAGCTGTGGATATTTATTCAGGATTTTCATTGGGTAAAGAATATAACGCAAAAGCTATAAATCATTTGTTGCTTAAGAAGGCACTATTAAAATCTGTTACTTCTTTCAGGCAGGGCTGAAACAGTGGTCTACTAAAGAGCTCATTATTTGGAGGATTGAAATTATTAGCCTCGTAATAAGTCAGTCTGGCAGGGAGCATTTACAGATTAGCTACAGGTCCATCAGTAATTTGAAACAAAGTACATACCGATACAACTGGCCCTTTTGTTTTGGTGGTGAATGGTCTGATGTTTCTGGTTTGCACCTATGTTAGTTTACAATCTTAACACATATAGGGGCCTGATCAGAAGCATTTTGCTGATAAGGGTCAAGTTTTGTGGCATAGAGAGGACAGTTACATAACATTGACTTGACTATGAGTAATTCTTGGTGCTCTTTTTTATTTTCTCTGTTAAGAGCTAAATAGTGGTATACAGAGAACAAAAGCTCCATAACATGTTAGAGGGATGTGACATGGATATGAAGCATTTTAAATAGTGGTATACAGAGAACAAAAGCTCTTTTTTCATTCTCATTACTCCCATTTATGCTATAATCAACGCATTTTAAAGCTTGTATGCTATTCAAAAGAGTTTTGTCCTGTTTTCTTCACGAACACTACCAACATCTTGATATGGATATGAAGCTTGAAAAATCATTATTGGGATGCCATGGATTGGATCTACTTGTTGATAGTGTGTTCTCCTCATCATCACATGTAATAACAGAACTCGTCTCAATACTTGAGATGCTATGTTGGTTGATGACTTGATTTTTCATTGTAGACGATATGAAAAAAAATAATGATTAAAAGGTTTTGTGGATTGTCAGCTTTAATTTTCTGGCTTAATAGATTATGGGGGTACATGCAGTCTAACACAGTGGAATATATGGGGTGCTTGTACTTCATTTCAATTCATTGCTTTTCAATGAATTTCAAATGATTGATGCATCCTAAAGTTTGTCATCTTGAAGAGTATGGAATGGCTATGGTGACTAGATGCAGTGTGTACAAGAAGTCTTCTTCTCTGCAAGTTTGTGCACCGAACATTGCTGGTTTTTTCTTCTTTTTTTTTTTTAATCATGTTCATTTTTAACAACATGGTCTAATGTATTCTTTAACATTCAAATATTGGTAGGAGGCATTCTAATGTAGTGTTATCTAACATAGAGTTATCTTCAAGTAAACTTCGCTGGTTGTTGTGGCTCAAACACAACTGCATGTCCTATAACTAAAGCACAATCTGAAATGAGGTGATTGCTGTCCATTTTCCTGTAACTTTTGGGTGAGATACGTCTTGCATAATGGGGTGATGAGTTGTTCTCCATTTTATGCTGTAGAGTTTTCTGTTTTATTTTTTTTTCATTTTACTTTTCTTGTTGGTTTCTAATAGTATCTCGTAATAGATAAACTGGTTTGGGATGTGAGATATACTATCTTCTTCATTGTTTCAGACCTTTTCATGAATCACTGATCCATGTGGTCATGCCTCCATATTGCATGCAAAGAATATAGTCATCTCATGCATAAACCTAGGCACTATTCCATGTCGGTTGAGACACATAGATATTTGGATTTCCACCAGGATGAGAAGTCCAACAGTCAGCAAGTATGGTCGACATGGTAAATATCTAGGCATTCTTTGAAGCTTGAGTTATGTTTCTGAGTATTTAAAAATGCTAGTAAAATGGACGCGTGCATGTGCATGTTAGATCTGAAAACTGTTTTAATATTAAACAATAAATGCATGAAAACCATCAAAATAAAACTAATCACTTGGTATGTTAACACAAGACTTGATCTTACTGGTTCTACAAAAGAAATGAGCAATGAAACATTTATAGTGACATGCTAAGTGTATCAGGAAAGTAATATAAATATCTTACAATTATCTCTCTCCTGAAACAGTATGGTAGCTTCGAAGCTTGATGCTGTTTCTAGAGATGGATAACAGATTGACATTGAACTTATCAATATAGATAAATCGAAATTATAATGAGCATGCCCAAACATAAAACAATGACTACCTATTAGACCAAACCTATAGTTTTGAAACAACATGTTGCACATGATGTCATCACACTTGGTCATTGTGTGCTCTTCCTCTTGAGCTAGTGCATCAAGCTACGTGGTTGCATGTTCTTTTATTTGAGTCACATCACATGCATCATATATGTGGTATAAGTCATGCGGGTTATGTCTGTTTTTTTTTTCTTTCTAATGGTCCATAAGGCATGTGGAAAAGACCTATATTTATTCCCAAGAAAAATGTATTTCTTGTATTTCTTAGGAAAAAAAGGTACAAAGAGGGGCCACTTTAGTGGACTTTGGCATGCTTTGCATGCTGTTGCAGTTCTTTTGACTTTACTCTTAGTCACTATTAGTTTTACAGTGTTTGCCTATATATTCTGTTCTTAGAAAGCTTCAAAGCATATGCATTCTGGAACTTAACAAAAGCTGTAGTTGATTTGTCCATCTGTGCACCAAAAAGATCCAACTCGAAAAGAGTGGGTAATGCTGTAGTTGATTCTTGCTGAAATGCATATTGGCTCCATTTGCTTTTTTAGGTAAATTATTTGCTGCAATTGCCTTTATCCACTGTTCTATCCCCTAAGAATTACTCAATGTATGGAATTCCTGGTATTTGAGAATATAAATGATTGCCTTTATCCACTGGTTCGTTAGTGCTTTACTAGGTTATTTCTGAAGTTCCTATGGCCGAGCTATCTCATTTTAGGTGATTTCTTTCTTGCAATTCCCTTGATTGACCATTTCATTTGTTTCTTGCTTTTCTTCCATGCTTTGTTTATTTCTGTATATCATAGTCGTCTGATACCTTTTGTAAATTTTCTATACTTGACACAAAGCTCCCTCATTCTAATGATTTTCCAATGGTAGTTATGTAATTTGATCTCCATATTTGGTTATCTATTGTTTAGGTAGCTGTTTAAAATTCATGCCAGTGAACAACCTGCTCTCTCTCTCTCTCTCTCTGACCTTTTTGTTATAGAATTATATATTTCATTCAGGCTTATGAGTATACAAGAATCATTGATGCCTTGCATTCCATTAGTGTCTAAAGAAGGCATGCTATTGCACGAGACTCCCGCCACTATGGGGTCTAGGAAGAGTTAGCAGCATGGTCGACAAAACTATCCCGAACCTTCCGGTTTGGGGCGTACCAAGCCGTATCGATGGCAAATCGGGATGATTTTGACAACCAAAACAAGAAATCGGCGTTAGAGGGGGAGAATGAGAAGAAAAGAGAGAAACACACACACACACACACACACATAGAGAGAGAGAGAGAGAGAGAGAGAGAGAGAGAGAGAGAGAGAGAGAGAGGTGGAGGCCGGCCGGTGGAGCGTCGGGGAGGCGCCGCATGGAGGAGGGGCTCCGTCTCCGGTTCTCCTATTTTGTTCGAAACAAGGGTCCTGGAGGGGGCCTCTTTTTATTTTTGCTATTTTTAAGTGAAAGTCGGCAAACTTTCCGACTTCACTTAAAAAAAAATTCCCTTGTTGACTTCACTTAAAAAAAAATTAAGTAAAATCGGCAAGGTGTTTGCCGACTTTCACTTAAAAATTGCAAAAATAAAAGGGTGTCTCCTCTGTTCGAAACAGGGGAACTGGAGGCAAAGCTCCTCCGCCTCCTCTTCGCGGCTCGCCAACCCTCTGTTGGCCTCCCTCCCACTCTTCCCCTTTTCTCTCTCTTTTCCTCTCTCTCCCGTTCTCCCTCTCCCCTGCCTCCTCTACTGTGTCGGTACGGGCCTGGCACGAACGACACGGGGCTGTACTGACCGTGCCGCCAGGTAACCAGTCTGGGCTCCAGTTCCGACAGTAATCCTTGGTCAGAAGTATGCAGTTTTATGTTCGGAGAGGCTGTTACCATGTTTCAAATATGTAACACTCAATTCCCAATGGAGCAATCTTACCATTGCACCAAGACCCGGCTTCGTTAAAAAAATAATAATAAAAGGATCTGGAGCACATTCATGATAGACATTGTGTTGCACATTGCATTTGTAGAAGTTTATTTTGTTGATCCCTCCCCCGTCCGGTCTTTTTTTTATTATTTTTTAAATTTCTGGCATCACAACATGATGAAAACGGAGCTCTTTGATCTACTTGCTTCCTTGATTGAGAAAGGAACTGATTGTAATATTTTTTGAGCAGCAAAAATGGCCCGGCTAAAGCAGGCTAAAGAAGAGGCTGAAAAGGAGATTGCTGAATATCGTGCCCAAATGGAAGCTGAATTTCAGAGGAAGGTTGCAGAGGTAAATACCAGTCCAACTTTTATGTTGTCTTTGGATTTGTCGGTCCTCTAACTTAGCTTTGTTATTTTCTGAAATCAAACAGAGTAGTGGGGACTCCGGTGCCAATGTTAAGCGCCTCGAACAAGAAACTGATATGAAGATCCAGCACCTGAAGTCACAGGCAGCAAGCATTTCCAATGATGTTGTTTACATGCTTTTGAAGCATGCGACTACTGTTAAAAATTAAGCTGTCACAGATATGGCTGCAGGGTTGCTATGTATGATACCTTGAATATTTTTGAACTATCTTATATTGTTCCTTCTTGTTGTTTGGGAACATCTTATGGGCATTCTGTTTCATGTAATGCTTGTAGTCATAAACCTTGGTTCTATTCTTAAAATAAGTTGCCTATGCAAATCTGAGACTTGTTATGCAGTGCTGATGGCTTGATGCTATGTGTCTGTGTTTATACTCGGCAACATTTTCTGTTTGCTGGTTGTCATAACTTCCTGTTGTTTTAGGTATTTGTCCATTTTTTTTAAGCACATAAATTTGGATACTTGACATGAGGTTGTCATTGGAAGCTCGATTAACAAGCATTGACAATGTTATTGGAAGATAAAAGTCCGATTTTATAATCTTATTAATAACAATACTTGATGACGACACTTTGCAAATTATTTGATGAAAATCCGGCACAAAATGCAGGCAAGGGAAATCCATAATTCAGCATCCTCAGCCAAAAAAAGTGGGAACATTAGCACGATGATGAACACTGCTTCATGATTTTTTACTGTCGTTTTCATTTTGATTTAACTATTGGCATATGACCTTGTGCATATTGTAACTGTTCACGATTATGGAGGCAAACTTGCACATTGAAATTGAGATATGTACAAAATGAAATTGCCATACTTACAGCTCTCCATTTCCACCCAAGGAGAGAGCCCTTCCACCAGCTCGCTGCCTGTCCTCTAAGCAAAACATTGAAGCTGGTGGCGCAGCTAAAGAAGTTGCTTATGAACTGCTGCAGCTTTTGCACCAGGAAATTTTTACTGCTTTATCTAGAAAGCGGGAGAGAGGCTTGTTGTTTGCCTAGGAAATAGGGCAAAGAAGTTCTACAGACCAGTTACAGGGAAATTATCTTGCCAACGGTGGTAACAATGAACAGGGATTTTTTAGCAAGGCACAACAAATGTTTCTATACCTCTAGGCTTGCTCATACACCACAGCAATATATTCTTATTTCCTAATGATATCAGTTCCAGTATCTAATAGAAAAAAAGCATAGAAAAGCTATACGTTTAGCATTCATTAGGCAAACTGTGAAATGCCAATGATCAGAACATTGATGTTATCAGGGTGTCTTTTCATGTCAAAGTACTCATCAGAAACATTATCTTGCCTGGTTGCAATTGGTTTACTGTTATTCCTTAATCAGTTAAATATATGTTCTAGTATGTCTTGGGCATTATTAATTATTGATTAGTAATTTTCACGTCATCTGTGTAAACTGTGTTATCATTTATTGGATGGATAGATACTTTGTTATTGAATCATAGAAATCATCATAAAGATTAGCGCACTCAAAGCTAGAATCAAACTGCATCTGCCCAAACTAACAATGAAAACACCCAGACCTCTCTTAAAACACTTGCTCTCCGAGAGTCACAAATGGAAACTAAATTAGATACTCCATCTAACAGTTATTTATGATCTTTATCAAAAGTATCAATTGTTGGCTGAGTTGCCTCCTTGACTGCTTAACATTCAAGAAAAATTCTTTGGTCTTATCAGGAGGATATCCTTGCACCGCTTTCTCTTTTTTTTCACTTAATTTTACTGATTGCACTCATGCTAGAATGGTATATAGAAAAAAAAAAAAAGAAAAGATAAAAAGGTGTAATCTCCAATATGTGCATTGGTTCGTAGTTCAGGTAAGTCTAAACCGAAGACTTTGATTCGAAAAGTAGAGACACGACACTATGGTTAATGTAACAGAAGAGATTATTGGCGGCAAAAAGTTGTAAACGCCAATGTAAATTATGACCAATTCACCCGAAGACGTCATTTCCGATTGATCTAAACATGAAGTGGAATAGTAGATGTATCATGAGTTAAAAATTGTACATAGTACTTGTAAGCGTCGCAAGATTATTTACATGCATGTATTTGCTTTGAAGTGATTTAATAATTTTTTACCAAAAAATTATATACTAATTTTTCCCATTTTTATTTCCATATGGCGAGTGGAATCAGGGCCGGCATTGCATTGGAGGAAGTAGATCAAAATGATGAGGGGCGGAAAAGTTCTTCAGGGTTCCAAGGGGCAAAAAAGGTGGCGGAACTTCGCATAAAGGAGCTTCCAAAAGGGTATCCTCCTCCGCTTCTTCTCGCTGCCGCTTTCTACTTACTAGGGTTTTAGGCGTCTCGCTTGAGCAGAGGACCCGGAAATGGAGGCCTCGACGAGGCCCCTGCGGCTGAGATGCTCGGTCCAGGGCGCCTCGGTGATGAATGGGTCGCGAGGCCCGCCTCCAGGATTTCCGTGGCGGAGATCGAGCCGAACAAGCCCTATGCCGAGTTCTGGATGGGAAATCACGAGTCTGGGCCGCCCTTCGTGGTCCTGCACGAGCCGGAAGGTCCAAACCTCGATCTTGTTGCCTTGAAGTCGTGCATTGCGGAGAACCCTAGCATGCTGGGAGAGAAGGTCGTGGAGAGGTGGGGGAATGATCTTCCCTTCTTGTTCAAGGTAGTTTCTTTCCTTCTCCTCTATCCTAATTTCCAAATTCCTGTGTTTCTTTTTTTTTTTTTTTAAATTCATTTTTGTTTCTTTATTCTAGGTTTCTTTGAATTTATTGTGGTCAGTTTGTGATCCAGGTTCTATCGGTAGCCAAGGCATTATCGACACAGGCCCACCCCGACAAGGAATTAGCTACAATGTTGCACAAGACAAGGCCAAACCCTATAAGGATTGTAACCATAAGCCCGAGGTGGCGATTGCTCTTACAGAATTCAAGGCCCTTTGTTGGTTTGTCAGCATTGAGGTGCATTTTGTGTCTATCTTGTTCAATCTACAAACTTCTTGCTTTTAACCCTTAGATCCACACTAGATAATTGTATAAAATCTGCTTTCTTGCTTTCAAATCCACTTAGAAAGGTTCTATTTTTAAGTTTACTCTGCGAACTGTCCCCATGAATTCTTATTAGTACATCATGAATTGTTGGAACTTGAATGGGGTACATATTATGAAAAATGCTGCTTTGGGTATGAATCTTTTTACCCTCTTGCATCTTTAGTTAGGTACAAAGCAAGCAGCATGAGTAGCCGAGGACTGGACTTAACCATGGAGCAGCCTTGTTGCAGACCACATTCTAGACCTGCAAGTGGTTCAGACATTATTTGGACCTGCTTTCTGACTTAATTTAGGTTTACTGTTGTATTAGGTTCAAGTTGCTAAAAGTTAAAACAAAGTATCCGCGTGATTGAGAATGCATTGTGTTATTGCTGGAGTCTCAAGCTTGCAATGAACTCACCTGAAGCCATGCGCAATCTATGTGCATGTACACAAGTGCTTCAGGCACTTTATTCATGCTCATGCATGCAAACCAAGCACACAATTCTGGACCTATTTGGCACCACAAACTGTACTTCCCTTTTGCTAGAATATCGGCATCCGGATATTGTATATCTGTACATGTGTGATTGGGAGGATGGATCTAATGCGGAAGCTGAAAATTGGGCAACTGCTTTAGCTATGCACAAGCCGATTTGGCTCATATCACTTCTGTTTGAGATTGGCATTTTGGTTTCACTATCTATCCCTTTTCTATTTTTCTATGTTACAAACAGGTGTTGTTCACATGGCTAGCAACCGGGTCTTTTGTACTGGTCTGTTAATAGATTACTGCACCTTGCCATGTCTGATCTCAGTTGCTTGATATGCTAACTAAACCTGTTCTGTATGTATGGTTGAAGATTATTAGTTTCAAACTGAGCATAATTGATTCTATTCTACAGCTTGAGAGGGGGTATTAGTATGTATGACGAGTAAGTGAAGATGAATGTCCATGAGACTATGACTGATATAATTATGCATCACTAGAGGAATTCACATGTCATGTTACATTGTTATTGTGCCATTAGTTAAGCGTGAGTCAAATAGAATCAATACATTTAAATATACATTGGCAATGACGTAATATCACCTGTTGATTAATGATGGAATTCTTTAAAACTTAATTAGCTGTCCAGCCACCACATACAATAAAGTACTGTCACATGCTCTGAAGCTTAGAGACGTATTGGAATGATGTCTCTTGGTGAATGATATGAGGATTCAGGTTGTAGTTGTAGTGCTTTCTTGTTTCCAAGTCAAACTAACATCTCTATTATTTATTTTCATCAGAACATAAACTTTCTTAAGCTGAAGTAATGAGGTTCAAGTCTGCATCCTAGCGAGCCACACCACTTGGTTCTGTTATCTTTATGCATGCAAATGGGATTAGAGCTGTCCTTTATTTTTCTTTCTTCATCATTATTATCATTTGTTAATTTTGTCATGTTCAGTTCATGTACGGAGAACTAGTGGGCAAAGAAGTGTGGAGCTTGTTGACGGGGCAAGCTGCTGATGCTGTAGTTCTTCATTCTTCTACTTATCCTTGTTTTCTGTCATCCTGCCCGAAGTGTATCTTTTGAGACCTTTGAGATGGGGGAGATCACAACATAGAATAAAAAAGAAGGAAAAGTGGGAAGCTACTTGTAGAGCAACAATATGACTTCCATGGGATAGCCAGCTTAGCCAGCCAACTAGTGTTGCATCTTGGAAGGCTGAACAAAGTAGTGTTGCATCTTGGAAGGCTGAACAAAGTAGTGTTGCATCTTCAAGGCTAAGCTAAACTATGTGTTGCATCTTGGGAAGCCAGAGTGGCCATCGGCCAGTGAATCTATGGAGGGACTACCAGTTCAAGGAGTTCTCTATATTATAATACAAACTACTCTCTGTATTCATCGGTGGTATTGAGCTTTCATATGTACTGGGATGTTGTCACTTGTTCAGCCCTCGATGCAGATCCTTTTTTAATGAAAATACGTGTTAATTTGTCAAGCTTTTATCCTGTTGATTTGCTTGTTCTTTTTTTGATCTTCCACAGGTACTCCAGAGGTACTCCTTAAATCTTTGAGTATGGAATAATGATCCTTTATCCCACAGTGTTATTATTATTCTTAGAATGCCCTACTAAGAGTGCCATCCTCTAAAGAATCAATGAGATAGGGGAGTTCGAGTGTAGAAAGAGCCTATGAATACGAGTTTCCTAGAGATTTGGGGAATTCTAAATGCTTGATTAGTAAGATTGTAGGAGTTTTAACCCAAAGATATATTGGTATTCTAAAAATAATTTCTTCCAAAGAACTGTTTAGTTTAGTTGGGACATTCTAAGAATAAATAAGTGTCAAATATATTTTTATATCTCGCATTGAAAATCCTCTTTTTTTTATTGTAATATATATATGTATGGTCAGATATTTAAGTTCAAGATCGTTTGTATTTTTTTTACTTTACGCGGAATTTCTATCTAAAATAGATATGTACAATGAATCAGAGATTTTTCAATCCCTAAAAAAGAAAAAGATTACCCCTTCTTCATGAGTATTGAGGATGGGGGAACGTTATTCCTGTGCATGTCCCTGCACATTGTTTGCTCATCATTATACTACGAATATTACAAATACTTATTGCAAACATCATTATACTACCAATATTACAACTATTTATTTGATCCCTATAACGGTCACTTACTCTCTCAATGGTACAAAATGAGCATGACATTGCCGTTGCTTACAAAATTGCTTGATTATTGCATGCTATTGGTGGGGTGTCGATTGTCCGGCTTATCAGTTTTCATTATTCTCGTCTCATCATCAGGAGCAGTGAATTGCACATGACTATCATAAATAACAAATGCAAATTATGGATAAAATATTAAGTTTGCAGCATTTCTTTTAAGATTTTTGGAGTATTATGTACGTTTGAGAGTTGTGGACTATAGTTGTTGAAAAGCCAGGGTCAATTATGTAGAATATCGCAGAAAGACGATGCCAAAGCTTGCACGAGATCTTTGAAGTATGGAGCGACATGGTTCTATTTTCTCAGTAGTTATTGAGATCTCTTCGTATTGAAGCCAAGTTGATCAATATTACAGCATTTCAAAATATTACCTGCATAATTCTGGCGCATAAGCGTGTGCATTATAACCAATTGGAATAAGAGTTGCACCTATTTGTGATCAAGACTAATCTAAATGTGATATATAATATTTTAAAATATTATCCTGTCACGTCGCCCCTGGTTACGTCCTGCATGAGAGGAGATGCGGGCTTTGTTGTTAGAGGCCCAAATTCAAGAATGATTGCTGTTTGAGGATGCCGGTTATTTGACACCTCGGTGCTAGAGGCGGAGTTGTGAGCGGTTGGATCCGGATTGTGTTATATTAGGCGTGCTTTATGGGCGAGGAGGATCCTTTTGAAGGGTGACTCTGCAACGATCATTAGGTGGATTTTGCAGATGTTAGGGGGGTCGGCGACTACTACCCGCTGCTGAGGAATATTCGAGTCTTGGTTCAAGATGGGATGGTCATTCAGGCGGAACATGTATTCCGTGAGGTGAATGGGGCTGTGGATTGGATGGCCTCCTTTGTTGCTAACCACTTAGAGGCGCATATATGAATGGGCGAAGCGGAGTTGCCTAGTGCTCTGCGTGATGTTTTATTTTTTGATTTTTTTTGGTTATATCTTTACACATTATATGTGATACCACTGTTAAAAAAATAAAAAAAATAAAAAAATAATAATAAAAAGAAAGAAAGAAAGAAAAAAAAGGTGACATGGACTCGAGTTAGCTTTCATGCCCGCAAGTATCTCGTTGAAATGTAGGGTTTGTTTTTTTTTGGATCTCCGGTGGCTTACCCCTGAAGAAGGCTGAACTCAGAGCATCTCACGTGCTACAGGATTCACTTTACATGGAATCGGAGAGGCCTCGCACGCGAGATTGGCTTCGCGTGCCCGTTTCTTGAACCCCGGGCCATCCTCGGGTCTTCCCCTCGAAATCGTCCGAAGAAGGCCGAGCAGCGGCAGCAGTAAGGAAGAAGAAATCCAATTGTTCTGCTGTCTTCTCCTTCGTTTGATCTCTCATTAAACCCCTGGGAGCAGACGGAAATCTCAATATGATGTCTCCGAGGCCGTCCGTCTCTGATTCCCGTTCCACTTCCATCAGGCAAATACCCAATTCCTTCTACTTCCTTTTCCTGTTCCTTTTAGTTTAGTTTGTAATGCGCTTTTGCTTGGATCTTTTCGTTCTTTTTTTGTTTTTGTTTTTTTTTTTGCCCTTAGACCTAAACATGGAAAATTCTAAGTTAGACAGTCTAAGATTTGTACAAAGGTCCATTTCTTGGCTCGTCGTCGCCGCTCCTCTTTTAGTTTTGAATATGCCTAAATAGGGTTGTAATATTTTTCCTTTTGGTAAATCCTAACCCAATCCTGCGGAAAATCCCAACAGGCAGGATTACCGGTACGCAATGAGATAATTGGCTGCTGATTTCTGATGAGATTTCCATGGACATTGGATTAATGATTCTGGGAGGTTTATGGGCTTCGCATGATCTTGAATGTCTCTTTTTTAAGGAAAAATATTACGCTAACTTTTTCGTTCTTGTATCAGTTAGCTGGGAAGAGATTTGTGAGCTATCATTTTTCATGAAAGTTACCATTTTTTGCCGGACTGGAATTGGGGCTGTACATTCAGATGATTATAATATTTTTCATATATTGAGCTCAAAGGGCAGCCTATTTGCTTGGAAAACTTTTCCCTTTGTATTATATCAATATATATTTCTTTTACCCTTAAAAGGTTGTTTGTATATGTGGAGAATGAGAGCCTCAGTCATGTGGGTCTTTTTTCACCTCGAACGTTCTTTGGTACATAAATGAAAAATAGATGCCAAGGCATCCACTAGCTAGCTGTGGAGATATATGAGTTTCAAGAGGAGAGTCTTGAGACCATGATTTGGATCCTGAAGGGACTAGAAACCATAAGTGTGACAAAATGCCCATCATTGTAGACCTGTAGTTGACCCTTTGATTGGAAAGAATTTTTTAGGGATCAAGGATGACAGTTGATGCCCATTGATTCCAATAACTGAACAATCCAAGTATTACCAATTGATTCCAATTACATTAGGCTTTTTACCTAAAAATCTATCATTTGGGTGTTGGGGCCATTTGCGTATTGGGAGGATGTGCTGGTGGCTACATGTTCAACAAATCTGGCCTATTGTTAGACCAAACATATTTGGATGGAGCATTGCTTCCTTGTATGAAAGGTTGAGCCAAATCAATCCATTGATACAGTAATTGCATTCATAGGGGAAAGTTTATCTGATGTAAAAAAATGCAAGGTGAAAAACAGAGAGGATATTCTTGCTTAAGGTGATGGCAAAGTGAAAATTTAGGAGGTTTGAAGCACTAAAAATAATCGGTTAGTGCAAGTTGGTGCTCTAGATGTTTTGCAATATTGGTGTTACATAAGGTTGTCATCGTCATCCGTGTGTTGTCCCATCAGCATGGACCTGGAAGAAAACAAAGCGATAATTTATGCATATATAATTACATGCAGGACATATCAACTAGAAGTAAAAATCTATAGGTCCTCTAGATTTGCTTAAGTTGTTTCCACTTCTTAACAAATTACAAAATGGTTGTGTCTGCAGTAAATTATTGTCGAAAATAGAGAATGCTTGCTTAATTCCATCAACATTTCCGCAAGCTGTTTTACATGTCGCATAGGTTCGTTTGAAAATTTCTATCTATAATATGCAATTGACTTCTCACTATTGTGTTGCCAAGTTCTTTTGACTTTAGGGGATTGCTTGGAATAGGAGTTTAATTGTTCAAATTACTATCCTCAAATAAATTGTCAGTTATGTATGTAATTCTTCTTTTAAATTTCACCTTGTCAACCAACATGTTGGAAAATCACTTCCTGGAAATGGATACTCATATCACTGTTTTAAAAGACTGCATTGAGCTTTGTCTTGCATTGTATCTTGAGTTACTCTTGATAAATACCTTGAGGCTTGTGGGAGTGATTATGCAAAGTATACACATCACGTAGGTAGTCTTGTATTGAGGTCATCCTAGATCTTTTATTATGCCACTAAAGGAGACCAGCATATTAAGCTTTGATTATTTTCATGTATAATGGGAGGAAGGGACAGATTTTATATTATCTTTTCATTCTGATAAGTATGGACTTTCCATTATTTTTATCTATTATCTTATGCAATAGACTATAAGCATAGATTGGTATTTAGAAAAACACTGACATTGAAACAAAATTGACCACTTCGTTGAGCATTTGCTTAAAGTTTGTTGCACACTGTCTATATATGTAATGAATAGAAGGAATGGATTTTTTTCTTCTAAATGATACTATGTAGAGACTTGTCATTTGAGCAATATCTTTTGCTATGAACTTTAAATCATACATTAATATTAAGAAAACAAATATTAGAATCTCTCCAAGGTTATTTCCTTTGCGAATTGGATGTTTGTAAGAGTGAGATCTTTGCAGCCTTTTCTCATATCCTTTGTTGCCAATTTTGGAATTTTAGAAATTTCTGGTCTTTCTTGACTTTCAGAAATAAGAAAGTGAAGGATCCAAGTAGTGGATAAGCATTGCCACTTATGTTGTTTTTTGGAATTTTTGGAATGACAATTTCTAAAACATGGTTACATATTCCAGATTCCTTTAGATTATCTATCGCAAGATGGTCTTTGGACAAGCTTTTGATTGGGCTGAAGGAGAAAGATTTTTCTGCTTGTACTACCTTGGACCACATGGTGCTAGGATTTGGCAACTTTAGGGATTTCTTCTTCGTTACCTTATATTCTGGCTAACCTGGGAAAGCTTCTTACTGTCTCATTAACCAACTTTGTTTAGCCTCGTTTGAGTTAATAGAATTTCCTTTTTATATTTTCAATAAGGGGTTTTGGGATGTATGGAAAGGGAGAGCAAATGTGAGAAAATCAGAGATGGAAGATGAGAGAGAGGAAGTTGTTGGCTTGTTTTTGTCCAATCTTGTTTAGCTGTTAGACATTTGCAGGGACTTATTGTAGCTTGAGTTAAATTTTTGTCTGCAGAACTATTATGGGTATAATTTGATAATAAAGAACTTGCAAATAGGAGGCCCAACTAACTTGGGAGAAAATGTCATGCCTTGTTAAGGATGAACCATCAGACCAGCTGCTACTGTTTTTCTGACTGTTTGGACAATCTGGTGCCTGTAAGTTGACCAGGTTTCTTTAACCCACTTTTATGTACAGGACTAAATATTTGCCTGGAACTGACTAATTTCTGGAATAGAAAGTGTAGCTATCTAGAATATCTTCCCTCATGCAACTTTGGGAAGTTTGGAGAGAGAGAGAGGGAGAGAGAGAGAGAATAATTTTTATTAGTAAAATTTTGATGTTAATGATATGAGATTCACTGGAAGGAGAAACATTTTCTACTCTGGGGAGGTCAGGTGACTGCACTGATAGTCAAGGCTTAAAAAAGTGGCCATGGTATTTATTTTTTATTTGAACTATTACATGATGCTAACTGCTAAGTTATTCCTCAGCACTACAACTTTGTTTGATCATGTACAAATCCATCTGTTACCCTTTCTGTGTCTCTTTTTTATTATTGCATATTATTTTTATGAACTTTTATCTATGTTCTAGAATGTCATAATTAGACTCACATTACAATGGTAGCTTGTATTTTTCTGTTACCATATAGACTATTATATACTGACACCTAATTTCTTGGATAAACTATCTTTTTCATTCAATTGAGACTTGGTGAAATCATGCCTGCGAATAATATTATGTCTAAGCTCTTGTAACATTTTTTTTTGATTCTTATGAGCAAGCATTTTTTAAGTTTCTTCTGTGACACATTTCACTTTATTTTCCTCAAATGCTGTACTTGTGGATCATTTTGAGTAACATTTGTCATATTTATTTATTTTGTAGGCACACTCCATTGCAAATAATACATGTTATTGGCAATTTCATGAGGATCTGGTCCGTCTACTCCATGTACCACTATCTATCCCATCAAGGAGATTCAGTAATAGCTTTTATTTTCAGTTGTCTGGTCCCAGCTTCTATCATCTTCCTGGTTCTGCAGAAGCCTTGGAAAGGGAGGCCCCTGCCCAATTCACAGGTTACCTATGATTCCTTAATTTTACTTCTTGTGTAAAAGGATTATGTGCCATCATTGTAGTTTGTAGTGTTATCAATATAAATTAATTTCTGGAATTACATGTTTTTCCTGAAAGGACATCAGTTTTTCAGGTTGTACCTACTGTAATAAATGGAGGAATAATGGCATTATACTATATATTGTGGGGGAAAGGCCTTTCATCATGTGGTCCACTTATGTAAGTCTACTGGTACATATTTACATCATGGGGTGGAGTACAATGCCACCCCTATCGTAACATTTGTTTTTTCAGAAACTTATTGTATTTAAGGCAGGAAAATACTTGACTATGTAATACATTTGAAGAAGAGTATCTTTAAGAGTAAGTAATAGTTTATCCATAACCAGACTTGATATTAAATTTTACAATACAAGACTCTTAGGTATATATATTTTTTGGATTTATTGAGTTTTAGAAAAACACTTTTCTTACTGTAATTATAGTTAATGTTGCTTTGATTCAAATACTGAAGCATCAGTTTGTTGAAGAGTCTATAAATTTATGAACATTTCAGTGCACTTAGTTATTATAAATTAAAAGTTGCCTATGTTATCTTTTATTCAAAAAAAGTTTTCTTTCTTGAATTGTTTGATGAATGACTGTTGGTTTGTAGTTACTGCTGTGATTCAGTTTTTATCAGCATGCAAATGACTAATAGAGGGACTTGAAGGAGAAAACAAGTTGCTCAGAATCTGCCTGAATGAGATGATGCATTTCATGTTTGAAGGATATTTTACTTCAATACCAATTATAGGCCATGTATTTGAGTATGTCAGTGCAGTAAGCCACTATTGCTAGACATAAAACATTACTTAATGTTAGGACTATTTATAATATCGAACAGTATGACATGGAGCAGCCTTTCAGACCTTGATCACTTCAGAACTAAAACAAGACTTTGCACTTGGTAAGTATGCTCCAATAACTTGTGCAGGATAAACCCTGTATTTAGAGTAACTCTTCAGGAAACTGATGTGCCGAATTGGACATAAATCTGTTTACCTTTCCACACTACATGGTGACCTTGCATTCGAGTAATTTTACTTGACCATGTCTGTCTGATGTTTGCCAATAGTTGTGGCATAATAGACTATTATGACAAGAGATATAAAATGGGAGAACTATGATTAGCAATAAAATAAGTTATGCTCACATTTAAAGAGCATAAGTTTACATTTTTGCTCTCTACTGTGTAGCAGTTGTTTACACAGTCAATTTCTATTCTCTTGGGAAGCCTGCTTTTGAACATAAAAGAGCCTCCTCAGGGGATTAATACTTGTGTCAGCTATGAAATTTCTTGCATTCACTTTGTTTCTCTCCACCTTCCACCAAGCAAACCTTGTAATCTCTCACAATATACATAAAGCTGGAATAATCTGCAACTGATATATCACTTAATTTATTACTTTCTTTTCTTATATATTCATATTCTGAGGTTTAATTTACCTTTCTGTTGAGGCTGCAGAACTATATCGGCAGAGTATGCGGGTGCTGTCCTTGGAGTTTTATCTGCGGTATTGTATGGACGAAGAGCTAATATTTGGAAAAAAGTAAGTTGTCATGTACTATCGAGCATAAATAAATTTATTAATTTCTTGAAGAGGAGTTTTTACAGTGCTGGCTGCAAGCATGGCATCACGTGTGCAGCTGTCCGGTCGTATATCTAAGAGCTAAGCTTTGGCGAGAGTAGCACTGATATGGTTGACTTTGGTATTGTAAATCTTACTTAGATGGGAGGCAAAGAAAAAGAATATTGTAAATCTTGTTGGTCATGACCATTTTACAGGGCTATTAGATATCCATTATTTACATTTTTTAGGTCACAAATAGTTGTGACAAGCCCCATGAATTCCTGCATGTAAAACACATGGAGTGACTGCCATTCAAGCGGGCCTGGGATTGGGGTGGACATCGCAGGGTGGTATTGGGCTGGGATCATGATCTGCAATTGCCGTGCAGCCATCTGCAATGAGTTGTGATCTAAATCATTTCTTTTTTCTTAGGCCTGCATATTTCAGTTTGATTTAATCTTTTGTGGCATGCTAGTTGATTTAAACGGTCAACATGCAGAAAGTTCTGATTTGTTTTATGATTAGAGAAATATCACAAGGAACATAATTTAATTCTTCTGTGTACTATTCTATCATTTTCCTGCAGCATTCTGTGAGAAGACAATCACATAATATACGGATATAACAACAATATCTTCTTATTTTTTTTCTAGGTGGGTGGACTTGTTGCTATGGTGGCAGCATATTATTTCTTATCAGAAGGATGGGCCACAAGAACAAATTCACCCTTCTGTATCCAATATGTAATGGAAATTTAGATATGCTGATATGAGAACCCAGCATCTTAAGTACTGTGAACTGTGAAAACTTGCAATAAGATAGCATAGATATGATATTCTTAATTGTGGAAGAATTTACTATTTTTGTTATAGCAAAAGGACATTCTAGTAATTACATGGAACTTGACTTGATAATGCTATATATAGATAGCTTTGGTTCAGAACCACTGGCACAGGAAAAGCAAATTTTAGGAATTAAAGAAATAGCAGTGCCCATCTCTGCTGGAATCTTATCAGCTTTAAGAAGGGTAATTGCACGGCGTGTGTCACTCAAGGTATTATTACCTTTTTAGGAGATATTCTATCTTTCCTACTACTTGGAATTTGACACATATAGTAGCTAATGATCACTTGCATTTTCTTATAGAATCAGCTTAAGAGGAGACTTCATGCAATTACTGTTGCTTCGGCTACATGCTTTCTTTTCCCTCTCGCCATGTGGGATACAATCTTGGTAAGTATAGGTTGACTTGTCTTTATACATGCAATAGTTGTTAACTTGTGAAAATTATGTTTGCCCTGCATGAAATTTTTTATTGTTAAGCTCTATAGCATTTTGCTTCATTATATGTTTTTAATTTGTTTTCATTTATTGCAGGGATCAACAACCGATAGCATCGCCAAGTTCCAATTTCCAAGTTGGGCTTATTTGAGTACAATCCTCTTTGGAATTATTTTTATATTCTATATTGATAATGTTGCTGAGGAAAGGTAACTTCCCACAGTGTTGCAAGCACATGTTTAATGAACTTAGCAATTTTACATAGTTTGAACCCACTTATTGTTTCCCTTTCATGCTTTGTGGAAATAAATCAATGTATATACTGAGGGTTTTAGCTTATGTCAGATTCACCTGTCTGCAGATTGCATCTTGTTTTCTCTTCTCCAAGACATTTAATGATTTCAGGAGGATGCATCATTATTATGGAGATGTTATACAAAATGGACTTCTCACTGTTAGGTTTTCTGATTTGCTCCTTGATTCTGGGATTTGGTACATTTCATGATTCCTCCCTTTTATTTTAGCTTATCTTTTTCGGATGATTCACATGTAGTGGTTTAGACATTAGCTAAGTGATGCAGAAGCCTATATCACTTGTCTTTCATGTTTAATTGAAATAAAGAAACTCTAATTTACCAAATTCTAACTTCTAAGAAGCCAGAGCAGTTATTGTTCGTAACTATTATTTTGTGTTAAAAACTTTAGGAAAATCTTGATGATGCACACAGCCCGTGCTTGGACATTTTTCGTTATATAGAACTAACACTATTGCTTGCCTGGTGTACTTGACATTTGCATTAATTATCAAATGTCATTTAGTACGTTTGTAGATATGTACATTCCGGTATGTGTTTACCAAAAAGCAATGTTCAAAAATAGTGTGAGACAATGTTTTGCTATGATCTCAACATTAGAATCTATTGATTTTCAATCTATATATGTTTTAACATATGTCGATCATGATCAATAAGATAGATTCTCAATTTAAATGCTTGATGATATATTATAAATTATAACACACTATCATAGAGACAGCTGTCCATTTTTGTATTCATATGATGCATTGGTTATAGACCACCAAAATATGTGATATTTGGTTTCTAGGCAATTTTAGTAGTATTGATTATAATCAATGGTGCAGATCTTCGATTTAAATGCCCTATTATTGATTTTGGACTCGAAAGAAGTAGATATCCTCTCCTGTAAAGAGGAGCATAGTCCATCCTTATGTACACATTATAAATTCAAATTATGATCTTGATCAAGCTTGGCCAGGGTAGTTTTCAATCAGCTTGGTGCCAGGTTGAAATTTGATCAGGCCTACCTGATTGGATTGGGCAAGTTTGGCTGGCCACACCTAAGTCAAGCATTTAGTGCCACTTTAAATACACGAGCATATAATTTTAAGGCAGTAGAATAAGCTGCAGGATAGCAAGCTATCACAGGAAGTATTTGGGTTTGATTTACATATCTTAGTTTTAAGGACATAGTCATAATGAAGCCAAAATTTTTTAATTAATACATTATTAAAGCTGTTTGAAGGACCAGATTTTGGTCATCATGTTTGCCTTGATTATTGTGGCGAGCATTCTCTGGATTTGATGTTAACTGTTGTATTAGATATTTCTCATTTGCTGTATATTGAACTGAGTATGTTAATCTCCATGCAAGGCACTGATTTTG
Source organism: Phoenix dactylifera (assembly GCF_009389715.1). NCBI lineage: Eukaryota > Viridiplantae > Streptophyta > Magnoliopsida > Arecales > Arecaceae > Phoenix > Phoenix dactylifera. Next base: position 19,984,582 of record NC_052395.1, on the reverse strand, counting down.
CGTAACTTATATAGTCCTAGTGCTAGTTTTTCCCTTGGAAGCAATTTTCCTGTCAGAATATTTGCAAGAAATAGACTGATGAACCTTCTATTTTTAGATGTTATTTTAGAATGACTAGTATGCACTTACTATGTGCATCAAATGTTTAATAGTCTCAAAATTGTTTTAATTGGAGGTGTCCTGAGATTGGAGCCAAAATCATTGGGGAACTTAATATTGGGTCCTTATGTTGACTGCTATTTTACATCTGGTCCTTATCCGAACCGGGCAGTTCTGGCCAACTCGAGCCGTACCGGTATCTCACAGGTACGGTTTCGGCAACAAAAAGGAGACCCGTTGCTAGAGCCAGAGAAGGAGAAGAAAAGAGAGAGAGAGAGAACGGGGGAGGGAGAGGGAGAGACCGCGGGGAACCGGCGGAGGCTGTGGCTGATTTTTCTGTTTCATTCGAAACGGGGGTCCAACCATGGCTAAAAAATTTCGAAATTTTTAAGTGAAGTTGGCAAATTTCAAAATTTTTTAGCCGCGGCCGGACCCCTGTTTCGTTTGAACAAGGAGAACCAGCCGCCGCCCCGCCCGCCGCGGCCACCACCGGCCCCCTTGTCGCCCTCCGCTGGTGTTTGCCACCCTCCGCCAGCCTCTCTCCTCCTTCTCTCTCTCTCTCTCTCTCTCTCTCTCTTCCACGGTAGCCCGTATCGACTCGTCCCGCCGGAAAACCGTTATAGTGCCCGATACCGGTTCCTCCGACCCTAGCTTAGTCCTTTGCACAGTTACACCAGTGTTTTACTCACAATTATGTCTCTTTTCCGCACGCTTAACTTTATGTACACAGTTATGTCCATTTTTCAGACAGTTATGTGTCAGTTTGTACAGGGCCAAAGGCTGAACATTAAACAGCCTTCAAATCAGGGGGCAGGTCAGTGAACAGGGATTGAACATTGAATTGCAAATTTAGCCAAACAAAGGGCTGGGTGTCAATTATCCCAAATTTATTTATATTAGTAAATAATCAGAGTCTTATCTCCTACTGTTTGATGCTGGTCTTATGAATCCTTTTTCTTATTTATTCCAACTAGGGCCATCACCATTTGACAGTGAGTTTTTGAGTTCTTTCTCACCAGTTTTATTTAAGGTTATTTGGTCCTCTCTTGTTTTCTGATTCTTATTCAATCTAAGCTCCTCTTGTTCTTATCAGACCGTTGTTGCACAACATCCTGGTCTTTCACCTCTTCTCTTAACTGTTCCAACCTTTTAATTTGCAAGCGAATGTGTTCACTTGGATTTAATCTTTATGTATGTCCCAAGGTTACAAGTTATGAATTCGGAGATTTTGATGCTAGCCATTGTGTTTTTTCCAAACCTGTATATTGAACATGTATTCATGCATTTGATTTATCTATTATAAATAGTATTCTTGCATTTCTATGTATCTGATGTCATTAAATATGGTCCATTTACTAGGCATTTTTGAAGCAACTTCTCTGGAGCGCTCAAAAAAGGACCATTTAGATCCTCAAGAAATACCAGATGGAACATTTCAGAGTCAATTGCAGATGTCCCCACTTCCAAGCTGATGTATGTGCTCTGATTGTTGATTTACTATTTAAGCTAATCCATCTAAATATTTGTATCTGTAGAGTAGTTTATTTACCATATAAAGTAGTCTCTTTCATAAATGCTCACCAATTAGCTTTGTTTAATGTTCTTGGCACAGTAATATAGAGATAGAAAGTTCTTTGGGACACGTTAATTACTGATTACCACCACAATGAATATAACCAGTTCAGCATTCCTGGTTTACCTTGATTTACCATGTCCAAGTTGGTAGATAGGTGATCCATCAAGTTTGATAGGTGAACTTATAAGCTACTGATGATGGTAGCCCATAAGAGCAACTGTGACATGACTAGAGTAATTAATGGTGATCTGTCACAATGAATTGAAATGATTCTAAATTCTGAGATAATTTTTTTTCATAACTCAAATATCAATAGTTGTGCTCTTGGCAACCTAGGTTTCACTGTCCTGAGGTGCATCCATGACTATTAGTGCAGCAAGGTCACATTCTTCTCAACAGTTAAAATTATGATGAAGTCCTAAATAACTCTAATAATAGCTCCACGGAATAATCAACTCCAAAGCAGGCCATAGCAATTCATACTGGCTGGTTCTTTCTAATTCTATGCTTTTGGCCTGTATATAGCCAATCCACCAGAAGAGCTGGCTGGGGATCAGTCAAACTTCTTGTTGAACATTGGTACAATCAGATTCAGTCTCAGGAAATGCCACAAATTATGATGAGGCTTTTTCTTTGTTCTCTTTTGATTGTCAAAAAAAGGAGATAAGTGGAGAAACATAAAAAGAGGATGAAAAGCCCAAAAAGTAGATCATCATCTGTATCATTGTCATCATTACAGCTCAATCCTTTCCCTATCAAATATTGGGTGAGATACAGAGCAGAACTTGTTGTTAAGAAGGCTTTATGTATGAACAGGAATTGCAATTAGTTGTCAACCTTATGCCAACCCTCTGGAAAGCGGTGCCAAATTCATGGTCAAGGCAAATTTGGTACTCACTTCTACTTTTGTTTTGCAAAGTAAGATCACGAAGGAGACCATTGCTGCTGCTTATGTGTAGTATAATGCAAGGAACTAATTTTTTCTTGAGTCATTATTTCTTAAACAATCTCCGCTGTAAGTTCCACACTAGTCCTCTCAACTTTTTATTTTCTGCTAATTCAGCATCAGAATAATTTGTATCTTCTATTATTTTGTAGGACTCAGCATGAAGCACGTTTCTTTGTAATTAGATCAATGAGAATGTGGACGCAAGTTTGGTGCATGAAATTTTATTCATAGAAAGGTAGCCAAACAAGGATGTTTGTTTTTTAAAATGGCATCAATATATTACATTATAGGTATATTTGAACATATGTTTAAAATGCTAGTCTGCAGTTCAGTTACTATATTCTTAGATTACTAGTAGAGTTCACTCTAGTGAAAAGAGCTACAAAAGTTCTGACTACAGTAATCAAATTGGTACTACTGCTGCTGGATGGCCTCTAGTGCTATGTGCTGCTACACCCATGCTATAGTAGTGCATTAGCATGTGGCTTATTAGAGTTCTATATAACCATCTCCGTGACAGTGCAAATAAAGGCTACTAGGTTTCAGTTTTAGCAGAGTATTTCAAATTAAATGCATGTATTGTAGCATCTAAAACTTGTAAATCCCTTCACCTGTAGGGTTTGAGTAACTGCTTCTTTCCCAGTTTGTCTTGCTGTAATTGCAGATCCACATGAAACTGTAACTTCAGCAAGCAGCCCAATCATTACAACCCAACCTTTGGCCAAAACAACTATAGGTTGAGACGAGGTACTGCTAAGCCTGGCTGGGTTCATTCTTTAGCTACAACAAAGTACTGGAGTTTCAGAAATTGCAGGCTTCCAGCTACATGCAGCTCCATTAGCATGTTCAGTTTCTACCAACTGCTGGCTTTGATTGAGCTATGGATTGTTAAATGTTTGAATAGTAATATGACCTGACTTATACCTTTGACAAATATAAAGGGGTATTGGTTTGATTACTGAATGCAAACCTAAGCAACAACCAATCTTGCATTCATTCAGATTCAGAAGGGACTTTTGATATAGATAGAGATTTTTGTTATATGTATGGTTTTCCAAAGTGCCAAATTATCATGCCAATTTGATCCACAAGGAAACATTTTTTAGCCTCAAAATACTGAGGATTCATTCTTATAGCATGATGCAAGGTACTGGACAGTATCAACTATTCAATGCCATTCTGCATCATCCATGCAAGTGCTTTTCATTGAAAATAAACAAAAGCACGAGACATATTGATTTTGTTTTTGTAATTCTAATTTACTATATTTTATATCAGTTTAGTTACAATGTTCCACGGGTGCATTTCTCCGGGCTATTCTTTCTTCTCTCTTTTTTTTTTTATTAATCCTGATGAATGATAGATTGTTTAGTTTTGAAAGGGTCTTTGGATTTATTTCTGCATTTGCTTTTTCAAAAGTGACCATGATTTTTTTTTTTTGGCCTGCATCGTTTATCAACTGATCTTGCTCTAATGTTTGTTTTGCAGCACTTAAAAAGTTTAGAAACCCATCTCTCAATACCTCTACTTTTGTGGAAAATGAAGCTTAGAGCGGTGTTTTCCTTTCTATGAAAATCGTCTTTTCTCCTCTAACTCAGTTTAATTCATTGAAGATTTATTACAGCAGTTGCTCTGATTGTACGCAAACAATCAACATGGCATGCCATGGCTCATCATTTACCTGTCACATTGTATTTGGAATGTTTGTATGTTATATCCTGCACCATTCTTGTATTGCTTGCTGATAAAGTCACCGGTGTGTACATTGGCTGCCGAATTGTTGCTGATATGGTCAAATGAGCTACCATGAAGAAATGTAGTTGCAAATGGCAGAGGTACTAGGATGCTAGGACGAATTGTAGTTATTCAAAGGTCGCTATATAAACTGCTGTGTAGGTGTTTCTCAAAAAAGGCTTTGGCCGACCAGGGAGGTGGCTTTGTCAGCGGTAATTTTTTTTTGCTTCTTCTTAGAAGTAGATTTATAAGCTTAACCTGCTTTATCATTAACATCAAACTGAAAAAGTCTTCATGATTATTATTTTTCATGCTTTTAAAACTTGATGTACAAGAAAATAGAGAAGGCGTGATCAGTGGTGACTCGAAGGCCTCCATGGATTTCAACTCTAACGTTTTCTGTTTCCTCACCCACCATAATTATACAGATCTCATTCTTTTTCAAGTTGTGCCATCCAACAATCAGATCTAATACCTCTAAATTCTAAATAGAGAGGTACGAAGGTGTGAGCGACCGAGCGCGGGCCCGAACCGAGCGGTTTTTGCGCGATGCTGATGGGCTCCGTGGCTGGTCGGTCTGCCGACAAACAAGGCATCGCCGCTGGATTTACTGCTTAAAAAACCACTCAAACGGACGTGTTAGTGTCCTAATTGTAAGGACCGTGCGGACAGGTGTGTGTTAAATTTTATATTAATTGTTTGTTTAAAAAATTAAATAATTATGTAAAATTAAAAAAAATTAATTTTTTTTGACTAATTATTTTGGTTGAAAATTTGAATTGTGACAAATAATAAAAGAACTCGGCCAATGACTTATATAGTTTGAGAGATACTGTAGCATGAATTCACATAGGCTAACTACTGGTTGATCATGATATATGAGAATCATAAAACATACGAAGATTCCAACATATATGTGTATAGTCTCACCTAGATTTAGGATGTCTATCCGGATTGTTATACTAGTTCTGTGGGCAAAAAAGCGGTCCCACCGCGGTGCCAACCAAAAGAGGCAAGTCCCGGCACGTTTATCCGACTCTAGAACAATCCCCAGCATTTACTTCCCGTGCGTTACGCTTTCCATTTCCCCTTCCTTTCCTACAAATAGCGTAAAAGAAGGAAGCTACCTCCCTCACATGGCACATTGGATAGACTGAGGAAAAAAAATAAAAGTAAGAAGAAAGAACGCGAGAGCGAAGGCAAGGTAAGGTGAGCGGAAGGAATCGATCAATGGCAGGGGGCGAGGGAGAGAGCACGAAGAAGAGGGCGATGGTGGCCATCGACGAGAGCGAGTGCAGCCACCACGCCCTGGATTGGGCCCTCGCCAATCTCCGCGATTCCCTCTCCTCCCCTCTCATCATTTTCACCGTCCAGCCCCTCCAGAGTATCAGCATCCTCGCTGCTGCATCCTACGGCTCTCCCGGTGCGTTTTCTTCCCCCCTTTTCTTTCTTCTTTTTTTCCCCTTCCCTCTCTCGAAAGAATCTTCTTGATTCTACCAAAAACCAAAATAAAATTAATAGAAGCACTTCTTGTTGCTTACCGGTAAGTTGCACGGTTGGTAGAAAAGATTTTGCCCTTTCCGTTTAGCAAAAATTGCAGCTCGATTGCATCCGATCGTCGGTCGGTTCCAATATTTGGAAATCGAGAAGTCTTTCTCAAGGAGTTGATACTCTGGCTGGTTTGAATTTCGAACTGTTTATATAATCTGCATGTTTCTTTTGATCCGATCATGCGAATGACTCTTTTTATCGTCTCTGCGGGTTGCGTGTAGCCCCCGAGTTGATTCGGTCGGTGCAGGAACACCAGCAGAAGGTTTCGGTTGCTCTCTTGGAGAAGGCAAAGGAGATCTGTTCTGAGCGCGGGGTATGACCATGAGCTTCCATCTCTTTATCGATTTTTCATTCTCTGCACTCATCTTGGATCCAGCTTCGATGAAATTTGGACGCAGATTATTCCTTTAGTATATCTATCATTCCTTTTTAGTCCTTCAATTTTCTACTCCGTTATAAAACAACTTGAATTTATAGTTGATTGTAAATCACTGAAACTGTTAACTTCTTGATTAATCATAATGACAATCTTAGGTCAGTTAAGTTTCCCATGTTTAGTAATATTATGTCCACCTAACAATGGATCATGTTGAAGTTGATTATGGTATTAGGACGGGCAATTAGCTGTAGTTCATCCACATTGTTTAAGGTCCTACTTAGTGTCCTCAATGGTATCGATAATTATTTATTAATTTTAGGAAACATGGTTAAATGAATACACAAATAAACACTTGAATTTCAAAATGGATGATTCAGTCATTTCTATTTCAAATGCTGTCCTTGTTATTTCAGTTTTTTGCATTAAAGTACAGTTTCTTAGATCTGTTGCATGTTTTCTACAAAAGATCTGCTTCTCGTGTGTTCTTGAAGTGGCGAAGTCATAAAGCATGGATGGTTGATTCTTAGCAATTCGCTATCTTGTGTCTTTTGCCAAATCTTCTTTGAACCTTGGTACACTGCACTCATATATGCACTGGGTGCTTTGTGGCACATATCACACTTGATATGCCATCTCATCTTGTTGTGCAAACTAGCATGCACGCAAATTTACTGTTTCTTGGACCAAGGCTTAGTGGTTCTATGGCCTTGCTGTGAATCATCGTGCAAAATGGGGTAAGTTGTGCTTTTAGGTTTGTATCAGCTTGCCTTAAGTCAATAGCTCAGTTCAGAAGAATTGGTGCTTTCATTCTAGTCATGTGTTACCTTGGGACCTAGTCTCATGGCGTAGGTGCAGAAAGCTGCATACTCTTCCCTTCTACACGCGGGCATGCTAAGTGCTCAGGGAATATGCAAGTATGCTCGAATGGCTCATATAATTGTGTGAAAGGGATCCTCAGATGCACATATCTGAGGAAATTGAGGCAAGCCCTTGCATGTATGAGTGACTTGTGGGGTCCTTTTAATTGGCAATGAGGAGCTCTGTGATCTGTGTACCTTTTCTGGGCATCCTAGTTGTTAAGTTTTCGAGGATGAGATCACTAAGTACTGTAGTTGTTCATCTTCTCTGGGCATTAATGTATAAGGAGCACTAGGATTAGAATTTTGGTTTTGCTAAGATGATAGAAGAATTGGAGGCTCTTGCTAAATTTGCAACTCTTTGTTTTGCAAGGACACAGTAGAATAAAGAGGCGGAAACAGATCTTTCTTCGTACAAGACAAACAAAGAAGCACCATTAAATGCTAAATAAGTGCTAAAAACTGAAAGAACGGTTAGTTTAATTGAAGACCAAAGAGAAGGATTTAAGTGCAGTCTTAGGGATTAAGTTGAAAAAGACTGAAGTAAGTGCAGTCTTTTTGAAGAGGAGCGAAAAAAAAAAAAAGACTGAGGTTGAAAAGGAATTAGTTGCTGCATTAGAAGACTATTTCTGTGACAATACTAAAGTGATGGCTCCATTACTTCTCCATTGCTTTGTTTGAAGCTTCGAAGGAGAAATTCAAGGACAAGATTCCATGAAAAATTGTTTCCTTCCTTCTGTTGCTGCAATGTATTTTTCTTGTTTACTTTAAGCACCATATGGAGAATAATTTCCTTACTTCATTTTAGTACAATGTAATTTCTTTTCTTTCAAACAAAATAAAAGTGACAATTTCTATTTTCTTCTATATGATTTTTGTATAGAATAAATACTGTTCTCTAACTTTGGACACGAATGGCAATGGTAATAACTATAAACTTTAGTGCTTCTAAGGCTGTATCAGCTTGTCAAATTAGTTCAAGTTATACAGAATGTGACATTTTCCATAAAAATTTAAACATAACACACACACACACATATACATCTATATATATATATGTACATATGTTTAAAATATATTATGGCATTACAGGTAGTAGCAGAAACAATTACAGAGGTGGGAGATCCTAAAGAAGCCATATGCCAAGCAGTTGAAAAGTTTGATGTCAATTTGCTTATTTTGGGTAATCAGGGTAAAGGAACCTTACAGAGGTTGGTGTCCTTTATTATTCCTTCTGGTCTTTTTCTTTAACCATTTTTATCTTTAAAATTACATAGGTTTTGCATGTGTTTAACCCTTTTCCTCTGAAATTGGATGATCTTTCACCATAAATAATTCCATTTGAGGCATTAATGCGGAAGGTGCTAAAGGGGACAATATGACCCCTCAATTTGATGTTAAAGAAAGGAAAAAGAACAAATAATAGTGCCACTCATATATTTAAAAAAAATGGCATACAAAAAACAAAAACTGTCGCATGATAAGATTTTAGTTTTTTCCAAAGGTGATGTAAACAGAACTGACTAATTATAGTAGAGCTTAAACATAAAACAGTTATTATATTTATTTATCAACTCTTTCATATTTCTTCATGATGTCATTTTTCTTTCAACTTTAGTTTGTTTATTCCTATTATTCAGCTTGTTCTTGGGCTGAAACCATTCAAGTCATATGAACTAAATGGCCAAAGCATCTTGACGAACGGATAGCGATTGCTTTTTTTAAAGAGGAATTGTCCTTTATTCTAACCTTACATGTTTTTCGACATCTCTAACTTTTGGAATAAGTGCTAGTGCCTGAGTAGCATCACACAGGACACAACATTAATGTGCTTTTTTTCTAAGCGGATATGTTTCGTGGTTTCAGTTTCTCCTCAAGCCATTCTCTCTTCTAGCATTTGTCTTGCTGAGTGACTGAACATGGCTGTACCCAAGTTTCATGAATTTGGGGCCTATATGTTATATTCTCCAAAATAATCTACTCTTTTAGCATAATTATATTGAACATCTTATTTCTTACGACAGTTCGACCCATCCCCTAGTTCCTTGGATATGGGATTAACATTAACTGGATTCTAACACTTAAGAGGCCAAATTAAACTACTGGAGAGAATGCATTATCGATAGCTAAGTTGCCTAAAGCAAACACTATGAGGAGATTGAGAATAATAAAAAATCTTCATAAGATCGCATTCAATAGATCAAGTGAGGTGAAAAAATGGCTGAAACAAAGCATGAAAATGCAAAGTGGCTTCAAAGTTACTCCCAATGTATCACGAGTTTGCTAGGACCCATTAATTTCATCCTAGGTGGATAATAATACTCTAGCCAAACGTGATGGTAGGACCAATCCAGGAGTCCATAGTAAATGGTCACATACAATTTTTTTCAACAATTATTTGCTCCCGCATAACAACAAGGCTGCAAATAGATCAGGTTCGCATCCTGCTTGACCCAGACCCTTCTGAGCTAGCTTTAGGTCTCCAATTTAGTAGCAGATCGGATGCATTCGCCAAATATACTTGGGACTGATCAGTCAGGTCCAAATCTGCATGGTCTATACCAAATTTCATTTGAGTTTTTCATGGATAGGTCTAGATTGGGCCAGTTCCAGGTTGTCTGTTTCCAATAAACCACTAATTATTGGACGATGAACTCCACCAAATAAAATAAAATAAAGAATCAGACACTATAATGTAGCATTTTCAAGTGAAATTGTACAAAACCTCTCGCTTGATTTCTTCATCCGATCATTTCTCTAACCAGCCCTTGTGATTATATCACCAGATCTTATGCCATCCTGAATAGGAAGATGGTTGCATCATAGACTGGTCATCTCAAACAGAGGCATGGCCTCAAAGGCTACGTTATAAGACCAGGCGACCTGTGCCCTGAAAAATGATTCCTTTCGTTCCAGGTGACCTGTCCTGAAAAGTGATCCTTCCGCAAAGCTTGAGGAACAAATGTCTGACAACATGCAAATGTCTTTTAATACACTCTAGAAAGCCCAAGATCCTATTATAGCAGCCCTAGATCACTACTGGTAATATAGCTATGCCATTCCTGGATAGACAAGGTATATGCATACATAATCTGCCAATGCTAGCTCTAGATACAGTATAATTTCTATTGGCCATCTTAGCTATTTGTATCTATCATGTTTTACTTGGGCAATGGACCCTTCCTGTTTTAGCTAAAAATTTACTCACTGTATATAGAGAAACTATATAGAAATGTTTGATTTCTGGAGTTATCTAATTACAACTACAAAATTCATTTCAGTAACATATAGAAATTCGTTTTGCTTGAAGATGCACAAGATCTTGATTTGGCACAAGGATATATTTTTCATGTATTCACCAATATCAAGTAGTGGGCATTAGTTTTTTAAGTATCAGTTATTGATTGATGATATCTGATAAACAGGGCTTTCCTTGGGAGCGTGAGCAACTACTGTGTGCATAATGCCAAGTGTCCTGTCCTTGTTGTAAAGAAATCAGAGTAAATATTTCTTCTTTCTGAGTTAAACTTTGATGTAATGTCATGGAGAACTTTCCTCCAGCATATTTGATGGGAATAAATCTTCTGTGATTTGGTATTTGCCATTATCGGCATGACCATCCTTATCAATGTTTTACATTGGATTAAATTTGATTCAATCACATAGTTTTTCTGTGTTCACCTGATGTTTATCTTATCCAGTTCTGGTACTATTTGTTATTTGGTTTTGTTACTGTTGTACTTACATTCAGGGGCGGCTCAATACATTCTGGGGCCTAAGGCGAATCCAATGAACGGAGCCTCTTTTTTTTAATAATAATTTTTAAAATAAATATAAAATACTTAAAAAATATATAAAAGTAGATAGCTATCAAGTATATTATTTCAACGAAGATACATGAATTTAACAAAGATAAACAAGAAGCCTTTTTAATTTAATATAATTCTTGAATGGAAGCTTATTAATTTTTAAAATAAATATAAAATACTTAAAAAATATATAAAAGTAGATAGCTATCAAGTATATTATTTCAACGAAGATACATGAATTTAACAAAGATAGACAAGAAGCCTTTTTAATTTAATATAATTCTTGAATGGAAGCACATAAAAGTAATTACTTTAAATGAAGGGCCATGAAACTGATTAAATAACTGAGATAATACTTGGCAATACTGTTTACCATGAAAAGGTCATCCCATGGCACTTCATGGTCAAGGTAAAGAAAAAAATTTGTCCATAAAGGATCCTCTCTATAAGAGAAAGTAGGGTCATTATGGAAAATTCACCCCATCCCACCATCTCCCCTTCAAGTGAGTACCCAAGCGGCAACTGCAACATCACATCACAACAGCCATTCAACCCCCTCCCTCCTTTTCTCCCAAGAGAGGAGAAGAAACCGAGAGGAGAAAACTAAAAGAATCTCCACCCTCCAAGAAGTCCATCTCCAATCCCCCTATCTTTCTTCCGGATGGCCCAGCTAGATCAGGAGTAATGTGAGGGAAGAAAAACCAAGACCAAAACCAAAAAAGAGAAGGGATGAAAGATAAGAGTGGCTTCAGGCGTCTATCAAGCCAACCAAATCCCTCCTCTCTCTCTCTCTCCCCCCACCCAAAACAAAACTACTGTTCCCAACTTCCCAAATTGCCCCTCTACGGGCCTGGAAACTCTCCATCTCCCTTCCATCAAGGGGGAAGACTCGTAGCCAGCTCCAAATCCCGTTTTATATGGGGCCTTTGCTTCCTTTTGGTCAGCCTCCCAAGGCCTTCCATTGGCCCGGGGCCCTAGGCGACCGCCTCGGTCGCCTAGGGCTCGGGCCGGCCCTGCTTACGTTGGGTCTGGATCTGATTCTAGTCTATAATGGCAAGTTATTACTGCATATGAAGGGGATGCATTATTCTTGATTTGATCGCACTGACAATATTGCATGGAAGGGGCTATATGGTTATATGCCCATGACTAATCTTGAGAACAAACAAATGAATATGGTGTTCCTGATCTAGGTCATATCTCAATATTCTCTTTGTAAGTTTCTTCATCAGTTCATCGGATGATAGTTCACACAGTCTGATCAATGGATATCTTTAATATCCTTAAATAAATTTCTACTTAATTCTTTCATAGACCCATATTAGCTAAGACTTTTACTTTATAGACTACTCCATATTTGAGGGAAAGAAGCATGGATGATGATGATTGTATAGTTTACAACGTATTCTCGAAACACTACTATTGGGGGGAAAAATGGATCACCCACAAATTAAAGCATCCAAATTAGAAGGCCGAGTCGAGCTCATGCAAGCCGAGCTCAAAAGGCCGAGCTGAGCTCATGCAAGCCGAGCTCAGAAGGCTGCCAAGCCTAGAAGGCTGCCGAGCAAAGAAGGCTGCCCAGCTCAGAAGGTCAAGCTCATGCAGGCCAAGCCGAGCTCAAAAGGACGAGCCGAGCTCATGCAAGCCGAGCTCAGAAGGCTGCCAAGCCCAGAAGGCTGCCAAGCTCAGAAGGCCGAGCCGACCTCAGAAGGCCGACCTTGTCGTCCACATGCTGCGGCCATGCCCTGCAGCAGCCTCACCTCACCATGCTTTACTTGCCGGCCACGCCACGACATATCAACCAGGGACCATACCCTGCTACAATTGTCAACGTCTCACCATTTCCAAGAATGTACTGCACTGCGCGCCACAAGCAAGCTCTGGCTGCACGCCATCTCCTCCCATGATGGGAATGGGCCATCCACGGCAACTCATTACTTCCACGCCCATGTCGAATCGTGACGGTAACCCATTAATTCGTCCAGTCACATCACAGGTAACCCTGGCACTCCCCCTATAAAAGGGGAGCTTCTCCCTCTAAAAAGGGGCTTCTTCCTCCCAAGGAAGGGTTTCGGACTTCTACATACAGTCCATCTCCTTCTCCAAAATTAAGCCCCCTTCTGACTTAAGCATCGGAGGGCCGGCGCCGGAAACCCCGGCCACTGACTTTTTGCAGGTCTCCTAGAGGACGCTGCCCGCCGACGGACCGCCGCCACCCGCCGTTCCAGCACCGGGGCTCCTCCTCCTCGGTCCGCGGCCGCCTCCGGGTCCAATTTTCAGCAACAGTTGGCGCTGGAGGAAGGGTCCGAGTTGCGGCCATGAAACTAAGGAGCAGAGGAGTCTTTAATGCCTCTCGACATCATGCTCTAAGTCCCGAACGCTCAGTCTAGAATTCACCACCAAGATCTCCGGTAGATCAAGTTCCACAAGTCCAACCCGAGCACTTCGACGCACTAGTGCAGCAAGTCCAAGCACTAGCCATTGCAGCCCAAAGCCTGCAACAAGTGGAGGCCCCTCCTGTGCCGCCTCCACGGGTTCATGTTAAGCAGAGGAAGAAATTTTCTCCCGAGCTATCTCGAATCAGGCATGGCTCCCGCTGCAATGACGTATGTGGGGGCAACCAGTGAGAAGTAGTCGCCCAAGTCTCACGTCAACGAGTTGGAGGGAAAAAGAAATAAAAGCTGAGGTCTGGAGAAGGAGAGTTATGGAGCTTTAAAATGAGATTGTAAGCCTCTGTGGCAAAGGGTACAGCCCCATTAAATTTCATCCAAGTCTTCTGTCTTCCGGCAGCAAATAAGAAACCCGCATGTACTCCCTCCTCACGGGTGCAAGTCCTTAGGACGGCGTCCGCGACGTTGCTTTCCTTCAGAGCGTCGCCATCACCGAAGCCCCTGTAATGTCCGGGCCCAGAACCTACTAGGCCCAATAAGAAATGGGCCCAGTTAAAGGTTTGGGCCCAAATTTCACTGTGGGCAGTGCTGTATAATGATTGAAAAAAAAAAAAATGAAGGGATAAGACCGACAGGGGGGGTTACCGCACCCCCTGCTGGCAGCCGATGCCGGCGCGCCGGAGACAAGGGGGGCGGCGGCCAGTCCCGAAGCATGGTGGAAAGGAGAGGATGGGACTTCTCAGAGGGGGGGGTTTCATCCTCTAAACAGATATTTAAGCCTCTGCCGGCAACCCCAAATCACAGACCCCCCTAAACACCGAATGAGAGAAAGAGATAGGGAGCCGAAGCCTAGAGCCGGAGGCAAAGAAACCCTGAACCTCTGAGAAAGGAGGGACTACTAGGGAGGAAGCACTGCCCGACTGCAACTGACCAAGGTAAGGGTTTTTAAGGTTAGAGTTTAACAGAAGTAAAGAAACCCCTTTGTGGGGTGCTCTCCCCCTCTGTGTCAACAGTGAAACAGAGGGGAAGAGGCCGGCACAGGAGAGGGAGAAAAACCCACAAGCCCCAGGTCGGGCCGGACTCACAGGCCGCGTACTCGACGACCACCCGGGCCGAACCCAACTGGGCTCGGCCTGCGGACGAACCGGACCCCGCGGCCTCGGCCGCGGGTACCCTGGGGTTCGGGGGGGCAGCCCTGGGCCGCCGGTCGGGCCGAGCCGGCAACCGGCGTGGCCACAGGGCTGCCAGCCCCGGCCGGACCACCACCTCCTCTCTGGCAAGAGGTGGTGGTGCCGGAGGGAAGGACCAAAGAAAAGAAAGAAAGAAAGAAAGAGAGAGGAGGAAGAGGCCGTAGATCCGGCCGGAGGAGAAGAAGAAGACCGGAGGACCGGCCGAAATGGCTAGGGCTTCCGATCGGAACCAAGGAGAGAGAGAAAAAGGAGAGGAGGAGGGGACTTGCCCGTGTACGGCCGTGAGCGTCGCCGGTGCGGGCTCGGCCGGGGAAGCCGAGAGCTCGGCCGCGGGCTCGACCGAAGAAGCCGAGAGCTCGGCTGCGGGCGTCGCCGATCGCGGTCCGACCCCCTCCCCGTGAGGAGGAGACCATCGACCTCCCTTCGCCGGAGAGGAGAGGAGAGGAGGAATGGGAGATCGGGATGAAAGGAAGCTTCGGGAAGGAGAAGAAAAGAAGAAGGGAGGAGAGGAAGCTTCGGGAAGGAGAAGAAAAGAAAAAGGAGAAGAGAAGAAAAGGAAAGAAAAAGGAAAAGAAAAAGAAAAAGAAAAAGAAAGAAAAAGAGAAACAAAAAAAGAAAAGAAAAGAAAAAGAAAAGAAAAGAAAGAAAATGAGAAGAGAAAAGAAAAGAGTGGGTTAACGGACCGGAATCGGGTTCGGATCCGAAACACGTTAAGCCCAATAATAAGAAATTGGTTTAGCCAATTGAACCTGAACCCGAGCCCAATCAATTTGGGCTAAGTCTGGACAAGCCAGACTATAAATTTAACCAATTAAAGCCCAATTCAAGCCAATGTAATTAATTTGGGGGCCAAATTGATCCCGGATTGACCCTGACTCAGGCCCAAACGGGTCACAGTGACCCTAAACCCGAAATTAAACCCAATTAAGCTGGGAATTAAGCTTAGTGGCCAATTGGAAGGCCAATTAAGACTTATGAGCCCAGCCAAGACCCCAATACAGAGGAATTAGGCTTGGGCTAAATTTCAGGTAGAAAAGGAAATAACATATTGTTATTATGACATGATTTTAGGTGATTAAGGATCTATCACCTGGACTTGAGCAATTTGGAAAGCGAATTGAGGTAAGTAATCTATCTTAATCTTATCGTAGATCCTGTATTATGTTTTATAAGATGAACCAGTGCTTTTCATACAACTTGAATTGTATACATGATTGGTGAGAAAAGTAAGTAATCTGCCCTAATCTTTATGGATCATACATGAAATTTAACATGTTATGCATGTACTGTAGGCTAAGAACGATATGTGTATCTGACATGCTCTAGTTACACAAGATATGATGATATATGCTTTATATTCCGTTATGCCTACAAAATACTGGGATTACGTTACATGCTAAGATATGAGTTATGAAACATGAACATGAGTGGTACATGTCAGTCACATAATTCATAGTTGTGCACATATTATGTTTTCATAGCTCTTGTGATACATGCAAAATGAATGGAGTTCCATGTTATGATTTTTCTTAGCATGAGTGTAAAGAATGATAATGATTTGCCCTAGCTGCATATTGCTTGTAAGGGGGTACCTAAGAACTACTAATGCTACGGGCCGAATGCAACTGAGCCGGCCTTGCCAGTGGCCGATAATGACTGAGCCAGCCCCGCCAGTGGCCGACTAATAACTGAGCAGGCCCCGCCAGTGACCATTAATGAATTCGCCGTAGCATCTATGAGGTACTACCTATACTGAGCATTATTTATGAACTCTTAAGAGCTACTGACCCAATGTAACTGAGCCGGCCTTGCCAGTGGCCGAGAATGACTGAGCCAGCCCCGCCAGTGGCCGCCTAATAACTGAGCCGGTCCCGCCAGTGGCCAAGAATGACTTCGCAGTAGCATTTAAGAGCATGACCACGGTATGCCGGGGGCACGGTTTCATGTGCATGTTTTATGAAAATTTTGTGATTTACAATACTGTTTTGTTTAAATTGCATACTTTATGAAAATGATATTTGAAGCATGATCATGAGGCTTGTTTCAGAGATTGGGTATATGAGGCGGGTGCTTCCAAATCCTGCAGATGTGTTTTTGGGGAGAAGCAAAATCGGTGAGGGGTGAAGGACGCTTGCGTGAAGCCCCGGAACCGGCCAACATCTGGCAGGGGAGCCCCGTGTTTCCCCCTCATGTGGGCCCGATAGTCACGTGCCCTGCGCAGGCGGGCCGTGACATTTATGAACGTGCCTGACCAAAGCATACATTGTTTTTCAACGGGTTTTGAATATATCGTTATGAAATGTTGTATTTTGCTATAACCGATATCTCCTTTAAATTGCATACATATTATGCCATGAAGATGATTAGATAAATATGCATGTCAGCTTCTCAAACCCTGCATAAACATGGTTACCGTTATGTTCGATCCGGTAAGATTATGTATGATTACTTACTGAGCCGTGTAGCTCATATCCGTTCATTTACTTTTTCTTTCAGATCCTCACCACTGATAGCTGCCAGAGACACGTTAATTTGGTATCAGGGCTTCTGGGGTAAAGCAAGTATACTTTTGTGTACATAAACTATGTAGAAGCTCTGTATTTGGGTACTGACCAGCATGTTGTACTAAGAATGCTTTCATATGAAAAGATTCGGTTGGTTTGACTACCCTATTACCCAGGTATGAGGCTGCGTGCTATTGCGGGGAGTAGTCGGCAATAGCACGGCCGTGTCACGGATCCGGATCCGGGGCGTGACATTCTAGTGGTATCAGAGCAATAGGTTAATCATGAGTAAAAATTTCAAATTTTAATAAGGGAATGGGTAGTTAAGTCTCATTCGGTAAGGTTCTGCATCCTTGGAAAGAGAAAAAAAAAAAAAATTTGGTGTTTTCAAACAAAATGGTAGCGAGCCATGCCAAAATAAGAATAAGCTAGTTTGGAGATTTCTCGATAGAGTAATTTGTATTTTGGATTATGATTTTGACTGATATTAAGTGGAGTACTAGCCATGGAATGTTAAAGTACATTGTGATTATTTGTGTATCAGTATATAGGTGATTTTGAAAGTTTAACTTGATACTGAGTACGGTGGATGATACTTCTAGTTTGAAGTTAATTATTTTGATGGCAGGATAGGGTTCATCCATAAGTTGTTTAAGGCTTGGACAAGGAAAGCTTTTATGTTCTTTGAGGTTAAAATCTGTATGACAATTATGCATGAAACTATTGTATAGAAAGAAAATATATCTGAGAATGACATTTAAGAGTTTCTCCTTTGTTTACTTGGAATGTGACATATTAGATCTTTTCAAATTACAATGCAAGATTGGTATTTTGATTGGAAGTCATTTAGTAAATTCTGGGATAATTTCCAATCTTGAAGAATATTTTTGGCTCATTTTATATGAATGAAGTTGCTGAAAATGTAAAATTTATTTAAAGCATTGTCGCTTATTTAAGAGGATCTTATGTTGGGATACCCTTTCTTTGCTCGCTCATGGAAAAGTAAAAAGAAGTTTTGGCTAAGTAACATTCGATCAAGATGGAGGAAAGATTTGAAATGCAAATACAGATGAGAAATTAAATAGTTCTGTTTGTAGGCAAATAGTATGTTGATCAAAAGTTATTTGTGAATTCAAAGGAATTTGATCAGAATGCGCAGCGAAAACATAGTGATCGGAATTATTTATCTAAGTTGGCCAGAAGTATTATTCTTTTGATTCGGAAAGTTTTGATCTGTTTTCTTGTATAGTAAGATTTTTTTTTGGATAAATAAAAGGAGAATGTTCTGATTTCTGGATAGCACTGTGCTATCCTAGATTCTCCAGTTTTATGTCATGCTAAGAAACTTCTTAGCATCTTTTGACATGAATTAATAGATCATCGATTTTGATCTTGGATCTAGAATATGTTGGTATGAACCTTCTCCCTCCTAAATTTGAAGCTTGAATTTTTTTAATTAATATCCATCCTTTATTCGATTGAAAGAAATTAAGGTTGTCAATTGACTTTGATGAATATCTATCAAGGGTGGATTGAAGTTGTTTATGATCTAATCTTATGATAGATCGGGTAATCGAGAGCAGTTGATACTTTGACAAAGAAACTTGATCTTCTTATTCAGAATTAAGATGTTGATTCTATGAATAATCTGGAGAGAGAGCTGTATAATCTTCACCCGTGAGTTTTTCTATTATTGGTAACTCCCGGGAGAATCTTGGCATCTTAAATTTAGTATTAACGGATTGATGGTGCCTTGGTTGGGCTTAGACCTGAAATGTTCCCTACTCCTAGCTATGACATCTTTGATCTACCTATCTAAAAGGGGTTTGAAGTTTTGCTAGGATAAAAGTTGATCATAAAATTGTAGGCAAGGTTAAGAGAAGAAAGAAGATTATAGATTATGAAAAGTATGTGATGCTAATGCTCTCACCTATTTCTATTAACCCGATTACGACCGTTGTGTGGACTTAATCGAGAGCAATTAATTTCTTGGGCCAAGAATCATAGCATTTAAAATCTAAGGTAGGAAGATTAGTCCTCTTTTGAAAGAGATCAAAGAACTCCTACGTGTCATAGATGGAAAGGTTCAAGTTTTGAGGTGCCATGATTTTGCCAAAATCTTATCAGCAAGCATTTTAAGAGGGAGACTAACCGAGAACTAGAGGGTGACTCGATGGTTGAATACTTTTAAAGCCTGAACCTTAAGGTATGACTAATTTCGAGGACGAAATTTATTTTAAGGGGGGTAGGATGTAATGTCCGGGCCCAGAACCTACTAGGCCCAATAAGAAATGGGCCCAGTTAAAGGTTTGGGCCCAAATTTCACTGTGGGCAGTGCTGTATAATGATTGAAAAAAAAAAAAATGAAGGGATAAGACCGACAGGGGGGGGTTACCGCACCCCCTGCTGGCAGCCGATGCCGGCGCGCCGGAGACAAGGGGGGCGGCGGCCAGTCCCGAAGCATGGTGGAAAGGAGAGGATGGGACTTCTCAGAGGGGGGGTTTCATCCTCTAAACAAATATTTAAGCCTCTGCCGGCAACCCCAAATCACAGACCCCCCTAAACACCGAATGAGAGAAAGAGATAGGGAGCCGAAGCCTAGAGCCGGAGGCAAAGAAACCCTGAAGCTCTGAGAAAGGAGGGACTACTAGGGAGGAAGCACTGCCCGACTGCAACTGACCAAGGTAAGGGTTTTTAAGGTTAGAGTTTAACAGAAGTAAAGAAACCCCTTTGTGGGGTGCTCTCCCCCTCTGTGTCAACAGTGAAACAGAGGGGAAGAGGCCGGCACAGGAGAGGGAGAAAAACCCACAAGCCCCAGGTCGGGCCGGACTCACAGGCCGCGTACTCGACGACCACCCGGGCCGAACCCAACTGGGCTCGGCCTGCGGACGAACCGGACCCCGCGGCCTCGGCCGCGGGTACCCTGGGGTTCGGGGGGGCAGCCCCGGGCCGCCGGTCGGGCCGAGCCGGCAACCGGCGTGGCCACAGGGCCGCCAGCCCCGGCCGGACCACCACCTCCTCTCCGGCAAGAGGTGGTGGTGCCGGAGGGAAGGACCAAAGAAAAGAAAGAAAGAAAGAAAGACAGAGGAGGAAGAGGCCGTAGATCCGGCCGGAGGAGAAGAAGAAGACCGGAGGACCGGCCGAAATGGCTAGGGCTTCCGATCGGAACCAAGGAGAGAGAGAAAAAGGAGAGGAGGAGGGGACTTGCCCGTGTACGGCCGTGAGCGTCGCCGGTGCGGGCTCGGCCGGGGAAGCCGAGAGCTCGGCCGCGGGCTCGGCCGGGGAAGCCGAGAGCTCGGCCGCGGGCTCGACCGAAGAAGCCGAGAGCTCGGCTGCGGGCGTCGCCGATCGCGGTCCGACCCCCTCCCCGTGAGGAGGAGACCATCGACCTCCCTTCGCCGGAGAGGAGAGGAGAGGAGGAATGGGAGATCGGGATGAAAGGAAGCTTCGGGAAGGAGAAGAAAAGAAGAAGGGAGGAGAGGAAGCTTCGGGAAGGAGAAGAAAAGAAAAAGGAGAAGAGAAGAAAAGAAAAGAAAAAGGAAAAGAAAAAGAAAAAGAAAAAGAAAGAAAAAGAGAAACAAAAAAAGAAAAGAAAAGAAAAAGAAAAGAAAAGAAAGAAAATGAGAAGAGAAAAGAAAAGAGTGGGTTAACGGACCGGAATCGGGTTCGGATCCGAAACACGTTAAGCCCAATAATAAGAAATTGGTTTAGCCAATTGAACCTGAACCCGAGCCCAATCAAATTGGGCTAAGTCTGGACAAGCCAGACTATAAATTTAACCAATTAAAGCCTAATTCAAGCC